>NC_142002.1:20950696-21257674 GCF_049901715.1 Pseudonaja textilis
TCCCTGCCCCCTCCGCCGCCCCACGACACAAGCAACGTGACTGGGCCCCTGTTCAAACCCAGCGCATCTTTCCTCACCCGATGCCCTTCCGGAGATCTTGCCCCTTTTCCAGGGGATGCGGCGATCTCTGACGGGCTTTTAACAGGACCCAGCAAGGGGATCCCTCGCAGGGAGGGGTTCCTGGTGTTTTGGGATTGCCCTAAACCCCTGACCACACTCGGGATACCCTGCAAGCTTCAGGGCTGACCGGGGCCCAGGCAAAGGGCCTCGGGTGGGTGAGCAAAGGGCAGCCCTGCCAGCCGGCCCAGAGCTGGAGAGCTGGTGGCCAGGGGGCCTTTCCACCGCTTGAGATCCACTCCGGCGGCTCTTCCAAAATAAACAGCGGGGGAAACTAATTCTGAAGCTTGAAGCGTCTTTTTATAGCCTGGAGCGAAAATAAGGGAGGACCAGAAAGGTGGACAGAGTTATTCATTTGAAGGTTGGGGTTTCGGCCACTGTCATTAGTGGCCAGTTCCCTGGTCAAAGAGGTGCTTCAATGGGAGGCAGGGAGGGGGCGGGCGGGCGGGCTGGGGGGGAGCGAAGGAGGCTCTCGGGCCCCGGACCCTGCCGGGAAAGTCCCGGGAGGCCTGAAACGGCCCCGTCGCAGCCTTTCCGAGGCCAAATCCCGGCGGTCTAGGAGTCCCAGCCGGAAACACCGGACGGCTCCGAGGAGGGCGAAGCGGCTCTTCTGAGTCTCCTTTGGGCCCCTCAGCTCCCACCGCCTCCGGGCTTCTCCCAGGGGCCCCTGCAAAGGCCTCCTCGGGGCGGCGGGGGAGGTGAACCGAAGGACGAGCCACCATCCACCTCGCAGGTTTACCCGAAACACGCGGGCCGCGGAGGCTCTTTTGGCAACACGGAGCCGGACGAGGCCCGGGGAAAGGGGCGCAGTCGGGGCGCCCGCAGCAGAGGGGGGTCCCCGGGGCCCGAAGGCGGCAGCGCTCCTCCCGCTGGCCAGGCGCCTTCGGCCGGGGGTCCCGGGGCCGCGGCCTCTTCCTCGCCCGGGAAGGGGCCGCTCGGGGCTCCCGGGTGCTGGAGCCGGGCAGGAGCGCCCCCCCCCGCCCCCGTGGGCTCCCCCTGGCGGCTAGCCGGGAACTGCAGCCGCCGCCGCCGCCTCTGGAGCGCGGCACAAGGCAGCCGAGGGCCGCGCCCGCACTTCCGGCGCCCGTGCGAACGCCGAGCGATGCGTTGCCCGCCCCTCGCCTTCGCTCCGCAGCCGGAAGTGATCCTGGCCCCGAGGGGCGGGAGGGCGAGCGGAAAACCCGGTGGGAGGACCGGCCGCGGCCGGAAGGGAGGCGCCACGGGGAGGGGGGGCGTGTCCTTTGGGCGTCGCGATCGCAAAACCCGGCAGGCGGAGCGCGGGCGGCGGTGTCGGCGTGCGGCGCAGGCGCGGTGCGTCGGCGTGTGCGTGCGTGCGTGCGTGCGTGGGGCGACGCAGGGCGAGGAGCGGAGGAGGCCGGCGGGCATCGGCGCCGCCGCCATGGAGTGCCCGCACCTGGGCGCCAGCGTCTGCCTCGCGCCCGACTCGGCCAAGTTCCCGCAGGGCTCGCCCTCCTCGTGGTGCTGCAGCGGTGAGAGCCACCCCCGCGCCCCCCTCCCCGCCCGCGGGCCTCGGGGCGCCTCGTGCCGGGGATCCCCCAGCCGGGGTGGGGGGCGGCGGCCGCGGCGGCGCTGTCATAAAGGGGCTCCGGCCTGGGCTGCGAAGGCCGCGGGGGGCGCTCGCGGGAGGGCGGACTTCCACTCCCAGAATCCCCCAGCCCGACAAAGCGGGGCGGGGCATGCTGGGAGTTGGAGTCCAGACGCTCTGGAGAGCCCGGGGCCCCGAAGGCCCCGGTTGCTCGGAGCGGCTCCGCTTCGCCCGTTTCCTGCCGTGTCCATAAAGCCCCCCCTCCCCCCAACAGCCTCCCTGTGAGGGGGGCCGGTCCCATGGATCCCGGGCGGGGGCCGCTTCGGCCCGGCCGGCCCGCCTGCCTGCACCGCCCCGGGGGGGTTGCGGCCGCTCGTGCGGGGCCGGTTCTGAAAGAGGGTCCCGTACACGTGGGGCTCCCCCACCCGCCCCCTCGGCAGCTGCTCTTCCTCCAGCCCCGCCGGGCCAAAGCGGGCGGCCTCTTTGCCCGAGCTCCCCGCCTTCGGCTTCCCGGCTTCCGAGGCCACTTTTCGGTTTTGCCCCCCTTTTACCTCCTGCCCGCGGTTCGTTTGGCCCCTTGGAGAGCGAAGGGCGATTCCGTCCCGTCCCTCGTTGGCTGTTGTGTCGTGTAGAAGCGCCGGGCTTAAAAGGATCCCGGCTCCCGGGTCTCCTTCTCTCCATTCAGGCAAAGAAAGAGGTCTCAGCTGGTGGGTTTGATAAGGGGGAGAGAAAGCAGCGCTTGCCCAGCGAATAGCTCAGTGTTTGCAAAGTTTATGTTTTGCAATAATTGCAAACGTGTTGGAACAAACATTTGTGCCAAAAATAGTTGTCTGTTAGAAATCTCTCCCTGGTTGAAAATAATCAGCACGTTTCAATTGTTGTGCTGCTGTTTACTGTTCCTTCTTTGTATTGTGTTGTATTTTGTTTCTATGTTTTATATCCCTTATACTGCCTAAAGTCCCTTGCGATTAAGACAAGTAGTAAGTCATACAACATTCTTAATATCTCAGCCCCATCAACTTTGAGAATGCTTACTAAGACCTACATCATCAAAATTGTATAATCAACATTTAGATAACATCCAAGATTTTATCTGAATTTGTTTTGGACTGTCTAAACAATTGTTGAATAATTTGTGTGGTGCTTTGAGTAGTTTTGTAATATAAGGCCATGTCATTCTGCGCCGTAACAAATAAACTTCCTATATTCCAGTCTGTTTAGGGAGTTTTAAAGTGAAATTTCACAACTCTTCTTTGAAAACCCTCTCATTTGTTCCACAAGGAAGGAATTCAATGAGTGATATTCCTGGATGTTTTCCTTGCTTTGATGACAAACAATACAAGGATGTTTTCCTAATGTGGAGAAACTGAATTGCGTTATAATTTATGGAATTTAAAAAAAACAACTTGTCTTGCTGCTGTATAAATGTCAAGGCTTGGAGTGGTTTTGCTGCACTGGAAAAAATGCTAACAGATGGATTTAAATGATCCCATTGCCGGCTCGGATGATGCCCATTGAAGTAGCTTCAGGCTTGTCTGTCTTGTAACTTAGTCTGCTATCTTCCAAGCTGATTAATTTTTGCCAAGTGAGAACCTGGCCCCGGCGTGGTGAGTGGCCCACTGCGGGATATTGTGGAAATGAGCTTTTAATGAAGTAAATATTTCTTTTTTAAAAAAAGTCAGCTTCTGTGGGTGACTTTAGTTTTCTTGGCCACCGTACTGCCACTGCCGCCTTCTGGGGCCTCCGGTAATCCGCCCCTCCATCAGGGCTCCTCCCTTGCTGCCTTCCATGCCAGGGCCAAGCAGGCAGGCTGGACGTGCAAGACTTCCCGGCCTGGCAGAGGCCACCCAGGTGCTTCTGCCTGCAGAGAGGAAGCTGTGCTGGACCATGGAGAGCTCTCCATGCCTCTTCCATCCCGCTGGCTGAGAGACCTTTCGCATTTAGGTCAGGGTTGCAGCCTTCATATACAAAACTAGAAAAGGAGTAATGGAAGCTGCTCTAGTATCCCTAAAGTGTTCGTATCCGGAAAGCAAAGAAAATCTACAATTACTGTGTTAGCTGATTGTGGTCTCCAGTTCAGGAGATTGCTGGTTTTTCTTAGCCGCAGATACTTTTAACTGATGACAGTTAAGAGGACCGAGGCAGCACTGAGAGGGCCCAGTTCCTTCTCTGTCAAAGATTTTGGTAAGATGTGGCATCTCTTACTGTTGTCTCATATGTAAAATCTTTTGGCCACCAAGGTCAATTTTTTGACACAAAGATTAAGCTGTTTCCAGGATGACTCCTTCATGCATTCTGTTTGGAATAAGAGAGCACCTGGCCTTCACCTTTGTCCTGGCTCCTTTACAAGGTGAATGAATGCAGCCCACATTTGGTTACACATTGACCTTAATTGCTCTCTTGGCAGCTATTAAAGTTGCCTAGTTCACTTTCCACTCAGCAGCATCACAATACTTGTGAGACAAAGAAGGAGAAGGAGAAGGAGAAGGAGAGCTTGCTCATATTCTGGCTACCCCTGCAGGGTCTTCCTGCTTTTCAGGGCAAAACAGGCAGGTGAGCAACGAGCGAAAGAGAAGCTTAGGAGGAGATGGGGGGGTGTTTTTCCCAGGTCTCCTGGGGGGTGAATGAGCCACGCCGTTCTCCTAGGGGCTTGGCCACTCCGTGCCACCTTCCGAAGCAGAAGTGGCAAGCGGGCAGCGACGAGGCACACGGCGGGGCGTAAGAGGTGTTCTGGGGGGTTCCTCTTTTGCGGCTGCCGGGGGCCGTGTTTATCCCGGTCAGCCTTTTATTCTTTGGGGGGAATACCTTTCCTCCTCGGTGTGTGCCAGCAGAGCCCAGAGTGAGGGTTACAATTGTTGCTGCCGCCCAGTTCTGCGCCCTCCTGTTTGCCCAGCACAAAAGGCAAACAAAGGGAAGGGCAGGGCTTGAGATATCGGGACGAGTCCAAAGGTTGAGTACCCACACTCTGAAGAGGGGGAAGGAAGGGGTCCTCACCGCCTGTGGGAATTCTGCACCGGTATCGGAGTTCGAAGCCGGCAGTTTTCCTCTGGCTGGTTCAGAATTGCCGGCTTCTGCACTCCAGCTGTGCAGGCCTCCCTGCAGGTAGCAGTTCATTTCGGTGGCCTGTTTCCAGCGTTCACAAGGAAGGGTCTGGTTATTGCACATCAATAGGGGCACTTCAAGAAGGGCCCTTGGGCACTTCAGGGTCTTGTGGAAACCATGGCACTGTTTCCGTTCTGTTATGCAATAGAAAATATACTTTCTGAATTACTCAGTTAACAGGAAGTTGCCGAAAAGAAGGATGTGACTCCAGGCTTCCTTACACCATCACTGATTTTATTTTTCACCACATCCCTCCTAGACAAGTATTTGATGCTGTTCTTAGACTTAAAAAGGACTTACTGCCAGCCTTGGAGAATATCTGCACTAAGTTCTCCGATGGAGAATCGAATAATTAAGACCAGTTAGCCATCTGTGAAAAGTACGATCTGTTACATCTTTTTCCAGCACCCCAAGTTAATGGAGCTTAACTACAGCTTGGTGGTGTATAAGAACTGACAAACGGCTATTAACACCGGGGTTGGCAGCGTTCTGCACTTGAGAGAGAAAGACACTTAGATTGAGACACGGGAGTTTCAACCGTTCAGAGTAAAGCCTTATTTTGTTTTGTTTTTTTGGGTGTTAAGCGACAGTGGCTACACCTCGAGCCACGGCCAATTTGGAGATTCAGTGAGATTTAGCCAGTGGCTCATGAACCCTGCCTGCCTTTCCCAGGGGGACAGTAGCCAAAGGACCCTGGTGTGGCGTGAAATATGTTGGTTGCCCAATTAGCTCTGCATTAAATCTTCCTCGTGCTCTGCAGTTGTGGATACCATAATGAGATATAGGGTCATTGCACTTTGTCTATGCTCTGGTGGATCAGTTGCAAATCTGGTACAGTGATCGCTTTGATTCCTCAGTTTAGCTTCCTAAATAACTCATAATACACCCACTGTAACTGTATTATGCTGCTAATTATGTGGTTGGGTTTTATTTTATTTTTAGTACCGAGCATTAAATACATCAAACCCAAGTGACTAAAATACGATGGGGGAGTAAAGTATGCAAGTGAAAATATTTCATAGGGAAAAACTTAAATTTAAATCCCACCTTCCTGCTTATATAATTACTGAATATTTAATTTTAAAGTCCATGCAGCACGACTCTTACTGTGACAGTCGTTTCCTGGAGCAGAGATGTCATCTTTGTGAGTGATTTTTGTCTGTTTTCTTCTTACCCCAATAGTGTGCCGCTCTAACAAAAGTCCCTGGATCTGCCTGACTTGTTCAAGTGTCCACTGTGGGAGGTGAGTGTGGGACACAAGCTCCCAGAGTTGCTATTTTCACACACACACACACACACACACACACACACACACACACACAGACACACTGCTTCTTTGTGTCCTGGGATGACAAGATCTTGAGGAGGACTTTGCATAGGCCTTTGGTCTGGGCTAAACTCCTGCAGGTTGGCCCACGAGCCCCTCCGGGGAAGGCTGGCTAGGATTCCGTCCGTAGCCCCGTCCCTCGCTTCAGAGTGGTCTGGGATACAGGGAGAAGAGCCCATCGCTACCCACATTTGGTAGAAGCGCTTGAGGGTTTGGCCAGGGAACGGCCACCTGTCCCCAGTTCCCATGGGGCTGTCCTGCTTTTGCAGCAGGCAGGACGGACGGACAGACAGACAGGCCCCTGCAGCTGCTTTATGCGGCTGCTGGCAAACCGTAGGCCGCCTCCAGACTCCTGGGGGTGTCCCGAGGCAAAAATACTTCACATTGCTGTGTAAAATGGCAAGGAAGGTAAAACCATCCTGTTACTGGTTTTTCTCAAAATATTGGACATTCCCTTTCTTTTGGATCAGCAGCAGGACCATAAACCCAACAAAACTGGCGGAAGAACCCTTCCAATCTCTTACCCATCCAAAACTTCCAGTGTTTTGAATCTGTTTTTGAAAACCTGCCGAGTTGTACTGGAAGAAATTGGACAACATTAAACGGGAGCCAATGCCGTTGCTGCCCTTCGCGCTCGATTACGCGTCCGAGACAGCAGGCGCTTCTGTGGGGGAGGCTTCCAAAATTTCCCCCTTTGGTTTCTCTCTTGATCCTATCAGGTATGTCAACGGCCACGCCAAGAAGCATTATGAAGACGCTCAAGTTGCTTTAACGAACCACAAGAAAGCAGAAAAGCAAGAAAAAGTTCAGCACATGGTGTGCATGGATTGTAGCAGTTACAGTACCTACTGGTAAGTCGGCAGCCCCCCCCCGACGGATGCTGTCGAGCGGGGCGTGTGTGTGTGGGTGTGGGTGGAGACCACGAGGGCGTCCCCATGGTGGGAGGCTGAAGTGGCTTCTGGCTCCCTCCACCCCCTGCAGGCCTCCCCTTCCTCCTCCTCCTCCTCCTCCTCCTCGTATGTTTACTCGAACCTCTGGGCACCGGCAAGTAATGTTAAGCGTAATTTGGCTTCATTGGCTGAAATTCTGTGCTTTTTCATATGGGGCTCTGTTCTGTTTAAACCGGAGCCCCCAATGCCCATCCGAGCGAGCCTTCCGAAGGCCCCTTTGACGGATGGAGCCTTGGGCAAGAAGGTAGGAAGGAGCTCAGTTCAAATCCGTGCCTGATGCCGCTTGGCAGAAGAAAGTTTATAGTTTGGCTGAAACAGAAAATGGTGGTTTATCAAACCTAAAGAGGAGAGGACAGAAGCTCCACCTTCTGGAAACCGCACAAAGAGGGGAATTCCCCGTCTCTTGAAGGGGGTCCCGTCCCCCGCCCCACTTCTGTGCCTTTGCTTGTTACCTAAATGCTCCAGTCTCCTGAAATGAAGAACGGAGCCTTTGGGTTGTTGCAGCTTCGACGCTTCCTTCTTGCTCTTGGCACGGCTGATGTCGTCTTCCCCGTAGTTGCTGGATCTTCGTTTGTCTCTCTGAACCAAAGGCTACAAAAAGTCAACTGCATTCACAGGGTCCCTGCATCCACTTCACTTGCCTTTGGTCTCCAGCGCATGACAGGCTTTTGGTGAGCCGCAATTAGGAATCGAAAGATGCAAGTCTAAAAAGCGCTGCTAAAAAGGGGGGAGAAGGAAAACACTTGGCCGTAAAGACAAAGGGGAAGGCTTGTTCTTGGGAGAAGGTTCTGCCTCTGGTCCACCTCACACCGTCTTGGTTGGTGGCAGCTGCTTTGCAAGCCCCCCCCGGCCTTTCCTTGCCCAGCTGGTGCAGCTTCCACAGTGCCCCCATCGCTGTCTCCAGCCGGGCAGTTATGGGCCGTAGTGTGGAAGGCAAAGCCGAGTCCAGGCGATTCGCTGAGTGACTTGTCAGTTGGGGCTGTTCGCAAGGAGAGAGCAATTCAGTTTCCGAAAGTATTAGATTGGCAGAAAGACCAAGCAGGATCTTTGGCCGGGAATCTCAGAATTGGTTGGGAAAGGATTTGGGGAAGCTCCGCTCAGGCCCAGGAGCAGAAGGAAGCAGCACCGCTGTGGTTTCCTTCCACCGTCTCTGCGTTTTGTCCTCCTTGAAGGAGGCGGCTGTCAGGGCTGACCTTGGCCGTCTGGGCCTCTTCACCGCCCCCTCTTAACTCGCAGCTCAGCCGCCGCCGCAGCCCGGGTTCTCCAGGGAACCGGCCATGGCCGTTCGTTGACTGTTCTACGTTTCCTCCACAGTTATCGCTGTGATGACTTCGTGGTCAACGACACCAAGCTAGGCCTGGTGCAGAAAGTCCGGGAGCATCTACAGAACTTGGAAAAGTAAGCGGCTTCTCTTCACCTGAAGGCGGGTGGGGGCTCCCCTGTGAGCAGCCCCTCCTTGGGGGTTGGGCTCAGGCACCGCAGGTGGATGGATGTGTGCCTGGTCCTCCCCCCACTTCCCTGGGGCCAGGAGGGGAGTTCGAGGAAGCGCCCCTGAAATGAATGGGGGCCGTGGTTCCCCCCTGGGACCTGGGCCTCTGCCTGGGACACCCCCGAAGGGAATAATGCCCAGCTGGGCGCCTCCTCGGTGGGAATATCTTAGGCTGGAGAAGAGGCCCCAGAGAGAGAGAGGATCTTTGAAAGGTTTGGGGAGATGAAACGGCCCTTCTAGGCCCAGAGGAGGGTTAGTCCAATCTTTTTGGAAAAGGGGCTGCTTTCGATCAAAGGCTTTAGGGTGTTCATCCGATTAATGAAGAGATTATCTGATAACTGGAAATAAAATCAGGCTTCAGGTAGTTCTGTAGGGGCTACAGAAATTGGTTTCGACACTACAAGGATGAATCTCTTTGCGGGTGAAGGAGCATTCCAGGTGCAATAGGCCATTTAAAAACGTCCCTTTATGATAAAACACCTTTAGCCTTTGCTGCCTTAAGTGGTATATATTGTAACTAGGTTGGTTTGCTTTCTTTGTATGGTTAAACATGTCTTACTCCGTCTGTTTATTCCCTTCCACAGCTCAGGTTTTACAGTAGATCGACATAGGAAAAGAAAACTCCTTGAAAGTGCCTCTGTAAACAGCAAGTTATTAAAAGTGAACGTAAGTGGGGTTTAAGTGGGGTTTAAGTGTGTCTTCATTGTTCTGTGTGCCCTGGACTTGGAAGGAGCAAATCTCATGGATCAGTGAAGTTCCTTTCCCCTCAAAAAAACAGTCTCAGGATTTAACATTTAATTGGCCCCACCAGGGAGGTTTTCAGTATTGGCAGCACTCGGGCCCAATTCTGAGTGGCAAAGAGTCTGAATAATTAATTCACTTTCAGCTGAGAAAAATATTAGTCTGGAACAGGCCAGATAATGAGCTGCCCTTTAATTCAGCCTTGAAGTTCACAGGTGGCCTCGCCCTAAGCGAAGGCAGAGAGACCCCGGCTGTGGAGGGTCCAGGCCTCCATCGCACGTGGAGAGCCCCTCGCTGGGTGTCCTTCCTACAGGCCCCGGGGGAAGGGCTGGGGGCATATCTGGGATGTCAGGGGTACTTAACAAACAGTTTAAAGTTTGGATTTATCATTTTCTGTGCTCTGGATGCTCTGTAATCGACTAACAGTTTATGAAAGACTTACTTAAATACTTTCGAAGTTTGGCTAAGTCTATTTTGCGTCATGGTGTAACATCCCCTTAAAAGGAGGTTGAGGAAAATTGGGGGTTTATCGTATGTCAACTCACGATGACCTTCCTGGTTCGCAGGGGAGCCCCACAAGTTTGTGTGCCACGGGCCTTCGGAACTTGGGGAACACGTGTTTCATGAACGCCATCCTTCAGTCCCTCAGGTACCCCTCCTTTGGGAATGGGGCCCTTCCCCGGGGGGGGGCCCTGGGGATGTGCCTGAGGCGCCACCTGTCCATGCCAGAGCCGCCTCTTTGGCCTCTGTCCCTGCCATGCAGGTTCCTTTCCAGGGCAGCTGTGGGCAGGAGTGCCACCTGCCCTGTGAGAGCTCTGGGTGGTCGAGTGGCCCTTCCGGCACACCTGGCTGACCTCCCCTTCTCCCCGCAGTAACATTCCACAGTTCTGCTGTTACTTCAAAGAGCTGCCGGCGGTGGAACTTCGGAACGGGAAGACGGCAGGCCGGCGGACGTACCACACGCGGAGCCAAGGAGACAGCAGCGTGTGAGTGCTTGAGCCCGGGAGGAGCGAGCGAGCGAGCGCGGCTCAAGTGGCCAGCGGAGAAAGAGGCCTCCCTTGCTTGATATTTGGAACCAGGGGCATCCTGGTAGTAGGCTGAGAGAGAGAGACAGAGAGAGGTGTAGTGGTTAAAGCATCAGGCCAGGAACCGGGAGCCTGAGTTCTAAACCTGCCTTGGGCACGAAGCCATGAGCTTGGGCTGGTCCCTGTCCCTCAGCCCTAGGAAGGAGGGAATGGCAAAACCCTCCAGAAACCAGAACGCTGCAGGGATTGGCCAGAGCAGCCTCTGAGAACCTGTCGTGACTGAATGCAAGAAGAAAACAAACGTAGGGTTAAAAAAAAGAGACCCTCCCCAATTGTAGAGGGAGGGTCCATGTGGGGCTCCTTTGCTTTCCTTCTTCGGCAGTTCCCTGGTGGAGGAATTCCGGAAGACCCTCTGTGCTCTGTGGCAAGGAAGCCAAACTGCCTTCAGCCCAGAATCCTTGTTTTACGTTGTTTGGAAAATCATGCCCAACTTCCGGTAGGTCTGCCTGCTTCAAGGAGCCGCTCTGGAGGGCGGCTTGGCCTGTGGACGGAAGCCCCGGGAGGCTTCGCTCTTCCCCCAGCGGGAGAGGGGAGCATCCCTGCGTCCGGCTGCTTTCGGGTTACTTTCCCCCTTCCTGCCAGCCTAAGGCTTAGTGCGGAGAAGCTTCCTACACACACGCACACACACGCACACACCAAGTGCGTCCCCATGCTGCATGTGTGCAGTTAGGCCCACAGTGCCCTGAAGTTGGAACACCTGAGTTGGCACCCTGGGAAGATTCTGGCCTTGAATAGCCAAGAACTTCCCCAGAGGGGCTTTAGAAGCCCTCCAGGCGGCCTGAGGCTTCCAGAAGCTTCCTCGCCCAGGGCCGGGGCCTTCCTGCCTAGCGATTCCTGGGTTTGTTTCTGTTAAGGGGATACCAGCAGCAAGACGCCCACGAGTTCATGCGCTACCTCTTGGACCACCTCCACCTGGAACTGCAGGAAGGCTTCAACGGTGCTGCTCACCCAGCCCTTCTCCAAGAGAAGCCCGCCCTCACGGCCGGCAGTAGATGCTGCGTGTAAGTCTCCCGCTTGGGCTGGTCTCCCGCAACGGAGGGCCCTCGCTGATGGGGGGCACCTTGGCCGGTCGGCCTGGCTGAGGAGGAGGAGGGGGGCGGACTCTCCCTGGGAGCTGCCTCGCACAAGGGCGAAGGGCCCGAAGAGCAGCGGGAGGCTTAGAGCTTCGGGGCAGGAGGCACCGGGAGGAGGCTGCTGTCCTGACGGGCCTCTCCCGCCTTCCCTTCAGCAATGGCGCTTCCACCGTTGTCACCACCATCTTCGGAGGCGTCCTCCAGAACGAAGTCAACTGCTTGATATGTGGAACTGAATCCAGAAAGTTCGATCCATTCCTAGGTAAAGGGTTCAAAAATATCCAGCCCGGCTTTGAAGTACCCAAGGAAACTTCCCCGCTGTAACTCTGGTCCCCCGAGAATCTTTTCTAGACGTTTCACGAGGCCTCCACTTTTTTAGACCTCTCCCTAGATATTCCAAGCCAGTTCCGGAATAAGCGTAACAAGAGCCAAGAGAACGGACCAATCTGCACGTTGCGGGTAGGTTCTTAGAAGGCGGCTCTCCGGTCTCCCCGACACCCCCGAAGAGCCACGCGGCAGAGACTCACCGGCTCTCTTGGTGTCTCTAGATTGTCTCCGCAGCTTCACCGACCTGGAAGAACTTGACGACTCGGAGCTCTACATGTGTCACAAATGCAAGAAGAAACAGAAGTCCACCAAGAAGTTCTGGATGCAGAAGCTGCCCAACGTGAGCTCCACTTGATGAATATTGTGGGGAATTTTTTTTGTAGACGAAGGGAACCTGCAGGTGCTCGGTAACGTCTTCTAGGGGAGGTTGCGGAGGGACTTGGAGCTTCTGTGTGGGGTCTTATCAAACCTGTAGGTGAACATCTTGGCACCTGAAGGACATTCACCCCGGTTCTTTTTGTTGGTGTGTGTCTGTGAGTTTTTGCGTGCTGCTTTGAGATTTAATAGGAAGGGGTACAGAAATATATTAAATTAATTGCTGTTATTGTGAAATGGTTTTACTTTCTCCCAGAAACAACGTTAATCTGCGCTCTTGTGCCCGGAGCTGCTGCCAAAGCGGCTTTAATTTTAGGGTGTTGACCAATGCAGCCCTTAAAGGGGCTTCTTGTCAGCTGTGTGTCCCTTTACTGCCCAGGTGCTGTGCCTGCACCTGAAACGCTTTCACTGGACGGCCTACCTGCGGAACAAGGTGGACACCTTTGTTGAGTTCCCTCTGCGCGGCCTGGACATGAAGTGCTACTTGCTGGAGGTATGGCACCCGCGGCTGCGGGGAGGAGGGAAGCGGACCGGCCGAGGCTGCAGGGCACTCACTTTCTTGGGCTTCTCCCCCCCCCCGTGTGCAGCCGGAAAACAGCGGCCCAGACAGTTGCCTCTATGACCTCGCGGCAGTGGTTGTGCACCATGGGTCAGGGTGAGTGCTTGGAAGGACCTGGCTTGGGGGCTGGGCTGCTGAAAACCTGGCAGGCCTTGAGACATGGCGGGCAGGTGGGCAAAGGGCAGCTCCTTGAGTGGCAGGGGGGGGGCGGCTGAGGGGGGGAGCTCCTAAGGCCTCGCAGGGCACCTGCGAACTGGCGTGGCTTTCCTTGTGGCCTTCCCTCCCTTCCCAGGGTGGCCGTTTCTGTGAACAGGTGGCAATAAACTGGTGGGGTTCAACCGGTGGGAGGCTTGATGACCGGGGGGGGGGGGCTTGGCACAAGGGGCCACCTGGGATGGCCGGCACTGTGAAGAGGCCGAAGCGAGCAGCCGTTTCCCTCCAGCCGCCCGCTTGCTCCGGACTCCGTCCAGGGGGGCCTCCCTTTCACCTTTTGGGTGCTGGCATTTTCAGGGTCGGTTCTGGGCATTACACGGCGTACGCGACTCACGAAGGGCGCTGGTTCCATTTCAACGACAGCACGGTGACGCTGACGGAGGAGGAGACCGTCTCGAAAGCCAAGGCCTACATCCTCTTCTACGTTGACCGGCAAGCTAAGTCTGGAGCCGAGAAACTCTGAGGCCGCTCTCTGCCCTGTGCCTATCCGGCCCAATGGACAAAAGATTCCCAGTTCTCCACAGATACTTGATCCGAGACTCTTGATTTCATTGTGCACTTTTTTAAAAAAAGATTTTTTTGTGGGTTCTAGTTTTATTACATTGTCGGTAGTAGCACCTGATTTATTAAAAAATGGACACAAGCTAACTTGGTGGTTAGTTACGCCAGAAAAAAAGGCAAAACCTCAGCAGATACTGACTGATGGGCTGCTTGAACTCAAATTTTATACGTAGTTGAAGAGCGACTTTTATGTTTGACTTTCTGTCTCCATGTTCTGGTTTGCTTTCTAAAGGCACATTTCCACGAGGGAAACTTGAATGCTTTTGAGGAGCGCGAGTCTGGCTGCTGTTAGGAAATGCCAGCCACGGCCTCCACGGGCCTCCCTGGATCAAGGACTCGACCCCCTCACCCCCCCCGGCCCAAACGGGATGCAGGCACGGACTTTGGGACCTCCCGTCTTCCGTTAGGGGACTCAACGGGGCGGCATTAAACAGGCCACGTAACTGCTGCTATTTTTGTTTCTCCGAAGGCTGTTTTTTTAGTCCGTTAGGTTGTACTTCAGTAGATGGCTGCGTTGTTTGTAATAGAAACTCTTTTTTAAAGAATCCTTTTTACTTTGTATATGGAAAATTACTATTCTGCTGCAATTAAGGTACCAAAAATCAGAATTCAGGATCGGCTACTCATTTTGCTAGCGCAGCGTTTAGACTCTCTGAGGCCGTTTGGAAGAAGACGAGAGGCAGAGCGGCCTTCGCTCCCCTCCCAGAACCGGCCCTCTTGGGCCTCTTTGGAAGAGCAGCCAGGGGGGTGACTTTCCAGGCTGCGCTTTTCTTACGGCACCTGAGTGGAAGAGGCTATTTTAGGGCTGCTTTTCCCTGAGGGGAAGAAGGAAGGTCCCTGGCTGCATTTGTTCCAGTCAGCCCAACGTGAATTCTGCAGGATTCCTTGAGGAGGGAAGAGGAGGAGGAGGAGAGCCCGAAAGGGACATTGTGGGCATGAGGTGGAATATGCCAGTAGTTGAACATGCCCCCCCCTTGCCCCCCCCCCCGCTCTCCCCTGGCATAAAAGTCCAGGGCCCGAGAGGCAGGTCCAGGGCTGATGGAGCCGGAGCAGCAGAATCACGGACGAGCTGTCGGAACTCCCCCCGCAGGTATAAAGAGAATTAAGTGGTCCAGGAGAAAAGGAAGCCCAGATTCACAGTGTGCAAGCTGGATTCCTTTCTGTGAGTCGGTTGTGACCTCACATTCCCATGTTGTGTATCGTTGCAATCCGTTGGACCCTTTTGCCGAGTTTTTCTTTGGCCGGAATGCAGGTGTCTTCCCACCAGGGGGCGCTCTCTTACCGCCAGTCAGGGAAGCGGCTTAGCTTGCCCCCGGGGCCTCCTCTGCCCCCTCCGATGCCCACAGGTGTGAGCTGAGCCGCTTCCCCGACTGGGATGGGTGGCCCTGCTGGAGGAGGCGGCTGTAGGGAGGCCGGGTTTTCTCCTTCAGGTTAGCCCAGCGCTTAAAACTCGCACTCGGCTCTCCTGAGCCCCTCCCCGTCAGGAGCTGCACCCCTCAAGGGCAGAAGGCCTGGCTGAGGTGCCGGCCTCGGCAGCGTCGATGGCCCTTGCCCCCTCCGTTCTTCCTTTGACCCCTCCCTGGCTTTGCCAACGGACAGGCGAATCTGCGCCTTGTGGCAACACGGCGGATTTCTCTTCCTGGTGGCGGTTTGTTGATGGGCCGGATTTTGCTCTGAGTTGAAGCCTGAAACAGTATTGGGTTTTGCCCCTCTTTGAGACCCCCCCCCCTTCTTGTGGGCTGGGGACTTTTTCTGGGCCACGCCAGCTGTGCGGTCCCTGCAGGGGTCCTTGGCAGAACTAGGCAGACGGCCTCCCCCTCCCTGCCCACCGGGGCTGCCGTCGCCCGAGCGCCTCCTGCCTCCTCCCTGGGGCCCTCCTGTCTCCTGCTTCTGCTGGAGGTTGGCATTGCAAAAGCGCCCCCCTCAAGGTTGGGGCCCCCGGAAGGCCCCGTAGAGGAGCAGGGCGAGGCCGCCGTTGTGCTCCGTCTGCGTTCTCTCTGTGGTTCCCGTGTGTGTTGCGTTCTCGGGCTCATGTGCAGCCTGGGGTGGGGGGGGTCTCTTTGTTGGCCATTGAAGTTTCATGTATACATTTGGTGAGTGGTTGTCTTCAGCGCATTTGTTGGTGATCTTGACCATGGTTGAAACTCCCAAAATATATTCCTCTCCACGTTCTCTCTGAAGTCTTGTCTTCTCTGGGCTGGGGGAAGGGTGGGGTGGGGGGGAGCTGGGAAATGGGGCCTGGCTGCTTGGTTGGAGGTCGGAACTGAGCTACCTTGGCACAGTTGGCAGGCTTGGCCCTTCCCTCTTTCACGGCTTCCTGGCTGGGTGTTTGGGCTGCTTTAGGGTTAAGGGGTCAGGAGGCTGACAGCCGGACCGTCCCCCTCCCCAACCACCCAGGAAAGGAAATGCAGGCCCCGCTGCCCCCACCCAGGATTGCAAAGAGCGCCCGCTCGGCTGTGGGTAGCTCAGCCGCAAGGAATGGGGGAGAGGCGGGCGCCAAAGGGGGCTCGCCAGGAGGCCTTTTCTGCAGTCCCAGGCAGGTCTGGCGACCGACCGAGGGCCCCAGGGGCTCTCCCTCCTCTGTCCCATGCCTTGTGCCCCCTAAGTCCGGCTGCAGCGGTCAACTCCCGCTTCTTGTCGAGAGAAGCCACGCCAACCTTGGGCCCTTTTCCTGTTCCTGCCGATCGGGTTCTGGGCGAGGCCCGTTGACCTGAGCTGAAGGCAACAGGTCCTCCCTAGAAGTCGCCAACCTGGGTCTAAATTCCCAAGTGGCCCTTCTGAGCCCAGGCTGGCTGAAATGAGGCCGTGCGGCTGCCTCGGCAGGGAGAGGCAAGGGAGGCTGGCGCCTTGTCCTTTTTGGAAACCTCTCTCCCAGCTGGCAGCCAAAAATAACTTCCATTCCACACCATATTTGTGCAAGGGAACCGGAGCCCTTGGAAGCTGATTAAGCCCAGCGCCCTTCGCGCTGCGCCCGCTGCCTTGGCTCCCCAGACAGCCCGGGGCGATGCGTTTGACGGAGCTGAACTGGGAGTGCCTCCTGCACCTCTTCTCCTTCCTGGACAAAGACAGCAGGAAGAGTTTGGGCCAGACGTGCCGCAGGCTGCTGCGGGTCTTCCAGGACCCGTCGCTGTGGCCTCTGCTCCACTTCCGCTCTCTGGCCGAACTGACCAAGGACAACTTTGTCCTGGGACCAGCCTTGCGCCACCTCTCCATCTGTTGGCATTCCAGCCAGGTCAAGGTGTGTAACGTGGAGGGTTGGATGAAGAACGAGCTTCAGAGGAGCATCTGCAGCCTACACAAGCACCTCGTGGATGAGTTTCTACTCCAGGTTTCCAACAGGTAAGAAAGAAATACTGCTTGCTAGGCGGGTGTAGCCTACATTATGCCCTCCTTGTGGGGAGGGCTTTGGATTTCCCCCCCCAGCCCCCCCCCAAGGAAATGAGGAAAAAGCGGTTTTGTTTACACACAAACGCACCTTTAGCTACTTCCGTGCCCCAGGAAAGTCCCCAATGCTTCGCTCCCCAGGGATTGTTGAAAGCGTAAAATCAGACATTTCGGTTTTCAAACCAGCTTGTTGTGTGTGTCATAATCGCTTTGCATTTTGTGCCACCAACTCCTGCTTCGTGCTCAGGCATTCCAAGCGTATTTTCCGCCGAGGCTCTTAGTCCCCTGGCTGGAGACACGTGATTTTTATCCCCTTCTCCTGCTGCTCCCTCGTTTTGGGAACTTAATGTTTAACTCTCACTGGTCTGAACAAAAGGACCACAAAACCCTCCCGTACAGTTAATACTGAAGCTCTCAATCTTTGTGACGCTTGTATTCATCCTGGGCAGGGGCAGGAATGAGATCTTATTTTCTATCAAAAGGAGTTTATAAGCATCGTAACAATTGTGAATTTTTCAACATTTCAACGATTTTATTTTTAAAGCTGACCACTAGCATTAAACTAAGCACGATACAAGTATCGGGGACAATAGACACCATGAATCAAAAAATAAAATTGTAATCCTGTTGCATTGAAAACTACTTTATGCAGTGAGTTAACATCAACACAACCGCTTAGCTTGTTTTATGGTTTAGTCTTTAGATGTAACTAAAGATCCTTGATAGCCTGGAGTGGGAGGAATTACTCCAGGAGGAGCGAAACAGGAAGCAGGTCTGCCAGTCTGTCTTTTTCTGCTTAGTTTAAAATTTGCTCCAAAGTCAATGCAACCATTATAATTCTTGCTAACACTGAAAAGCTTGTGAGATGCTGAAGATAGAAGAGATAGAAGATGATAGATAGATGATAGATAGATAGATTGATAGATGATAAATAGATAGATAGATGATAGATAGATAGATGATAGATGGATAGATAGATGATAGATAGATAGATAGATAGATAGATAGATAGATAGATAGATAGATAGATAGATAGATAGATAGATAGAGATGATAGATAGATGATAGATAGATAGATAGATAGATAGATAGATAGATAGATAGATAGATAGATAGATAGATAGATAGATAGATAGATAGATATTCCCCCGTTCAGGCTTCACCGTCCCTCTCAAGTCAGGCCCGGCCACCTTTTGCTTTGCAGCATTCAGACCAATTCTTACAAGCCGTCGTGCCCGGGCCTGTGAATTTACCTGAAGTCAGGGTGAAGGCAGAGGCTGCAGGGATGTGGCGCTCAGTCCCAATCCACGCCGCCCCCTCTAACCCTCCACGCTCCCAATTCCAGGTGCCCCAGCTTGCTGTCGCTGAAGCTTTCTGGATGTGGCCACGTGACAGACGACTCCATTGTGCTGCTTCTCAAAAGCTGCCCCGGCCTCCAGACCCTCCAGTTGGAAAACTGCGTCCTGATCACTGACCAGACCCTGGAAGCAGCTGCTCTGCATGCAGACTCCCTCAAAACTCTGCAGGTGGACTTTTGCAGAAACATAACAGCTGCTGGGGTGCAGCGAGTTCAGAAGATGCGCCCGTCCCTGACGCTCAGTGCGGAAAGAAGTGCAAACATGATTCCGGACAAGCGGCCGGGGGGCTGGGCCTTGGAAAGAGGCTTGAAGAGAACGCTGTGGCATTAGCCAAGCAAGCGGCCACGCTCGCGGTTGGAGTCTGCTCTGAGGTGCCGCGTGCGTTGCAAGAGAGATGTGAAATGGGTCCTGGAAGTTACCCTACTCAACCCTACTGTGGAAGTGGCAAAGTGGCTGTTTTCTAACAAAAATTTAGGCTGTTCTATTAGTGGACCACTTGATGAACCCCTGTGCTGTTCCATTTCTCAAAGTAGCAGGGATTATTTTGTGACATGGAACTTCCCAATCAGTGGACAATATTTGTACAAACCATCCTTCCTTTCTCGGGTTCTTCTTTAGTTGAACGTGCTAGATTTTTGACACAACTTAAATCTAAGCATTGTATCTCTCAACTCATACCGACTGTATCGACTTGCCTCTCTTAGTTTTTCCGTGTGTGTAAAGTTCTCTAAATTATTTATTGCACATAAAACCATCTTCCTTCGTCCCTCCCTCCCTCCCTCAGTTTCATTTGGGCAATTGTGAGCAAAGCCGAAACACGGCAAAATCAGAAATGTAGAAATTTATAAAAACAAGAAAAATAAAAGCACACCAAAAGGATAATCACCAGAGAGCCTTAAATAAAAAGAACTACTCTTTCTTTCTTGAATCTGCTTTATTTGAATAAGGAACCCTGCACAGGCATTTCAAATTAAAACAAAAATAAATATATGAAGATTCATGTAAAACTGTCCTTTCTAATGAACAATTATACACAATGTACAGCTCTTCAGATTCACTGGGAAGGGAAACGAGGCTCCGTTCCCCACAAAGTGCACCCGAAGGGCCCCATGCAAACTTATCAAAAGTGAACAAAAAAAAAGAGGGAGGGGGGAAAGGGGAAAACTTTACTGATCTCACTTTTTTTGCATTTTCTGCTTACAGTCACAAAAAATAAACACATCTAAATTTTGTTACATTTAGAGTAACTAAAAAGGTGGCCAAACATCTATCTTTACCGTAAAACCATGTCAGCACTGAAATCCGGTGTGGGCATTCTTTGAGAGAGAGAGAGAAAGAGAGAGAGAAAGAGAGGATTTTTGTCCACAGTTAATAGTCCGTGTCGGAGCCCTCGGCATTGTCCACGTTTCGGGACAGCATATAATTGTCCATATCGATCGACCTGCAATTGTTGATTGCATAGCGTAACCGCTCCGCCATGACGAGCTGACTGGAGTAGGGTGGGAGACGCAGTTGAAAGAAGCAAGTCTGTGAGGTAGGCAAGCTGTCATAAGGCTGGCGGGGAGAGAGGGGGGGAGAAGGGGGGGCAGGTTAGGCCAGCAGGGGGGACCTCACTTATCAACAGACCCCCCACAAGGTGGGCAGGGAATGCTGGCGGGCCTTTGGCTAAGCTCGGGGTTCCCGCTTTAACCAACTGGCTCAGCGTCTCCCTCTGAGATCCCGCCATCCCCGGTGGGTGGGTGGAGCAGGTGTTCAGGCCTTGGCAATTCTCCTCTAGCCCCTTTGCTGAACGGACTAAGGGCCCCCCTTGTTTCAGCCAGCTGAGCAACCGCGAGGGGGAGAAGCGCCATCTTACCCTATCGACCTTCATGATTTGGAACCGCTGAGAAATATCCGCCGTGTTGGCTGGCAGGCGAGACCTTCCGGACACAAACCTCATGAAGAGGACCCGCTCCTCGTTGGAGAACTCTTCCAGCGTGTGCCAGAACCACTGGACCAGCTGGTGCTGCTCGTCCACCTCGCGGTAGCGCACCACCTTCTTCAGCACGTCCACCGAGATCTCGGGCATCCCGCAGACCATCTGCTCCAGCTGCTTGGCTGTCAGCAGGGACAGCAGAGGCACCGGCACAATCCAAGACATCCCTTCCCGCACGGCAGCCACCTGCAAGGCAGGAACAAACCACCATGGGGGACAAGCGGGCAGCCCGGGCAAAGGGTCCCACCTCAGGGGTGGAGCCTATGAACTGCGTTCCTTCCATGGCGCTGAAAAGGGTGACCCCCGTTGCGCAGTGCCAGGGCAAAGTGGACCCGGCCAGGGGCACCTCGGAGCTTCAGCCCATTGACCGGCGGGCTGGACGGTTACCTGGCGATCCATTTCGTGCAGCCGGTACTCGATGGCTCTTTCCACGTATTCCTTCCGGTTTGAGAAGGTGAGGGGGATGCTGTTCCCACCGGGGATGATGGGCACCATTTTGCCATCAGCACTCTGGCCAATGAAGGAATCTAGAGGAATCATCTAACGGGAGAGAAATCAAGCGGGTTCCTGGGGTCCCACCTGGCAAAGCGGCCCCCCAATCCCTAGGAAAAGCCCCTTCTGCCGACCTCCAAGGAGTTGGAAGCGGCAAGAGCCGCCGACCGTCCTTGCTGGGTCAGGAGGGCGGTGGCTGTGGCTGGGCCCGGGGCCCCCGAGGCGCCTGCAAGGGGGGGCCCCCCACTCACCTCGTGGAAGTTCTCCTCGGTGATGCCGCTGTCTTCAATGTGAAGAATGCTATTCAGGGTCTGCACGTAGAGCAGGTCCACCTCCTCCAGGTCCTCCAGGCTGAGCGGGATGCAGGAGAGCTGCTTCCAGACCAGCGGGGCCAGGTGGAGGTCCAGGGGCTTCTTGGTGCGGATGGCCACGCCCATCAGGATGCCCAGGAACTTGAACTGCACCAGGTGCTCATCCAGGCAGGCCGAGGGGTTCAAGAGGAACCTGGCAAGACGCAAGGCTGCTATTGGCCCACAAGCGGCCCCAAGACTCCGCCCGAGGCGGGATCCCCGGGGGCCACCAAGCACTACGGCCAGGCAGAAGCTTCCAGTGCACAGAGCCAAGGCAAAGCCCACCCCCCAAGGAAGAGCCAGGAGACGGACCGGCCGGGCCGCTTCCCCTGGGCTCTGCAGCCGGCGGGCAGACAGAAAGGCGGGGAGGGGGAGCGGCTGGGGGTGTGTGTGGCAAATGGCTCTGGACCAACCTGTCCACTCCTGGCCCAGAGAAACACAAACATAGGTCCCCCTCTAAGTCTCCCTCCTGCCTGGCACTGGTCAGAAGCCCCGCGTGTCCGTCGGAAGGGATGCGGCTCACTTACCGATCCCTGTTGTAGCCAACTTCGGCTGTTGCGTTCGGGGAAGGAATCAGCAGGTCCACAATTCCCGTTTCAAGCTCCTTGTGAATTAAAGGGGGTGGGGAGGGTTTTCTGGGTGAGGAAATGGCCTCTTTCCAGCCTCCCAACCACCCACCTGCCTTTAGGGACCCGGCCGAGGACCCCTAGCAGCTACTGAAACCTCAGCCAATCTCTTGCATCCTCTTCCCCCGGCTGGCACTGCCCACTGGTGAAGGTCCCCGTGTGGGGGAGCAGCTCAAGGACCAGCCATGGGCATCGCTCGACATACTCTGGTCTAGGCCAAAACAACAGGCCTACTTACTACACGGCTCAAAAAAATAAAGGGAGCACTTAAACGACACAACGGAACTCCAGGTCAATCCCACTTCTGTGAAATCAAACCGTCCACTTAGGTAGCCACACCGACTGGCGATCCATTTCACCTGCTCTTGTGCAAATGGACTAGACAACAGGTGGAAAGCAGAGGCAGGTAGCAAGACACCCCCGATAAAGGTGTGGTTCTGCAGGTGGTGACCACAGACCACTCCTCAGGTCCAAGATGTCTTATTTTAGGCTGTATCCTACTCCAGAATTTTAACCGGGGATTGCAAAGATGTGGCCCTCCCCCTCCATTCTGACCTGGAGGGGCAGAGGGGGGAGGGGGAAGGGAGGAGGGGCAACGTGCCTGATGTCTAGCCAGGCCCTCGCTCCCTTTTCGGGGCCCAGGCGGTAAGAGGAGCCGCCTGAAAGGGAAGCGATGCCAGCCAGCGCCCTGGAACCCCTCCACACCTGGCACATTTCCGTGATGGTGTCGTCGAAGACTCCCCCGGCATCGTCCGCACCTTCCCCCACCAGCTTCACCTTCCAGGCCCGGGAGGGCAGCCGCAGGTCGGAGGCGTTCAGCTTCACCACCTGCCTGGCGATCTGCACCAGGATGGGCTTGCACTTCCGGCCCCTTGGGGGGAAGAGGAGGAGGAGGAGAGGTCGGCTTCCCAGAGCCGCTCCTGCCCACCGCGCCTGCCAGCCCCCCTTCCCCGGCCCCCGGGGCTGACCTGGTGGATATCCTCTTGACCGTGATCTGGGGGCCGTAGTTCTTCCCCTGGACCATCGTCTTCCCAATGGAGCGCACCATGGGCAGCGTGTAGACTCGGGGCGCCAGCAGCGGCCTCAGCTGCCCCTGGACGATGCCCCAAGTGCCGGCGTTGTAGTGAGAGGTGCTGCTCTGTAGCAGGAGGGAGGGCCAGGGCTTCAGCCAGGAGGGAGCCGCTCGGAGGGCTGAAGGGGAGGGGCTCCAAGGCCAGCCTCCCCCCCGCCCCCGGCTGGGGCCAGAAAAGGAGTCGCCCTTCCGGCTTCTTCGGAGAGCAACCCTTTTCCTCCACTCCCAGGCCCAGCAGCCCGTGGCCGGGCCAGGCTGACCCTCCTCTCTCCCCTTCCAGACCCTCCCAAAGACCCCTTTCCCCGTCTGGCCCTGGCCCTTCGGGGTGGCTGAGGTCCGGGGCCCACCCTCCCGAGGTCCCCCCGGGAAGGCAGCCGCCGGGTCAGAGGGTGCCTCCCCACACAGGGGAGCTGCCAAGGCTGGCGCCCGGTGCCGGTGGAGAGAGGCCAGCTGCGTCAGTGAGGCTGGCACACCTCTGGGCGGGTCTCCCTGGAGGTGTGTGTGTGTGCATTGGGGGTGGGGTGGGGGGAGAGGCCGCGGCCTCCTCACCTGGCTGTTGGGACTGAGGTTCAGCAACCTCCACGAGGAGTACATGAGGTCGGAGAAGTGGTAGAGCAGCCGCAACCTGGCCCGGACGGTCTGGATGCTCACTTCCTTCAGGGCCCCGTACTGGGGTGGAACGGCGTCCGGCAAGCCCAGCTGCAGCGGCACCGACACCCCTGCAGGGAGGAAGAGGCCGTCAGCCCCCGACCCCCACCCCCCAGAAAGGCCCCTGCTCTTGGGGGAGGGGAGGCTGCTGAAAAACAGGTGGGAATGCAGGGGAGAGCCACTGGCGGCTGGGGTGGAGCCCCTTCCCCCTGAAGGCGGCCCAAGGCGTGTCCCGGCGGAGGGGTGGCTGCCCCCCAGCGGGCAAAAGAGCCCCTCCCCCCAGCCCTCCTGTACCTGGCGCTCGAGGGGGGGCAGGCGGGGCGGTCCAGGCTGCGCTGTGGCATCGCCCCGCTGAGATCTGCCGGATGTTCTTCCCTTGCAGGGAGGTGATGAGGGTGGGCTCCCGGATGTGGTTGGTGTGGCCCAACCCCAGCTAGAGGCGGAGAAGGAAGGGCTCAGCCAGGGCGGGCTCGGCCCGACCGCACCCTCCCACCACGCATCCCCGCGTCCCCTTCGCGGGCTGCACACCTGGCCTTCCGAGTTGCTGCCCCAGGCGTAGACGTCTCCGGCTGAGGAGAGCGCCAGCGTGTGCTCTGCGCCCACAGCAATGTCCTCCACAAAAACCCCCGACAGGGCCGGGACTTGCTGGGGCCGATTGTGGTTTCGGGCTCGTCCTTCCGGCAGGCCGATCAGCCGGTCTGGAATGAGGGAGAGCCTTGACGGTGCCGCCCGAAGCACTGGAGGGTCCCAGGAGCCACTCCGGCCTGCTTCCCGCGAAATCTCCTCCGGCACCCAAAGGCTGCCACTCACCTTGCCCAAAAGTGTAGACGTGCCCGTCCTTCGTCAAAGCCACCGAAAACTGGGTGCCACAGGCAACTTTTCTGATTCCTATGCCACAAAGAATATCTACTTTCTGTGTGTGTGTGTGAGAGAGAGAGAGAGAGAGAGAAAGGAAACATTAAAAAAAAAAAAGGAACAGGAACGGGTAGCCTCAGAGACCACATTCAGAGCCTTTAAATAGCATTAATTTGCTTTTAATTCTTATTTCTATTCGGAGGCCACACTGCTGGCGAGGCAGAGCGATTTGCACACGGATAATTGGCCTCCTTGGCACAAACTCCATGTTGGTGCTTCCCTGGTGAACAATTCAGGGGTGCTGCACTATAAACCCCCCCCCTGCCCGCACCCCCTTTGGACTAGCCCTCCAGAAAGCGAGCGGGGAGGGGGGGGCTCGGGGGGCTTCCAAGGCCGCCCAGGCTCCCCTCCCGGGAAGAGACGTCACTCGCGGAAGCCCATCTCTGAGCACACCTGCCAGGTGACTGGGAAGGGCAGGAGGTGCTGCGGCTGCTGCTTCTGCTGCGGCTGCAGGGACTCACCTGCGGGGAGGACTTGGCCGTTGAGTTTCCCAGGCCCAACTTCCCGTAGTCTCCGTCCCCAAAAGCCCAAACCATGGAACCGTCGGTAGACACGACGATGGTGTGATTGAGTCCACAGGCCACCTACGTTGAGAGGGAGGGAGGGAAGGAGGGAGGGGTTCTGCCTAGGGGTCTCAAACCCCAGAGCCCCAACCCGCAGGGGACTCACTCGCCCGCCAGCTGGGGGGAGGGGGGCGAAGCTCTTGAGGCAGGCATGGAAGTCCCGCTTCCCCTGGTACATTTCCAAAGAGCGAGATTTTAGCCTGGAAGTCGGACCTCTCCAATCTGGTAGCCCTCCAGCGCCGTCACCCTCTCGGGAAGCTTCTTGTTGGAGGTGTTGCCTAAGCCCAGCCGCCCATAGTCGCCGTTCCCAAAGGTGAAGAGTTTGCCGTCTGCGGTCACCACAGCCGAATGCTTAAAGCCACAGGACATCTGGAAGAAACAGAACCCCCTGAGCACCTTCGTGGGGCTTCTCTTTCCAGCCAGCTGCAATTTGGGGCTTTTAACCCCCGGCCCGAATTCAGAGCCCCCAATTCTGGCCAAGACCCCACCGAGTCAACGAGGGATCCAGTCTTGGAGCCCTTCGCTGTACCTGGACCACTTCTTCTCCTTGCAACGCTTCGATCTGCCTCGGCCGGCGTTGCCGGTCGCTGTTCCCATGTCCCAGTTTGCCGTAATCGCCGTCTCCCCAGCTGAAAACTTCCCCACTCTCCGTCAAAGCCATGGAGTGTCCATCTGAACCACAAGAGGTCACCAGCTGGGTGACAACAAAACCTTCACACGAGTGGAAGAACGAAGACCAGATGAATACCTCCTTCCACCCAAAGGCCCAACCTCGCTCCCCGACTCCTCCCCTGGAAACCCTGAGGCTGTGTGGGGCCCCTTCCGGGCTCCTCTCCAGCCGGACCAGGCTGCCCTCTGGCCAACCTCAGCCAGGCCCTGCCCCCCCGAAGAGGCTCTGGCCCAGGAGGGACTCTGGGAGCACCCTGGACTCTCCCTTGGGCTCCGGAAACAGCCTGGAGCCCCGTGTTGGGCATGGCGCCCTTCACAAATAAACAGAAGGCGGCCACCTGGCCGAATATGGGGCGCTGGGCAAATCTCCCGTGCCGAAGTACAGCACGTACCCTGCAAGGCTGAAATGACGGTGAGCACGTGAAGGTCATCAGAATTGCCTTGTCCCAGCCGGCCGTAGCTCCCTTCCCCGCAGGCCAAAACCGTCCCATTCGCTTGAATCACAAATGTGCAGTTCTGGCCACAAATAACCTGGGGAAAGAAAGGCGGAGACTCCTGTCTTATGGCAGCCAAAGTCTCTCTCTTCCCCGGCTGCCCTCAAGGCCCCCAGACTTGCGGGAATCCGCCCACCTCGTGTGGCCGGCTCTGCTCTCTCCGGGAGAACCTGGGGGTGGGGGGTGGGGGTGTCAGAAGGGTCTGAAGGCTCCTGGTGGTTACCTGCTGGGCTTGTGAGAAGGAGGGGGCCAAGACGGGCACCAGGACGTTCCTTCCGGCCTCTGCCAGCTGCCCGTGCCTTCCGGCTCCCCAGAGGCACACGTCACATTTCCCCCCAAGGTGCCAGTCCTGAGGGGGAACAGAGAGGTTTAGACGTGGGGCCTCTTGGGGGCTCTTCCCAGCCCACCACCCCTGGCACTGACCTCCGGCCGTGACGTTGCCCAGGACATGATCTGCTCATCCAGGCCGTTGATCCATTTTCCGTTGTCCTGCAAAATACACAGTCCGTGCCTTACGGCCGCGCCGGGAGCTCTGCCATCTGCGGCTGCTTCCTTGAAAAGATGCCCAGAGCAACTTCCGCAATGAGGACACCCCAACTTTTGCGGTTTCAGGCGAGGCAAGGAGCTGCGCCTGCCGAGTCGGGAGCCCCCCGCCGGCCCCTTCCCCTGCAGCGGCAAGAGGCGGCCCTCAGAAGGTCCCTCTCTCTTCCGCAGAACCAGCAGCTCCGCTGGGCCAGGCCCACCCAGAGGCCGCGCAGGGCACTGTTACCATGAGGAGGGCCAGTTCTCCTTCCGGCACCGGTTCCAGGTCTGGGACAGTGAAGGACTCTGGGAAGGCGTCTCCCTTGGCCAGCGCTTCCGCAGCCTTGACGGTGGTGGAGAAGCACTCCAGCCAGGCCCACTCGGCGGGGTTCCAGGCGGAGGGGTCGGGCAGGCAGGCCTGGTGATGCGGGGGGACCGGTGGGCTGCACAAGAGCCGGTCCAGACGCAGCCCCACGGCGAGGGAAGCCAGGCACTGCATGTAGGGGCTGTGGACCAGCTGGTCTCCACACACCACGTAAGGCTAAGAGGGAGAGGAGGAGGAAGGGTTACCCCAAGGCCATCCCTCCTGACCCTCCCGGGCATGAAGGCTAAGAGGCCACGACGTCCGGGAGAATGAGCTCCGTCAGCCAAACAGGGCGGGGATGACGCTGGGACAGAGCCAGGTGCGCCTTCCAAGGGAAATTGGGGCAGCAAAGAGCTGTGCAACGTGCTGCCCAACACAAATATATCCAAGCAACGCCCTCGTGCAGCGCAATCCTCGGACCTATTCTGGGAACGCGGGAGGCGCCAACGGAAGCCCAGAACCGGGCCGAGACCAAGACCAACCTCTCTGACATGGTCTCTGCGCAGGTCACGCACCAGCCCCCTCCCTGCTGGCCTTCCTACCTTCTCATAGGTGTACTGTTCTTGGAGCATGATGGGCAGCCGTTCCAAGAAAGCCCTCATGCAGGGGGCCATGTTCAAGCCAAAAATGCCCTGTTGCTTCAAAGCGCTCCTGCAGGTGGCTAAGACGTGGTTGGAGGAGACCCACTCCGAAGTGCAATTCACCACCAGGACGTCCTATCAGGAGAGGAGAAGACCATCACGCCTTTCCAAACCGATCCCGCCGGCTACACTGGGCCCCGCTGAGCGGGAGGGCAGGGAGAGACAGGAACCACACCTTTGATCTACTAGAACAAGCAGCCACTCCGACCTCGGGGATCCAAACCACGGTCTGAATAGCCCCGGAACCGATCGCCACGCTCTGCAGGACGGACCCATCCTAAACAGGGAGGAGCAGCAAGACAATGACGCACACGCAGGGATTTGTGTATGTGGGGCAGGGATTTGTGTATGTGGGCAAAAAAGTCATCAACCGTAACAACGTATCTGACTCGGGGTCTGCCCAACTCCAGAACCAGGTTTGTACACACACTATGATGATTTGCTCCACTTGAGCCTGCAACCTTGTGTTATTTTTAACCCCTGGAGGGGGGACCAAAACCGCCCCTCTTACCCGCAGAGACCAGATATTGATAAGGCCCCCAAGGGCCCCAGAGACCAGGACGAGTCCGTCAGAACTGAAAGTCAACGTCCGCACAGGTGTGATGTGTCCCTTGAGCTGATAAACACACTTGGTTTCGGCTGCTTTTCGGAACGCCTCCTGGAAAGGAAGGGCGAGAAGAATCCCAGGCCTTTGCACGTCAGAGAACCGAAATGCACGCGCGCACGTACACGGCCCAAATATTTCAGGGCAGGGTTGTTTGCCCGGCTAATGGGCACCAGCCCACTTTCTTCACCTCTGCACGGGAGGCGTTTCCCTCATCCCTGCCGAGAGGCGGAACCGCTGGCTTCCAAAGCTGCCTGGAATGCCTCGGCTTATCTCTGCCTCGCAGCCCGGAGGCGGCCTTCCCGCTAAGCGAGACAGCCCCCACCTGCGGGCCTCACCTTCCCGCCGATGTGTTCGTCCCACCACACTTCGGAGCAGCCCGGGCTCGACTGCAGGGAGGCCAGCTCATCTTGGGGAACTGTCCAAACACAAACCAAGCCATTCTGGCACCCGCTAAACAAAAGACAAGAGGAGAAGCTGCGTTGAAGCACCACCGTCCCGCACCCGCCCGAGCGGTGCTTGCAGGTCGCATGGCATCCCCCCCTCCCTCGAGGGCTGCAAAGGCCCAGCCAACGAGCAGAGACTCTGGTCTTGGGAACTCTAAGCCCCTCTCAGCATTTCCACCCCCCCATAGATGGCAGCCAATGGGAACCAGAGGATTGGGAGGGAGGGAGGGAGGGGAAAGGCTGAAAACGGGGGACAAGGAACCTTGGAGCCCAGAAAGGGGAGACTGGTTCTTTTTTTATAGATAGCAAAAAATCTGAAAATACAAAAGCAGACAAACCGCAATCACATGACCAGGAGACGCAGCAACCATTGTCAATGAAAACTGGTTGCCAAGCACCCGAATTGTGATCACGTGCGATAAGTCACTTTTTTCCAGACCGTCCTGCCTTTCAGCCGTCTTTAAAAGAACGGCTATAAGCTGAGGAATCCACCCTCTTTTGGGCCCGGCCAAACATTTTGGAAGCCCCCCGGGCAGATTCCCTGCCTGCAGATGCCAAGAGAGGCGCCAAATCTTCCGACTCACGTAGCCAGCAGCAGCTGCAGCGTGGGGCCTTTCCCTGGGAGGCTGCACCAGACCAGGACAGTCACCACGGCCTGGTGGGGGAGGGTGCCCAAGTGCCGCCAGCAGCTCCCCGAGGAGCCCCAGAGCTTGACCGACTCCTCCTTTGCGCAGGTCATGAGGATCTTCCCCGTGGGGTCCCACTTCATGCTGACCAGGGTGTCCTGGAGAGGGAAAGGGGCGCATCCGTCCATCGTGAGGGCGCAGAGACTCTCCCCTTTATTTAAGCACAAGACTCAAACCTCCCTCTCCCCGGAGCTGGGGCACTGACCCCTCCCCCACCCCCTCTTCTTTCCACCCTTCCAGGCAGGCCAAAGCAAGCAGGCCCTGCTGTACCTTGTGTGCGTCCACCAGGACGATCCCTCCGCTCTCCCGGGCTTCTCTGGTGCCGATCAGCAGCTTCCCATCTGCGTAGCCCACCGCAAAAGGACTCTCCTCACTGAACCAGGCAAGGCAGGTCACCGACACTGGAGACCGGCAGGAAAAGACGGACGAGTCACCCAAATCTTTCACAGCACAGAAAGGAAGTGCTGGGAAAGCGGGATCAGCTCCAGCACGCTCCCTTTCGCCCCCCCCGCCCCCCCTCGGGCCAGCCCGAAGGCTTTTGGGCCCCAGGAGCTGGCAGGTGCCCACCGTCCTTCCTGTAGCAATGCTCCAGCTCAACCCTGCGCATGGTGGAAACGTCCAGGACCTCAATCAGCCCCAGGGAGCCGTCCATCCGCCCCACCAGCAGGAACTCCGGTGCGTCTCCTGTCCAGGCTGCGGAGGGGCTTTCCTCAGGCCAGGTGAGGGCAGAGACCCAGTGGGGCTGGATGTCCAGGAGCCCCTTCCCTCCTAGGAACAAGGCAGATGGGCACTTCAAGGACCACCACTCTCCTCACCCCGAAGGGCGAGGGCTCCGAGAGCCTGAGTTTAGGGTGCTGTCAGGGGAAGAGGAGGAGGAGGAGGAGCCCACGAGCCAGACTGGACTGCCAGTGCTTGGCCAAATGGAAAAGGGCCGCGTTGCAGGGAACGGGAGGGAGGAGGGACTCGGGGGGTTACCTTCTGTTTCCCTTCCCCCCCATTTCCTTGCCAGCAGCTCCTGAAGAACCAACTGTGGCTCAGGAGCTCTGAGAGGCCAAGGGGGCCTCCAGCAGGAACCTCCCCCATGCTGGCTCCCCAATAAACTAGGGTTTCATTCAGGTTTCCCTCATTCTGGCTAAACAATAAACCGAAAGAGCATTGGGGGAACTGAACACCCGATCGTTATGAGAAAGGCTAGGTTATTTCATTACAAAAAGACAATAAAACTGCCCGTCACAACTGAATTCTGCTTCACTTTGTCCCGCTAAAAATGGCTGATGCTCAGCCTGATGTGGCTCGTACCGTTGACCTGCCATATGTTCACCATCTTCTCCAGGGCTCCCGCCAGGTACTTGCCGCTTATACTCCAGCAGGCGAGAGAGAAACCGGGGTCACTGGGAGACCCCAGATTTTCTTCGGCATCTCCTTCGCTGCAAGACAACACGGGGGCAGCATCCGGCGTGTCACTAACCTCTGGCGCCCAAGCCATAAAAAACAACCCACCCTCCTCCCTCAAGCCGCCCTAATCCGGCGGAGGCCAAGCCTTCCGGGCAGCACATTCCCGCTGCCTCCCTGAGGAAGGAGCCCGGGCTCCTCCGTCCCCTGCACCCCACAGGCCGCTCCTTTCGCAAGGCCGGCTTGCCCGCTGGCTCCGGGGCTCCAGCCAGGGGACCCCAGAGAGCCCCTTGCTCTGGCCCAGCTCGGATCCTTTCGGCCCTGGACTCCCCCGCGAAGCCCCTCCTCCCTTCTGCCCAACCGGCCGCCTACAGTTTGCTGAAGACGCAGGTCTGCTGCAGCGAGTACTGCTTCTTGGTGACGCTCCACACGCGGATGGTCCCGTCGCTGCCACTGGTGGCCAGGAGGCCCTTCCTGTTGCACCAAATGCAGGTCATGACCTGTGGCAAGGAAAGGCGCTTCAGCCGGGCTCCAAGACCGGAGGGCCGCCGGCTTCTCTGCCAGAGGCTCCTGTTCCGCTGATGCTGGAGCCCAGGTTAAAACCCGGCTGGAGGAGACATTTCAGTCCTCCCCCAGCTCCTCTTGGGCTCCGCCCTGTCCTGGTCAGAACCAAATCCAGGGCTTAATGCCACCCTGACTGGGAATTGCGGCCGGCTAAGCCCCACTTGCCCCCTCCCCCTGCAGCTGAGGAAGGCTGCCGGGGTGCTGGCTGAGCTGGGCCTCTGGAGACGTCCGGGGGGTGGGGGGGGCGTTACCCTGTTCTGGTGAGCCTCCAGCTTGATGGAGGAGCACTTGCGCAGGTCCCCTCCCACGTCTGCCAGGGTCTGCAGGCTGCCCTGGTTGTCGCGGTCGTGAGCGGCGAGGGTGCGCACCAGCTGCTGAGCGGCCCACTGCCTGTGTTGCGAGGAGAGCCTGGAGGAGAGGCAGCAGGCGGCCAGGGTGTTGGCCAGCTCCAGGGGCCCTAGGGCAGAAGGAACAGAGCCCTGCTTGGAGCGAACAGGGCTGCCACGCCGGGAGAGGGAGCAGCAGCCCCGCCCAGCACAGCTACCTTTCTTCTCCATCTCCGCTTTGTCGTAGCCGGGCCTCAGTTTGGCCCCCTTGTCGGCCAGCAAGGCCACCAGGGCCTGGGTCACCACGAAGTTGGGGGAGGTGATGAGCTTGTTCTCTTCGGCTATTCCCCGCAGGAAACTCGGCAAGAACTTCCGTTGCACCGGATCGTCCACTGTCGTCAAATTGACCCCGGTAGCTGCCGAAATCAAGTTCTAAAACAAGGAATGAAAGCAACAATCCACAGGGACTTTTTAAGAGGCCACTTCTCACTCCGTTGAGCTGCTCAACACGACAAAGGAACAACTTTTCCCATCAAAGCAGATCCAGCATCACATTTAAAGCAAAGTACAGCTTACCGGTCTGCTCCGATTACGAATAACAGGAATTTACAAGACTAGGACAGGAATAAGTCGTCATAATCCCCACCACCAGATGCAGCAGATTTCAGAGATGAAAGACCGGTGGAATCTGACGGTTTTGCCCGGTGCTCCAGCTGCCCCTTCCCCGCCCCCCGCCCCGGTCAGATCTTCAGCCCCCAAAGCCGAGTTCCTCCTCCCATCAGCTGAAAGACAGACGCCCCTCACCTGGGTGCACAGCTGGACCAGGAGCTTGGCAGCCCCAGGGGTGTTGGAGGCCAAGCAGCCGACTGCCGTGCTCAGGTAGGCCAGGCAGGAGATGGGCTTGGTCATCTGGCTCTGGACGCCTCTCGGCCTCTCGGAAGGGCCCAGCCCGGAGCAGGAGCCTGTGGACAGGCCGGCCCTCCCCGCCGCGGCCAGGCACATCAGGCGGACCAAGGTGCGGATGTCCGTCAAGCCCAGGGACTCCAGCCCTGCTGCGAGGCTGCAGCTGGACCCGCTGGGAAGGGAAGGGAAGGAAGGGTCAGAGCCGTGGCCTCCCTGGGCCCCCACCCGCCCCGCCTCTCCTCCCCAGCCCAGCGGAGCCTCCCCACCTGACCGAGAGCAGGGAGAGGGCTCGCATGACCATCGTCCGGGCCAGGAGAACCTGGGCTGCTGCCGTCACCCGCCTCAAGGCCATGATACGGTCGTGGGGGTTCAGCAAAGCAGCCGCCTGCTCCCCCAGGGTAATCCTGCCCCCCGAAGAGCTTTTCTCCACAGAGCCTTGGCAACCTGGAAAGAGGAAGAGGAAAGCGAGGTCCCCGGAGGAAGGAACCCGGCTGCTGCCCAGAAAGAAGCCCCACGGGGTACGAGGGGTGCTCAACGCTTCCCAGCCAGCGCTGGGCCTCCACTCCCTGCCCTCCTCCTGTGGCAGGAATCGTGTGTGGCTGCCGTGGGCTCCTTCCCCGGGTTCCCTTCCCAGCAGCCACCGGGTGTGGGAGAAGGCAGGAGGGCCTGGATCCAATCCCGAGGGCTTCCCTGATCGTGTCTTCAGGAGAAAAGGCTGGGCGCCCTTTGCAGCCTCCCGCGAGGTCTCCATTCCCACAAGGACCGCCTCTGCTTCCTGCCCCCAGGGACGGGATCTCAGCACTGGGCGCCCCGAAGGACAGCCGGAGGCTTCAGCCTTCCCCCCCGGCCCGGTTTACCTATCTGCATCAGCGTTTCCTCCATGCTGTTGATGGCCGTGACCATGGCCACCGAGGCTCCCAGGGGGTCACTGTCCGGGAACTGGACCGGCTCAGGCACAATGCGCCGGTCATTCAAGCCCAGGGGTCCAGCCAGCATCTCAAACTCCTCTTCGCCAGTCAGCTTTTCTTCCTCGTCGACATCCAGCATGTCCCAGTCTTCTAGCGTGAGGCAAGCAAGCTGTGGTTAGGCCTTACCTTCCCACGGAGGCCCCACGTCGACGCTCCCGCCGTGAGGAAGACCGCGAGGAGAAGTACCTTCGTAGATGCTCTCCTGCTTGCCTATGAGATCGGGGGCCTGGCCTTTGTACCTGCACCGGAGAAGGGAAGAACCCAGGTCACCTTCACATGCCCCACCGCCTCTCCTGATGCTGGCCGCGTACAAGGAGCTGTTCCCCAGCTGTTCCCCTACCCACCTTTGCCTGTCCAGGCCCCCCGCTGCTGCCCCCAAGAGCTTCCAAGTTCGGCTGCTGAACTTCAAAAACACGGTCAACTTTGGGCCGCGAAGGAAACCCAGCAGGCAGGAGGAGCCTCGGACAGCCCGGTCACGGATGTTAGCCTTCCCCGAGGAGAAGGGGGAAAAACCCTCAGCCCGCCTCCCTCCCTCCCCCCAGAAGCCCACGCAGGGGCTGGCGGGAACGGGGGGTGGGCAGAGGGGAGAGTGAGCAGGCTGCCCCCACCCTCTCCGGTACCTGTCTGAGGCCGAGGCCTTGTTCTTGCTCCGCAGGGCCAGGTATTTCTCCCGGCAGCTGCCACACAGCAGGTAGTAAGGGTTGCCGCTTCCACACTCGCCCCCAAACCAGCCGTCCACGTAGGAGCCGTTGCTGCGGTAGCCCTGGCGGTTTGCACTGCGCCCACAGCCGGGGTGGTTCCTCTTCATGTGCTGATTGAAGCTGGCCACGCTGGCTTCACACAACTCACACACGACCACTTCTTCCCTGTCTTCAGATTCACACACATGCTGCACAACACAATTACGCCGTTATGGTTTCAAGTTCAAGGAAGAATCTCGCACGCCTACTTTTTCCACACCCACGTGAAAGCAAACTAGCGTGTTCCACTCCAGCTCAGTGCCAGAGGCGCAGGTGGCATTGCCCCCCCACCCCCCCAGAGCTCCTATAATCTCCTATAGTCGCCACCAGACCCGCCGACAAGTGGGGAGGGGCTGCCAGAGGGAGACAAGAGAAAGACCATGTGCAAGAAAACAAGGCAAATCGACAGCATCCATAGTCGTGCCCTCCTCATTAAGTGTGCTTCTGGGTGGAAGAGCCCCCCCAAGGGCACAGGGAGACCCCTCCTCCACATGCTGCTCAAAACAATATGCAATCTCCCATGAGCCCTTTCTACCAGTTCAGTTTCAAGAATTTTCTTTTCTGGAAGCCTTGAGGAGGAGGAGGAGGAGGAGGAGGCGGCTGCACCACTTCCACGAAAGCCACACGAATAAGGCAGCACACAAGTTAATCCATCGCCTTCCTGGCAGGCAGAACTGAGGCTGGTTTCTAGATCGCCCTCTCTGGGAGGGGGTTCTGCTCCAGTTCTGCATTAACAAGGAGCCCCTCGTTCTCCTTCTGGACCAGGAGGGAGTCAGCTCGGAAGAGGTCAGGATTCGGCAGCGCTGGCCGGATCCTTGACCTGAAGGGAGCTGACGGCATTGAGCCACGGGCTGAACGGCTCCAGTTTAGCTCCAGTTTTGAATGCAAGCAGCATCCCCTGTTTCAGTTTTTTTTAAAAATTTAAATCAGAGGAAATACATTGGGCGTTTATTTCCGATTACTAAAGCGTGGGATTACACCTATTTCTAAAAGAAAAGAAGGCTCTGAATTGTTACTTCCCGGAGGAAAGAGGGCTGGCAAATAGAAAGCAGCCGCAGTCACAGTCCATCCCCCCCCGTCCGTCCCCCATTTAGCAACCATCCGTTAACCAAGGCGGCTCCACGAGGCGCAGAGGGAAGCCGCCACGTTCTAAAGCGCAAGAAGGAAGCAAAGCAGCAGCCCAGCTGCCGTCTCACACACACCCAGGTCGGCCAGTCCAATACCTCTGGGATCCACATTCCCAGAATGTCATTGTCCCCGGCAAGGTCCGCCCCAAACATGGCTTCCATGGCCTCCTCGTCCAGCTCCAGCTCCAGCTCCTCATCCAGGTTGAAGTCGTAGAGCGCGCCGGGATCTTGTGGCAAGGAGATCCCTTCCCTCCGGCTCTGGTTCCGGTGGGCCTGGACAGAGCGGTACAAGCCCGCTGGAACAGGGGAGGAAACCGGGGTTTACTGGGCGAGTCAAAAGCAGCGGGGGGTGGGATGAGGGGGCGTGGACTGCAGGACCGGAGGCTCACCTGCCCAGGGGCATGGGGAAACCCATCGTCCCCTGCTCTCCTGGCCGTATGAAGACCACTCCCAAAGACTTTATCCCCCGCCCGATCCCCAGGAGGGGCCTTTGGGCAGGGAAGGAAGAGGATGCACTTGAACGGCTGCTACCGAGGCAATGATCTGAGAAAGGGGGCCCTAAACCCCCCCACCCCCCAATTCTCAGGAAGAGGCAGCACATTCACCCTGGCAGGATTCTGTCCCTAGACCTGTTCTGAGGAGAGTAGCGTTGGGTCTGCGGGGCATCTGTTTCCCAGCCTGGTCTACCTGGTATGGAACCCCAGGAATGGCTACTCTGACAGGGGGAAGAAGGAAGGAAGGAGGCTGGCGCCCCATCAGCCCCGTTTTCTTAGACAGAGCAGGCTCTCCACCCTCAACTCTGGGACAGCCTTTATAAAACCGAAATATGCTCAGGAAATCCTGACATAATCTTCCTTCAGCTTGGGATGCACAGAACTTATAGGTGCCTTTTTAGGCACTTTTTCTTTTTGACAAACAGGTAGTTAGCACCTGCTCAAATACCTGGCCAAGGAGGAGAGGGGAATGTGCAACGTAGTCTTTGCAAGGCTTACCGGCACGGGCCAGCAGCGTCCGAGCAGCCAGGTCAAATTTGTGTCTCCTGGTCACTGCCGACCGGCCCCTTGCCACGGGCCCACTTCCCGAGGCTGCGTTTTCTGCGTGATCCATGTTATCGTGGCTGGAAGGACAAAAACAGCTCAGAAACGCTGGTGCAACCCGCTATTGAGACTTTAAATGTGGGTTTAAAATGTGGGCCTAATCATCTTTTATTTTATTTTTAACAGAGCCCGAAATAATTTTAATCATACCGCCCCCCTACTGACGGATTAGGTGGCAAGCCAATACTCATAGCTCACCTTTCCCCAAAGCCTTCCTCCAACTCAGGGGCATCGGCCGAAGTCAGGTCTCCCGGGGACTGCAGGTAGCCCTGGTCGCTGGACTTGCCCCCACCTCCAGGGCCTAATCCTCCCTGCCGGGCATCTACCATGTCCTCCGACTGAGGCTCTTCATCTTCCTCGTTCCCAGGATGCTCCACCATCCACATGGCCAGGACGGTGATGTTCTGGGCATCTGCTTCCCCTCGGACACCTGCGGGAACCGGAAACCTTCGTCGGACACCCCAGCAAAGCCGCCCGCTGCAGCGCTGAACGGAACCAAGGGAGGAGGCATCGCTTTTGCCCGGCCCAGAATCCCCCGCTCCCCCCAACAAATCGCTACGCATGTTTCACCAGCTGTCCTTCCCCAGTGACTGAAGATCCTGGGCGGCAGAGAAACAGGGCAAAATGCGACGCTAGACACACGCCGGCATAATGAGTTCGGGCCAAAGGAATGGCAGAGTCCAGATTTCCGTGCCTCGTGAAACGCAAGAAGGGGGGGGAGGGGGCATTACTGGGGGAGAGAGGCCCGCCCCCCACCCGTGCCCCTCGCGGGCGCTCCCGCAGGCTCTCCCCAGGAGCTCCGGGGGAGGGACGGAATCACCCCTGGCCCAGGAGCGCCTGGGACTTACCTGTGGTTTCCATGGCTTTAGCGATCTGCCGGAGGGAAAAGCCCATTTCCAGCAAGGGCACGGCCACAGCAGGAGGAGGCGGGGAGGTTGACAGGCGGCTGCTCGGGTCAGACAAAGCTGTGGGGAGGGGTGGGGGGGTGGGGGACGAAAGTTAATGCCCGGGGTTGCCGAACGCAGAAGGTGGCACAGGCTTAAGGAGAGCCAAGCGGCTCTGGACGAGGCCCACCTGTGCGATTGGCCGGTCTGGCAGGCTGAGAGTCGGGGGAGGTGAGCGACTGGCGCCTGCCCACGTCGTCGGAGGGAGAAGTCGGCAGGGAGGAGATGGGGGGCGTCTGCGCCCGTCTGGTGGGAAGGACAGCCGTGGTGGGGTAGCTGGAGAACATTTGCCTTCGGGGAGACCGGAAAGAAGGGAGTGAGCAACGCAAGGCCGGCCAGCAGCTGATGCCCCAAACTCCGCTGAGCAGCCAGGCGTGGAAATCAAGAGGTACCTCAGGAGGCTGAGGGGCAGAACCCCCGGGGACTCTGAGGCGGGCACGGTTTCCGTGTCGGTCACGGGGGTGGTGGCCGTTGTCGTGTCTTCCAGAGAGCTGCTCATGAAAGACGTGGTGCTGGAGGCAGACGGGCTGGTGGTCACAGGGGTCTGGGCCTGCTGACTCTGGTCATTCTCTTCGGCCTGCTGGTCTGCTTCTGCAAAGCAAGGGGAGCCCTTTCGGCCTGGCCCTCGAAGGCAGCTGGGGGGCTCCTTGCAGGGCGCTGGCCAGGGGGCGAGTGCTGGGGCCGGGGGATGAGAAGGGCCACTGGCCTGACCCACCGTAGAATGCCTGGCCCTTCTACTTGGGGGTTTAAATCAGCAGCACTCAAGAACTGACCGCCCCCCCAGCTGCCCGGCTCCTCCAGCACAGCCTGGAAGCCACTCCTTGGAGGGGCGAGGGCCAGCCCCCCCGCCTACAGCTGACCAAGGCGGCCCCCCAAGGACCGTTTTCTCTGCAGCTCGTGATGAAGGAAGCACAGAGGACCTTGGACCTCCCAGCCAGCCCTCGCTCCTGGGCAACAGGGGCTGCTGCTGCCGCCGCCGCCATTGAGGCCTCTTGCACTTCAGGCCCACTGAGATTTTCCCTCCAAAACTGCCACCGGCTGACCCGCCCTCACCCGTGTCAGCTAGGGGCTTTCCTGGGGTTGCGGCCAAAAAACTCCCCCCCCCGTTTGTTTTTCAGCCACTTTTAGTAGCTGAGCTGAACTGGGGGAGGGGAGTCACCAGCTGAGCTCAGGAGAAATGCCGCCACTGGCCACCGGACCAAGGGAGGCGCAGAGGAGGCCCTGCCGTTCCTCCGCAGCCACAGGCCTCGCGCCAACCGTCCAGCTGCAGCGCTACACCCGCCTGCTTGGGACGTACCTTGCTTGGCTTTGGAGCCGCCCTGATCTTCCATCAGTCCATGCACAACTAGTTTGTAGATCATGGCCTGTGCCCGCTCCAGGTCCACCAATCCCATCGCCCTCTTGATGGGCGAGCGCATGACTGCCCGCTTTACCATATGGCGCATCAAGAACTGCAAGGCCGTGCGCATCTCCACCTCTTCGTGGACTACGGGGGAGCTGGCGCAGTCAGAGTTGTGGCCGTTCTCGGCCAGGACTTTGGGGATGAGGAGCAGCTCGGCGTACTTGCTGCAACTGAGCAGCGTGCTGAGGGACTTCATGGCTCCCAGGTAAAGGTAGGAGAGTTGAACCGCCCGAGTTTCTGACTGGGCCGCCTCGTAGTTCTTGGCGGCGTGTTCGTGGTTCTTTTTCTTGCCCTCGGCGTTCAGGTGCGGGCACTCCATGCCCAAGGAGATGGCGTCCAAAGAGAAGGAAGAGCTTTCGCTTTCCAGCTTGGCCCCGTGTCCTTTCGCCTCCTCGGTGCTGGGCACAGGTCGTGCCTCGGACGCAGCGTCGCTTTCTGACTTCTGCTCCGGGTCCCCCTTGTCTTCCGGGTCGTGCTTGTGCCGCTTCTCGTGCCGCTTAACGCTCTGCTTGCCCAGGTCTTCGTGGATGCCGGTCAGATAGGTGAGGTCCAGCAAGACGGTGGCCGTCAGTCCCCGGAATCTGGCCACGTCAAAAGGCAGCGGTTCGCAAGGTTCCAGGTTATAGAGCGGCGTATCACTAGGCGACCAAAAAGTTGGGAAGCTTTAATAAAGACCAGAACGACACAGGAAGAGGCAAGTGAGGGATAGACAAGAGGAAAGCACAGGAAATCACACAGGCAAAATACGACGCAAAACAGGCCACGCTCTAAACGAGCTGACCATCTGGAACTCGAGGTCAACCAGGGAAGTGAGATTGTGGGGACGGGGGACGTTCAACACAAAGGTAACCAGCCTTGTGTGTGTGTGTGTGTGTGTGTGGATCTCTACAGCAATGTCTTGACTTCAAAACACCTGACATGGTTTACTGTTCACTAACAGGGGAGCTTTTCTAAGCGGCTTTTGACAAGGGCCTCTCACCAGGCACCGCCGGCTGGCCGGTTGACTGGCACCTGCCTGGGGTGCCACCTGCCCCCAGAAAGCCCTGGCAAGGACAGCCCAGCCCCGTCCTGGAAGGAGCCTCGGCCTCTGGGTAGGCCTGCATGACTGGTATCTCCCGGCCCTTAAAAGGCCACCAGCGGCTGCTCTGCCAGGCCACAAGCGCCCAGGTCAGCAGCGGAAACCCCGGAGACCCTTTCCTGGACCTCAACCGCTGGCTGCTTGCCGGACACCAGCACTGTACCTGATGGTGATCTCGGCCTCGTCCCACTGGACCTTGGCCGAGGCGCTGCCTTCCTTGACCACGCCCAGCAAGGTGGCGTGCCGCCCGGTTTGCTTGTGGACGCAGCGTCCCCCGACTCGAAGCCCGGCGTCCACCCCGCCAATCACTGCCAGCACCGGCCAGACCTCCATGCAGAGCGTCTTCAGCTGCAGCTCCGAGAGGTCGGCCAGTCCGTGTGGCCGGCCGCAGTGCTTCATCTTCTCCTCCTCCTCGCGCACCTCGTTCTCCTCTCGACTCTGCAGGGAGCGGCTTTTCTTCAGCTTCTGGCCGCTTTCTTTCAGGCACCCTTTGATTCTGTACAGCCTCTCCATCATTTTTTTGTTGATGCAGTGCGTCCACCGGTCGGTCCGGTGCAGGATGCGGATCAGCTGAATTGTGGCCTCTGCCAGCACTGCGGCCACCGGGCTGCAGATGGGATCCCCCGGCAGCAGATCCCTTGGGGTGCCACGCATCTGCATGTCACAGATCTTTACCTAGGCCGTCCCAGACACACACAGACACAGTTGCTCGGCTGCCTCTCCGGCTTTCAAAGCTCCCGCCCTGAGCTTAGAACGCCAGAAAAGCCCCCTTCTCAATTACAGCCCTTCCCCTCCTTCCCAGCTGCATCTTTATCCCCCCCCTCCCCTCCCAGGGTCTCCCGTTTCTCTCTCAAAGTGGCAGGGAGTGGCCACCGGCTCCAGAGCCCTTGAAGCGGCCACGGTACCTTTTCTCCAGGGTTGCTACTGTAAAACATCACACAAGGATACAACTCTCCAGCATCCACATCCTCGAAGGCCAGTTTGGGTTCCTAATGAGAAGACAAAAAAATAGGGGAGTTGAGAAATGGGCTTACAAGGGAGCCCCTCCCGCTCCAGGCGGACGATGAAGTTTCTGCCAGCTTGAGAGGCGGCTGGGGATTCGCTTCCCTTTGGCTTTTGCTAGGTCCCTGCTGCACCCGTTCATGAGACTGACTTTCCCGTGGGAATAGAGCGCCAGACGCAAGAAATACACACCGTGCCACTCTTCTTCTTCTTCCACTTTGTTTGAAACTGGGGGGTGGGTGGGGGGGTGTTAATGTCGCCACCGAGGGGCGTTTTTAACCTCTCCCGTGAACTGCTTGTGAAAAGAGAGCCAGGCAGGAATGGATCAAAGCCTCTCACCTCCCCGTTTTTGCCAAAGGAAATGGTTCTTGCTTCCATATCCAGGACGCAGGTAATGAAGTCCCCCTGCGTGAAGCTGGTCAGGGCCAGCGCCTGCTCCCCGTTGTGGTAGAGGTTGCCACTGTAGGCTCTGTACAGCCACATGTCGGAGGTGGTGCGGTGGTTGAAATCATGAACGGGCCAGCGAGAGACCCCCACGCACGTCCCTTCGTTGCCTCGGTTTTCTTTCACAATGTAAAACTAGAAAGCGCAGAACGACGGTGAGCTTTAAACAGGGACACGGGCAGATCACAGGGGAAACTGGGACAAAGTAACGCCCCCCCCCTCTTCCTAGCAGAGAAGCAGCTCCTGGTGGCTTCCTTCCCAACCTTGAAAGGGGCAGTTGCAGTGGGTTTATTCTTGGGTGAGAACCTCCCATCTTGGGCCCAAAGGCTACTGAGTCCGTATTTCTGATGGGCTTTCCTACATTGTGAGCCCGATTCCATCCCGTGGAGCCAGGAATGCCAAGAAAGGAGACGGGATGCCCACCTCCAGCTCTGACAGTTTATCACAGGCCTGAGCCTGGAATGTTGTTTCCGACCTCCGTACCTTCCACTGGTAGCATCCGGATGAGACGCCCGTGGACGCCAGCCCGTAGCCCTTTCCTCCGCTGCCGTGAGTGAGAATCTGGCCGTTTTCCACTAGGCAGCACTGGGCTTTCTCGGGGTCAAAGGAGACCTCCTGGATAGGCAGGTTCTCGTCTTCTTCTTCAGATTCCCCCTGCTTCTTCAGGGACAGACGGCAAAACTCTGTCAGGGGGACGCAGCCAGCGAGCACGGAGCTAATCAGAAGTAGATGAAACGGTACCTGCGCCTTCGTCTCTTGTTCTTTCTCTTTGGCCTGAAGGACTTGCTTGGCCTGCGCAACTGGGCTCTCCCACATACAGTCGGACAGGAGGGAAAACAGCCGTTCGATCACCTGTTGGGAGCATCAGCACCGCGCGTTCAGTGCAACGAACTGCCAGGGAAAGGCTGCAACTCCGCTCCTCCACTCTGCTCCCAGGTAAAGGGCCCCCCGCTAAAGGCCACCGAGGGCCTGCGGGGGGTCCTCAGAGGCTAGTTAAGGGCTTCAATGCACCCCACCCCCGCCCTCCAACGGCAGCAAACGCAAGGCAGCCAGAGGATCCCAAAGTCTCTCTGGGCATCGCTGGAGGAGGGATGGCCCAGAGATACGGGATGAAGGAAGGAACTCTCCCTGGCTGCCAATTGGGGGAAACTGCCCGGAGGTGGGAGACCCCAGGTTCGGTTTGGGAGAAAGCAGCGCCTGGCGCACAAGTGGAAGGTGAAGCTGGGCGCAGCTGCTGGAGGCAGAGACCTGATCCGAGCTTAGAGAGGCAGGTGCCACTCTACAACCCTCCTAAATTCTCTCCCAAGTATCAACACCTGAGCCATCTGGTCATCCTCCACACCGGATTCACAAGCTGGCAGCACAGCCTCCAGGACATGGAGGGCAAGTAGCCTGGTCCTCAGCTTGCCAACCAAAGGGACACCTAAGAGGGAAAGGACACGGGACATGGACCTGAGCAGCGGTCAGGCAGTTCTTAAAACCTTGCCCTAAGGCCCAAGCCCACACATCGACGGAAGACCCCGGATTCTGCGTTGGACGCGGCCTTCCCTTCCTCGGCTCACTCGCACCCGGGTGGCCCGTACCTGAGCAGCACTTCTGAGAAGCTATGTTCAGAAGCACTTCCGTCCACTTTGGAGAAGCCATCTTGGACTGGATGGCTTTGGAAGAAACGACTCTTCGGAGGAAAACTAAGAAGTCCCCCAGATGGAGCTCGGCAGCGTGCTGTTTTCGGAGGGCAACTGCAAAAGCAAACCATAAGAGTGAATCTCTGCCAGCCAGGCGGCATTTACGAAGCGGGCCGAGCAAGGGGCAGCAGAGGTCGCCTCACAGTTTTATGGGCGATCATCGTAAGCCAGGGGAACCCCCGCCTCCTGCTGCCTCCTGACTATTACTAGTTCTCCCTTTAAAAAAAGAGGTCGGGGTCTCGTACCTTTGAAGTCTTTCCTCTCGGTGTCACCTTTGCATTCGGTTTTTTTGTCGTCCTGATCGGCCACTTCCTTTTCTCCGAAGGAAGAAGTCATCAGCATCACGCCCGCTTGCGACAGCAGGTTCTTCAGCTGACTACACAGCAGGTCCAGCAAGGACTGTACCACTTTGGGGCTCAATTTATCTGCGTAAGTCCTAGGTGAAAAGGGGGGGGGCGGTCAAGCGGGGTCACACAGAGGTGGCCGAGCCCTGGGAAGAGGCCTAAGTCAGGCACTGGAGGATGTTCCCGGAAGGGGATTTCCTGCTCCTCTGCCTGAACTAACCTCCCCACGAGCCGAACGGCTAACGGAGGGGAACTCCGCTCGGCTCCCAGGTGCGGCTGTTCTTGTTCACCCCACAGCAGCTGTTCAACGGCCTGAGGCTGACCGTGGAGCACCCTCCCTGCTGACCTCAGGCCCGATTTATTTAACCAGGCTGGGCCTTCAGCCAGCACCCCCTGAGACGCCTGCAGATGGGGGGGGGGGTTGCAAGGTGCATGGGGGCGGGGGGGAGGCCAGCATTGCCTGGTTTTGCAAAGGAGGTAAATTGGGGGCTTTCATCACACCTTTTCAGTATTTCAACCAGTCAACTGGGGGTGTGGGGGGAGTTTGATCTCATTAGCGCTTACCCGGTGGTGATGGCGAGAATCTGGAGTAGCCTCGTGCTGGCCACTTTCAAAGCGGTGCTGAGCTGGGAGATGCCGCTTTTGGGTAGGAGCTGCAGGGGCTGCCCGAGCACAGTGTCCGTCCCGCATAACTGAGAAAGGACGTTCAGCAGCCCGGTGGAAATGGCCAAGGAGACATCGGCCGGCTGGTAATGCACACTTAGGGCGAACACGGTCACCAACAGGAGCCGTTGTTGTGCCTCTAATACGCACACACACACACACACACACCAGCACAAAGGGAAAAACAAGGACATACGTTGAGAGGGGTCCCAGGTTGAGCTGGGGGAGCCTGGTTTGTTTCTTCCCAGAAATAAAAATGACGCTGGAGTTGATCCGCTCTGCTTACCAATGTGGTGTTTATTTGCTTGGAGGGCTCTTTCCAAAGTGGCCGACAGCTGCTGGTAGATCTTGTGCACGGCCACTTGGATCTCGGTCTGGATGCTTCTCTTGGCTGCCCTGATGCCATCCTGTGAAAAACCCAGGGCGGTCAAGCCTGCCCTCCCGCCCGAGGGCCAGTCCTACGGAAGAGCCACCCACGGGTTTGGCAAGCAGCCCCAGGCACAACGGCATCCTCTTCTCAGGCCACAGCCCTTACCTGGTAGTGGTGCAGCCGGATGTTCTCTCCTTTGGCTCCAGCGTGCCCCACGCTTCCCAGGCCGAAGCAGCCGGCCAGGAACTGCAGCCTCACCGAAGTGAGAAATGAGGAAGACTGGAAGCCCAGGCCTTGGCGGCTCCCGAGGGAGGCGGTGGCCCCCTTCTCTTCCATCCCCGAAAGCAAAACCAGGATCTGGTGCAAGGCCTCCAGGCGCAGCTAAGGGCGATGGAAAAGAATCGATTCGGAGCTGCTATTTGGAAAGCAAACCGCAACGGCAGCACGGCAAGAGGTGAGCCCCCCGTCTAGGAGCCCCCTTGCAAATACCATTCCTGAAGCGGAACGGCCACTTTTCAGCAGGATAGGCGGTTTCTGCAAAGGCCACAGAGGAGACTCTGGACTTAAGCTTACGGGACTTAAGCCCGTATGATGGCACCTCTCCTCCCAAGATGCCCAGGAAGCGCCTGGAGTTTGGGAGGACAGCCACCTCAAAAGGAGACAGAATGCAGAGGCCACAAGGCCATAATCCTTGCGCGCGTGAAGGCAACCGCTCATGAACCCACTGGGGGCTCAACTGCATGGAGTCTGCGGAGGCTGCCAGAGGACTCCTGTGCTGGGTGTTGCGCAGGGAGGCCGTTCTGACGTTTCACAGCGCAAAGGCCAAACCAACCAAACTGCCAGAGTGTAGGAACCTGAAAGGGCTCCTTCCCCAAGCAGAATGGCAGCCGACAACGCCAAGGCCCGGGTCCTCTGAGAACCAGCATGACAAGGAACCACAACAGGCAACACGCACCTCTGCTCTCTGCTGCTGCTGCTCCATGGCCACGAGGTAGGCCTGGGGGTTGGTGGACATGCTTTCTTCGGGCTCCTTGAAGCCTGGGGAGCTTCCTAAATCCCCACTTATGAAGCTAATCATGTTCTCGATCAAAGTATGAATACCAACGGATTTAGTGAAGTCAACCTCGGACTCCCCGAACAAACAGGAAGAGCTGGAGAGCCAATCGCGCTGTTTTAGCCGAGTCCACGAGTCGCTGAGCGTTTCAATCGGGCTGTGGAAGGAGCCTGGAAACACACAGAATTCTGTAACTGGCAGGGCAACTGAGTTCTCCAACCGGCAGAAATGAACACGCGACTTGCGGTTCGAAACAGATGGAAATGGGAACCCCTGTCAATTTCATGCGCACGGTCAGCAATGCCTACCACACCAAAGGCCAAAAAAATGAGAGCTGTATGTTTTGCTGGCAAATCTCCAGGCGACGGGTTTTGCCTTACCAGGAAATTAAAAGCACAAGCCACTCAAACTGTTTAGCTTAAAGCTAGAACGTCGAAAAAAGGTGATATGCAAATAAAACAACATAGAGGTAAAGGGAAAAAAAGAATATTTGCCACACACAAAGAAGATAAGACTTTTTTTCTTGACAGCTAATTGCACAAAAAGGTTCGTATTTAACTTGCATCGGTGTAAAGCAGGAGTGGGTGATTTATAGCTTTTCTGGAAGTTTATGTAGAGATGAGTAAAGGTCAAGTAAACGGGCACAAACGGCTGGCATTGTGTGGGCCTGGCTGTAGAGCGAAGAGGCTGAGCTTAAGCAGCTACATTTAAGCCCCCGAATCGCCGCCATAATTAAACCCAGAATTATGGTCATAAGTTGAGGCATCATCTAACCAGATGCCGAGTAGACAAGACCGTTGTTTAAAAAAGCTATTACTCTTTAAGTAAATGCACAGGGACCAAAAGAAAAAAATTGAAGGGCGACCTTGTTTGCACACAAAAAATGAAACTTTTAGAATCAGGGGAAGGGGGCGAACCCCATTTACAGCTCCTCAGTTTTGCAATAATTTTAGTTACATGATTGGTCAAACCCTCTTTTTTAATTTGTTTTTATTTTTAAAAACAAACATACACATACAAAACATAAAAACGTGATTGGTCAAACTCTTATCAGTTGTAATTCTTCTGCGTTCTAGTTTCAGAGCAACGGTATGCCCCTTTGCGTTCAACTTTACAATGACTGGGAGATTTTATGTGAGTCTTAAGCTGCCTTCCTTCCCCTAAACATCGACACCTGAGCATGAGGGGAGCTACGCAAGCGTGAAAGCCAAAGAAAGGCAGATGCCAAAGGCCGATCCATCCTCCGTGAAGAACGGCGGTGTGGTCTGAGGAAGGGCGAGGCAAGAGGCGGAGGCAGGAGGCACACCAAGGCGGAACTACTGGGGGGGATGGTGTCTTGAGGGTCCAGCGTGCTTGGGGTGAAACTAGCCAACCCTCCCCCGGAAGCGCAGCTGGGGGGGAGCTGCTCTTTCTACCTCCGTCTGCGGAGCTGCAGGGCGAAGAGGGCTCTGCAGTGCTTTAAGGACGCCCCTCGCAAGCAAGCGACGCCGCCTGTGCTAAACAAAGCCCAAGGGCGGTAGTTCAACCCCGCCCTCGACAAAAAGGGGGGGCGGGGGGGACGACCACCCACGTTTACTTGTCCTCGTATGCCATTTTTCAGTAATGCGGTATTCAGAATGAACGTGGAGCGGCTGCTATACATATTTTATGTTTTATAAAGTATGTAGGCAAACTAGAGAGAGAATATAAAATGGGAACATGCCATCGTGTACTTGCTTGAAGCTGTTCTTTTTTCTGGGGCTCAACTGGCCAAAAAGGAGCAAACACACTACACCCCACAAGAATCCGAAGACAAAGAGAGACGTTGGGGAGAGAAGACAACATTCAATCTGCAATCTGCCCATACGTGGGAAACGGGGTCAGGAAGGGGAGCGGGGGGGGGGGGGGGGGGGGTCCCTGAGGGTTCCCAGGCAAGCAGTGGCCGTAAAGATGCACTTCCTAAAATCTGAGAGGTTTAGAGTTACAGGGGGCTCCAGTCTTGGCAACCGGAAGGTGCCTGAACCGTCCCCAGCACAAGGAACTGGCTGAGGAACTGGAGGCCAAGAGGTTCCCCCTCCTAAAGCAGCCCATGGAAACAGGCAGCCAGGACTGACCGTCTCCGGCCACCAGCCGAGAACTTCAGCCTGCTCTGGAATGCAACTCTGATGGCGGCTGGCGGAGGGTGTGGCCGGCAAGCCGGGCTAACATGCTGGTGAACCATCCGCTCAGGCCCTTTCTCAGAATCCCCCCCCCTCTCCCCCCCACTATAATGGGGCCACAGAACAGACCTGGAAAATATAGTCGGAAACTGCAAAGGGTCCTTGCTTTACAGCAGGAGTCTCCAACTGAGGCCGCTTTCAGACTTGTGGACTTCCACTGCCGGCTGGCGGAGGAATTCTGGGAGTTGAAGTCCACAAGTCGTCAGGTTGCTAAGGTTGGACACCCCGGCTTCAGAGAATGACAGGGCTATGAGGGGGCGATGATGAACAGTTTACCTTTCTTTCTATGCGACGATGCCAGATCCAGATCCACATTTCGCCTTCCGCTCTAAAGAGGAGAAGAGAAAACGTTACTGGCTCCTTCTGGTACTTTTGTTGTAGTCACGGTTCCTGAGGCAGTCAAGCTTTAAAACCCCGGATGACCAATGAAGAGACGTAACACAAAAGGGGACGGGGGCAGGGAGGGAAGCGGGAAACACGCCAAGGCCAGAAACACCGGCTAGGAGAGGAGGACCCTAAGCACACGCGGGGCTTTCGAACGGAATCAGGCTCGTCCCATCAAGGAAAACTTGCTGTTTGTTCCGCTTACCAGCGAGTAACTTTCTTCATCAGATTCAGGCTGGGAGAGGTCAGATTCACTCCTCGATTTCATCAGTTTGTAACTTGAGGTAGAGTGGCCCGAACGACTTTCTGCGCTAAGACTTTCGCTTCTGCCTCGCATAAAGACACAACAGAGAGAGGGGAAAAAACTACACAACGATGCAAAGACCTTCTCATTTGCCTGGATCCGCAGCGTCCTGCTTCACGTTGCGTTATAGGCCGTCATCCTGAAAACCCTCCCAATTTCAGAGCGCTTCCTTCCATTTCCACCCATGCAGCTTCTGTGTCTGGCCAGGAATCGCTCAGCGTCCTCCCGCTGAGCACGCGCCCGAGTGCTTCTGGTTGCATAAACTCCGCCACAACCTTTGATTAAATCTACCCTCCCGTGATGTGCAAGTGCCCCATGCGTGCCAGAACACCAAGGACAACCCCGTGGGTCCTTTTTGGACAGAAAACGCAGCCCTGTCCTCACAGCCGTAAGGGCTCCGCTGGGTTCTCCGATCCCAGGACCCCAAAGGGCACCGAGCTGCCTCGAAGCTCAGGCGCAGCCGCCACAGCAGGTCCCCGAGAGGCTGGCGAGGAGGGCCGAGCTGCTCGCACCTGGTCATCATGAGGCCGACCCCTTCCGGAGTGCCGCCCGAGAGCTGCTGCGCCTGCCCTTCCTCCCTGCGCTTCTGCAGCTCCTCCACCACCGGGCTGACCCCCAGGATCAGCAGGGCACAGCGGTGGATCACCGAGTTGCAGGCAGCCGTGTACACGTCCTGGCCCTCCGGGAGGTCTCTGCTGACACGCCGCTCCTGCTGGGACTGGGGGGGCTGATCCTCCGCTTGCGCCCCCAACCCGCCATTTATTCTCTCTCGGTCTCGGCTGCGAGCGACTTCACGGGCTGATAGGAAACATTGAAATATTTCTGTAACGTGCGACACAAAAACAAAAGGTCTTCACTGCCAGGCAGAGCTCAAGGACTGCAGTCATTCTTCAGCTGAACATCTCGGCCCCCAGCCCAAGTCGGCCGAAGGTGCCCGGCGGCCCCAGCGTGTCCACTTACTGCCAGCGGTCATCACTTCGTGCTCTCTCTCTTCCTCTTCCTCCTCCTGCTCCGCATGCCCCTCCTCTCTTTCCCGCTCTGCCTGCTCTTCCATCTCGGCTTCCTCATCGATGGTCCGGGTGAAGGGGCCTTCCTGAGCATCGATGTCCGACGATTCTGGGTTACCTGACAGCTGAAAGGGAGCAAAGAGGAGAGGCGGTGAACAGAGCCCCTGCTTCAGTTGAAGGGGAACGATCCATCACTTGCAGGGGATAAAAACAACCCACCGGCTATCACAGCAGGCTTTTAGCCAACGTTTATTTCAATCGCCTGCCAGAGAATTCAAACCTGAAATCCATCCGTAGCAAAACGTAATAAAGCGACGATTCAACGCAAGCAGAACGAGGAGAAATGCCCACGTGGATTTCTGCCTGAAATCTTTCATCTTAGAATACCCCCCCCCTCTCTTTTAAGAAAAGGAAACTTTGGCTGCTCGCCAGGCTTACCCATCTATCCCGGGAAGACGAGCGTGTCGGAATAAGTTCCATGTTCTTGCAAGCAAGCAAACGATTCCGAACTTTATACACGCATCGATAGATTTCTACTAATGCTTTTCCGGGCTGGTACCTACAAACACAAGCATCCCACAAGGTTACAGCCAGAGACGACGATCTCAGACAAAAGATAAAAAGGCCAGATTATTTGTTGGATACTTGCCTACTTTCGCCGCTTGCTTGACTGAGCAGATTTGTGTGCTTCAAAAGGGCAGCCAGAACAAACCGGGAGACGGTGTCCAGCAGGGACTCGCTGCTCAAGGTTGCACTGTCCCAGTCTAGGTTGCAGGAGAGAAACGGAATAAAAACCGAAGTGGGAGCGGCCTCAGAGAGTCCATGACGATGGTTTCCTTTGGCGCTTGCTCTTTTCGAGGGCTCCAATTAGCCCCCGCTTCCCCCTGGCCCAGAGTTCTGGCCCCCAAGGGCCCCCCCACTCCTATTCCCAGCCGGATTCAAGCTCTCTGCAAACAGGATGGAAAATTGGGCTGCTGCATCGCCTCTGCTCGTGACCGGCCAAGGTTCCCTGGAGGCCAGAAGGCCGAGTTTGCCCCCTTAGGCTGCTCAGAGGCCGCCTTCCCGGTGCTCAACGGAGCCAGACCCTGCTCCGAAAACCTCGGGGGTTCCCCCAGGTGGCGGCTAAGTGCTCCCTTAGCCTTTCACCGGGGCAGACCCCTTCCCCCCCCCCTCTGCTGCTCCCCGGGGCTGACCTTTGCTCACGGCGTAGTCCTGCATGCTGACCCAGAGGCTGCGGGCCGGCTCCTTGGCGCCCCCCAGGGCCAAGTCCACAAAGGTGGAGACTTCCGGGCGCAGGCGGTAGTCGAAGGGCTTCTGCTCCTCGTTCCCGGAGAGGGCCACTTCCAGGAGGGAACTCACCGACTTCTCTAAGAACAAGAGGCACAAATCCAGGGCTGTCCCTTTACTTAGCCCAGCCTTCCAAATCCGCCCTGACTTATGGGAGCCGCAGGTCAACCCACCTGAAACGGGATCAGATCAGACGGGGCCAACTTGGGGATTCTTAGGCGGAGTCAAGGAAGATTCGGGGATGGTCCTGCAGCGACCCCAACGTGGGTGGCTACTGAGCATGCTCGGCCTCCAACGGCTCCCTTTTGAAGCCAGCCAGGCTGGGGGCGTTTCTGTGGGGCCAACGCCCCCAACTGCATGGGGAAGGGCTGGCTTGCCCGCATCTCTCCAGAACCCGGCACTGATGAATCCTTTTTTTCACAACCCCAATGGGTTCCAATACTGTACAATAAGAACTTTTTCTCCAGCCCAGTGTATGTTCTTAGGTTTCTCTTATTCTGCCCCCTCCCCCCACTTTCCTAAGCCAAAAGGCCCCCACCGTGGCGTCTTTCCCTCCTTTCCTCCCACTTCTGGACACCGACGGGGTTATTTTAACAAGCATCGTGATTACGTGGCAATGCGCCTCCAGTTTCCAAACCTTTCACGCTGTTGACCGGATTACCTAACTGCGGGGCGTCCATTTCCACTCCATCACTGAACAAGGGTGTTTTCAGCCAGTAAGCCGTGTCCTGCTCTTCGGGAGACATCGGGGCCCCTTGCAACATCCCCCCCAGACACCGTCCAACCAGCAAAGCGACGGTTCTCTCTAGGTCCACAAGCCACACCCACACCTGGGCAGGCTGAGGTAAGGGTATTCCAGCCGGGTCAACCAGTTCAGGCCCACCTGGGAATAGGAGAGCAATCAGCGTTTTGGAAAAGTGGGGTTACAAGCCCATTTCCACTCTGAATCCCCCCGCCCACCCCGGCTTGGGAAGAAGAACTGCTCGTTCGAGTCGGCTCACCGTGAAGAGGCCACTGTAACTCCTGGTCTTCTAGAAGCACTGCGGCTGGCAGGAGTCGGTTAAGGCAGTCCAGGGGTGGCAAGAGGTCCAGGAGGTAGCTCAGCAAAGACCGGGCTACCGACACAGGCAGCAAAAGGAGGGAATTCACGATCTGGCAAAGCATGCTTCCTGCGGCAGACACGTAGATGACATCTGGAATGGGGGGAAGCGGCTGGTTAATGAGCGGCAGGCCTGGGAGGAAAAAACGCCAGGATCCCCGGGTGGCCTTTCTCAACCTGTGTGGACTTCAACTCCCAGAATCCTGTCTGGGAAATCCCTTCTCCTTCCTTCCTCAGTTGGAGGCAGGCAAGTCTTGCCCCCAACATCACTTTGGCATCCCTTGACCAGATTCGAGAAACAGCCTCGCGGCTCCTACGTGGTCCCAAAACACAGGCTAAGCATCTCCAGCCGTTACTCCAAACCAGGAGTATGACCAGCCTAGCCAGACCCGACATGCATTTGGGCATTTAACCGTATAAACGTTCAGCAAAAACCAGACAAATTGGAGGCAAAAGCCTGACAAACGCAGTTCTGCAACTCTATTCTCTACTGAGCACAGCCGGATAAACACGCGGGCAACCCCACCTCTCAATTTTTCACCCACGCTGCCGTTCCAAGAACTCTCCTTCAGCAAAGTGGCTGAGCGGGAGTAGATCTCCGCCGCGTGAGGCAAGAGGAGCTGGAGGTGCTTGTGCAGGAGGGCCACGCTGCTGGAGTTCTGCAGGCAAGAGAGAGGCGGGGAAAGGAGCTGCAGGAAGGAACCTGGCTGGCAAGGAGTCGCCTGCTCCACCAGCGATGGACTCCTCTGCTCGCACGACGGCCTCAGGCCCAAAGGCTGCACCTGAAATGAACCGTCCGGTCTGGCCTTTACGGTTCTGCTTACTCTGGGGGCAGCCCTAAGAACCGCGGCACTAACCTCGCCGACGCTGTTGATGTGACAGTAGGCCAGCAGCTGTTTCTGCAGGGAGCAAAGGAGTTCGTGAAGGTGAGCCGGCTGGCTGTTCTCGGAGGAAGACGTCCCGAGTAAAAATTTGTCACTGTTTTTCTCCAGCTCTCCAAACGCTTGATCCTACCGAGGCAGAAGATTCGCCCACCCCAAAGTTTAGTATGCCTCGCTGGGTAAGTTTCCCTTATTTTTCATCCTCACCACGTTCTTATAGGAGCCATGCTTCTACTGACAAATACGCTGCTTTCTGTATCTGCTTTCTAAGAAATATCGTGTCCTTCCTACTAAGGCAATTCTCACTGACTAGGGAAAAGCACCCAGGAGTTAGAATCGAGGTGACATCACCAAATTATTAGTGCAATTTAGAGATGTGGACAATACTTAAGCGGTGAAAGGGAACAGCCATTCTTTTTAAACAGCTGTTCCCTCCACTACACACACACACACACACCCCGGTCAGCCCTCTGAACTGACTAGTGTTTTTGGGCTAAGCTATTCCGGGGCAGGCCAGGAGTAGGTAAGGTCGCCCAGGCAGTGAACTCACTGTGTAGAACCCCAAATTGCGCAAGAGAGTCTTCATTAAGATTTCGGCCAGGTGAGTGTCGGGGTGGTGACTCTGGGCCCCGTAGGCTGCGTCGGAGAGATTCCCGTAAGCGATGCAGAGGGAGGAGATATCTGTGGCATCCGAGGGAGAGCTGTAGCCCAGCAAGGAGGCGACGTGAGTGTGGTCTTGCAGGCTGGTCAGAATAATATCCAACTGCATTCGCTGAAGGAAAAGACGGAGAACGACCTCCTTCGCTTAGACATCTCCTGACGGTAACCGCCAGATAAGATGTCAAAGCAAGGTCACTTGCGCGTGGTTTCCAGCAACGCTACCGATGATTTTCTGACTTATATATCTTCACACTGCCCAGCAGTCCAGAATTTAACTGGTTTCACTGACGGACAAATGTCCTCCTCCCTTTTCAACCGTTCCAACTCGGAAGCGCACTAAGCGCCGGATCCTCTGCAGCTGCACCTCCCCGTCAGCGCTCTGGACTTCTTACCTGCCCCTTGGACAAGCTCTCCCACCGGTCGGGGCCCTGGGGAAGGAGGGAGTGCAGCAGCTCCATCCTCTCCCTTAAGGGGGGCAGCAGCATCGTCGCTCCGACCGACAGGGTCTCAATCACCACCTAAAATTTGGAGGGAGACCAAACCACGTCAACATCCCGCTGAAAGCTGCAAAGCAGACTTGATATCGTTCAGCCAATGTATTTTGAAATGATGGCTCCTCCTCAAGGCTGTGGTGAAATTCAGACCTCGGTGCCGAGCGACTGCCCAACGGGTGGGATGAGAGACTGACCTCCTGTATGTCATCCGGGACGGAGGAATCCATCAGGCGAAACAACAAATTCCGCAGGGGTCCCGCCTGCCTGCCCAGGATGCTGGTGGCCACCCCTCCAGCCAGAGCCAGCGCCAGGTGGTTGGACAGCAGCTTCAGGCAGAGCTTTAAGAAGGTGTGGTGCTCCCTGTAAAACCAGGAGGATCCCTTAGCGGAGGCTGTCCGGCCTCCCTTTACAAACGGCCCCCCCCCCACTCGGCTGAACTGCCGAAAGCACGGGTGGGGGAGCCCTCCCCCCAAAGCCCCGGCGGGCCTTGTCCTATGCTCTGTGTTCATGCTGCAGCGGGGACAGAAACCAGCAAAGGTTCCCTCCCACCCAGCAGCAAAGCCTTCAGAAAAGGCCACACATCACTGCCCAAAAGGATTTCTATTACTTAATCAGACGTCTTAAAAAGGAGGAATTCTAGTTCTGCATTCATGAGAAAACAAGATTGGCTCCTGCTGAAGGCACCAGCCGAGGCCATCCGCACTAGTAACGGTGATAAGCGCAAGAGAAGCAGCCCAGAGGGTTATCATATGAACAGGTACCTCGAGGAAGGAAAAGGAAGAGGCGGGATCTCGCTATTGATTCTGTCACAGTACTGCTCGAGGAAAGAACGGAGGTGGGAGAAGGTACTTTCTTCAAGGTCCACGCAGTACGGCCTGTGCCAGGCCACCACCTGCCTGCAATCGGAGAAAGGACGCTTAAGGAACAGAGAGACCCATCGCATTAACAGGCCCCGCGGAGCAGAACTAGGCAAGGCCGATGAAAGGAGATCCGATACTGTGAAAGGCGCCCAAGTTCCTTCAAACCGAGCTCGTCTTCAGGGGGACGTGACGTCCTGCAGCGTTACTGGCCGCGTGGTGGGAGCACTGGGTGCCACGGCCGTCCTGCAGGGGTTTTAGCTGCCCTGGGTCTGCCTCCAAACTGACCCCGCTGGGTGTTTTGACATCAACCCTAGCTAGTCAGAGCTTGCTCATCCGAGCAAAACCAGAACGCCTCCTTTTAATTCTTACAGCCATTCCTGTTTCTCTTTTATGCACCCTGCTAGTGAAGCCCACCCCCCCCACTTACTCCGATCTAGGGGCTGGGCTGGAAACAGGGGCCTTTTGAGGGCTGCCCCTTTTTTCCCAATAGCCTTACGTTATCTTTGTGCCAAATGCACAGGAAGAGCAGTTCACAAATACATGAGAGTGAAACTGAAATCTCACCACAGTTTAGAAGAACACAGTGAACCCAAAATCGCCCTGTATTTATGGATCACGCCCCCTCAGAAGGACCACCTACTGCATCACCCCTTTAATCCCCTTCCCCACTCATTCAGTTTCTCGCTTTAAAAGCCGTTCTGCTCGTCTTGAGTTGGCCTTCTGTGGACAACGGTCCAAAACGGAGCATCCGGCAGTCGTTGAGTCCCATGCTGGAGGCCAGTTACAAAAGGAGAATGTAGACAGATATTGGCGACTAAGGAGTTATAAAACACACGCAGGAAGTTTGGAAAATCAGTCAAGGTCCCTGGTGACAAAGGGCCCCAGGAGGAAAAGGCCCAGTGCTCAAAAACATCAGGCCCTTCAATTAGATGCTGGCAACAGAAACAACACGGCTTTGTTTACCACACAGAAGCGCACTTGCGCACGTATGACTCGCCTGTCTCTGGGAAGGGCTGTCCAAGCCAGGCTGTGGGACGTTCCAGCCGAAATCTGCTGAATGGCGACGCCATCTAAGCCACTCACTTTCTTCGGCTTAGTGATGGGGCCCGTGGAATTCCCTTGGCCACACTGCCCCATGGAGTTGTTGCCCCACGCGTAAACCTCGTTATCTAAAGAGAAGCAGTTCGAGATCACCACGCTGGCATCGGCAAAATGCCAAATTACGCAGAGGACGATGGGCCACATCTTCTTACCGTGGGAAAGGGCCAAGCAGTGGCTGTCCCCAATGGAAATGTCCACGATCCGCGTGGCAGCCAGCTCTTCAATCAGCTTGGGCCGGAGAGCCGTGGCTTCGGAGGAGCCGCATCCCAAGCATGCCCCGCAGCCCCAGGCAGACACCTGGATCAAACGGGTACAAAGGACGCTCAGGCCCACAGTCCAGAGTCCATGAGCCCCCAACTACAACCCAGGCAAGAACTCGGACACTATTAAAGAAATCTTGCTCATTTAATTGACAAGCCGGGGCGGATTAAATCCGTACAAATGCCCGCGTCATGTCTCCAGACACAGGTCTGCCACCGTCCCCTGCAAACAATGAAGACAGAGCCAACTCTGGGGACATACTGACCACTTAAAAGTAGGAATGGGCATTGTCACCCTTTAAGGCTCGGCCCCCTTATCAATTAGTCTTTGCCTATTATTGGAACAAACAAACATGAGGGAAGCTCTTTATCAAATTATTTCTTCCCTGTTTTGCAAATAGCTCCAACTTAAAGTGAGAACAGGGAAAGAAGCTTTAGCGACCCAAGTGCAGTTTCTTTTCCCCCCAGGCTGCTTGCTGGGCCACGGACTCCTTCAAAGAATTAGTGAAACTGTTTCTGATCCAGTAGCTTTTGGGTGCTCCGTTGCAACTCGTTCTGCTTACCTGTCCAGTTGATGTTAGAGCCAGCGAAGACTGGCTTCCGGCACAAACTTTCCGTATGAACATCCCCTGAAGAGCTTCTATCACTTTGGGTTTATACACTCGGTTGGTGTCTCCATGACCCAGTTTGCCTGTTGGGACCACACATACAAGGGAACTTACAATCTGCAGATCGAGGGCTACGTCACTGACACCCATCTAAAATAAACTGCCAACTTAAATTACAAATATTTAACCATAATGTTACAATTTAGCAGCAGCCGCAATGACCAGATCCAGGGATGTTTCCTCACCTGTGTGCCAGGCTGTTCTACGGAGCAGCTGCACTGGCCGTCTCAGCGGTGGGCAAGTGCCACAGCCTGCAGCTCTCCAGTGCACACGTCTTCAGAGTTCCCACCTGTCTCCCAAGTGGGCATCCCTGGTCTTTGAGGTGCTAGTGAACCAGGGTTAGGTAGACCTAATATTAACTGGTATCAAGCTAACTATCTCCAGTTTGGCTCTAGCAGGGACCGCTAGCTAAAGACAAATAGGGATTCCTGTGTTCTGCCAGCTTGAGACAGAAGAAGCAGAGAGAGAGAAGACTAGGCGGCTTCTGTATTTATTCATGTTCAAATTGCTCCGCAATAAAATGAATGCTTACAATTTACGATAGCTTAAAGCTTAGCAAACATTTCTGTAGATGAAGGCAACAGGCCAAAAAGGATCGTGGGCTTTTCCATGCTGGTCATTCCTTACCTCAAGCACGACAGTCACCCCTCAGCCAAGGCTCTTACCATTATCTCCTCCTCCAAAGGACCAAACCGTTCGCCCATCTTTGGACAATGCGATGGTGTGTGAGCTGCCGCAAGAAACCTCGCCAACGTTGCTAATGTCTTTGACGAGAGTTGGGATGTTACGGCTGTTGCTGTCCCCGTGACCTTGTGAGAGAAAGCGGATTTGCAGGGGTGGGTCTCTTTATGCCTCGCCATTCTACCAAACGTACCCTAGAACCCGTTTCTAACCTGTTTTAAACAAATTCTTTTTAATTAGCGCTGTTTAAAGAAGGTGGAAAGTGAGATTATTCCTGTTACCTAGCCGGCCAAAGTCTCCTTCTCCCCAGGTGTATAATTCACCATCCTCTGTGACAGCAGCACTATGCCGGTACCCGGCCGAGACACAAATCACCACCTGGATAAGAGGGGAAGAGAGTTCTCCTTTTAGACTCCAGTCCCAGGTGGAGAAGCTCCTTAATAGGCGGGGCTATTAAATGGGGACATAGCTCAAAAAGGCAGAAACAGGGGAACCCAAACCTTCGCGACGTGAACCCCCTGGAAGAACAAAGGCAGACGGTTGAACGTTCATTGGCGCGGCCTACCTTTCCCTGCAAAGGCCCCTGGATAAGCTTAGGGTATTTCTGGGTGGAGCTGTTGCCGTGGCCCAGTTTCCCGTAGTCGCCGTCCCCCCAGCTGAAGACTTCTCCTTCGGTGGTGAATGCCAGCGTGTGGCCATCGGAGCCTTTGGAAGACGACACTTTTTTGATTGATCGGTGAGGCTCGAAAGTCAACTTCTTCAGAGTGGACTGGTTGTTGGAGTCACCCAATCCTAATCGGCCGTAGCTGCCTTTGCCGCAAGCTCGAACGGAGCCGTCCGTGGATATTACAAAGGTGCAATACTGGCCAGCTTCAATCTATAGCGGGGAGGGGAAAAAAAACCAAGAGGCCATCGGACTTCCGCAGCTGATCCTTTTTTTTTTAACTACACCAATCAATCTACCCTCCCTGTCCAAAGATACTCACTGTCTGCGCATCAGAAAAACTTGGAGCCAACTTAGGCTGGAGGATTTTCTCCTGGGTCCCTTCCACAAGTTGGTGGCTGCTGTTGCTGCCCCAGACATACACCTCACAGGTTTCAGAAACAATGGGGGTCTCTCCGGTCTGGATGCTATCGGGACTGGCGCATGTCCTGGAGTAGTCCGAGGCCATCCGGCACACCTATTAAAACAAACAGGCCGCACAGGCAAACATCTGTAGGCAACTATCCAGCTGTCTCATTAACTCAAAGGAACCCCACACCTTCCCCAACTCGGTGCTTTCTGTGTGGTTAGATTTCAGTTCCAGGAATTCTCAGACACAGAACTAAAATCTGGGCACATCTGACTGCGGGAGTTTGGGTCAGGGGGTTCATTTCAGCCCACGTTTCCCTCTGGTGCATGGACGCCCACTGACTGCGTTAGATCCGATGACCAAACAGGCGAGCCTGTTAAGACAGAACTCCCTCTCCAGCTTCAGTGGAGACTCCTGAGCCCCCAAGGCCCTTCTCTAAAAGGAAAGATCAAGTGGCCTGCAAATTCCCTTCTCCTAGCATTTGCATAGGCTAAGCCAAGGCAGGGCTGCTATAGTGGTTCTTGTTTTAATACTTTTTAGTTTTAAGCCAGGCCAGAATTCAATAAATATAATTTCTTCGGTATTCTGTAGCAATTCATTGCCTTAAACCTTGGGAAGAAGTAGGATAGAAATTCAGTTAATACTGAAATAGAACCACGTAGTCAAAATACACAGAATCAAGGACACACACCAAGTTTCCTTCACGCTTTCAGAGGAGTGAGAAATTCACAACTGGGAGAATGTGAAACAGGCTTTTTTCGCCCTTAGTTGATGGCTGGGCAGCCAGACTCACCTCTTCAAAGAGACACAAGGCTGCCTCGTAGAGTGAGCACAGCCCTTCAGAAGTCCTTGTTGGTTCCCTCCACTGACTTCGGTCTGCAGATGACCCCTGTAATAGAAGTTACGGAAGAGTGTGACCGACGTAAAACCGCACACATATAAAAGTATATAAACGTATCTCACCAACCAAGTAGTAGAATATTTCCCCAAATAAAACAGACTTAAAAGGAACGTATATCCTCAAAGTAACAGCACTTTATGGCACGCACTCTGCTAGAGGGAAATTCCCCGAGGAGGAGCTCCGGCACCAGTCCAAACGCTTGGAAGATGAAATCTCGGGTCTCAGTGACCGACCCAGATTGGATCTAGCTCTTTATTATTTTTGCAAATAATTGTATGCATCTTCTTTGGCATTCTATTTTTAATTCATTTTAGTTTTACATCAGAATGCCTGAATTTTTATTTGTTTCTTCTAAACAAGAGATAAGCGGTACAGGTGCCAATGTTTTAAGCTACTAACATTAAAAGAGCTTTTTTTTTTGTAGCTGCTATTAATTAGAATATAAGTAGAGGCACCTCTCAAGTAATTAAGAATACCAAACACAGTTCAAAGTTGCTGCTGGCACTATTTCTGTTTTGCCTACTTTATTTAACGTTTATTGTGATTTCTTATGTTCAAATCGGAATGGCTGTTAGTAGAACCAAAGTGAGGGTTTAAAGACGACCAACGCGTTTCAAAACGGTTCAAACGCCACCAACCACAGGTGAGGATGGACAGCCATCCGATATTGTGCCACCTCTAGTTGCAAAGAAGCTACAGACTCCTAGCTTTCCTTCCCTTTCCCCCGCGGGCAGGGCATACGTACCAGCGACCGCCTCATCTGCATTAGGATCGTCATGAAGCAATCAAAAGTGATCATGCCTTCTGAGCTCGGCAGCAGCTTGCTCTTCTCCATGGTGTGAACCACAGCCGATGCGCTGAGGGCCATCTCAATCCACTCCAAGAGGTACCGCAGGGAGCCGCGCTGAGCCGCCAGGCCCAGCAGCAGCTCGGAAGCCAGCCTTCGCCCAAGGGTGTCCGCCCCGGAGTTGGGGATCGTTACCCCTTTAAGAAAGACTGTTACTTGGGAGAGGCAGTCCAGGCCCATGGGGGGGATCTTGCTCTCATTGGCCAGAGACAAAGGGGGCAAGGAGCTGACCACCTCAATCGCCGTGTGAATGACGTCGTTACAAAGGCTGATGCCAGGCCCCGCAGCGGGCATCATCCAGCTTTGCCTCAGCAGTGCGAAGAGCAGGCTCAGCCCCGTCCGGACGCCCATTTCTATCAGCGCATCCGTGCTCGACCTGGGCCTCTCGCTGACCGAATGGATGTCCGTGGAGCCCGAGCTGCTCTCCGGAGAGTGCTGCTGCTGCTTCACCCGTCCTTTATCGTGGTACTTATTGGAAAGGGCGTAAAAGATGCGCTGCAGGACCAGCAGGCGCTTGCGAAGCGCCCCGGCAAAGGGGGAGTCTGAGCACACCATCTTGGCCAGAGCCAGCTGGCTGCTAAGGAGAGCGTCCAAGTAGTGGTCCTGCTCATCGCTGGACAGGGATTCGCGTTCAAAATCAGGCAGCTGGGGCCCTTTGAGGCAGAAGACCTGCTGCGGCAGGGGGACCACTTCTTTGTTACTGACGAGCTTCGCGTAGAGGACGGAGACGCCTTCCCTGGTGGCGATCGACTCGCTGTCTTCCGTGATCCAGGAGCTGTTGAGGTGCTCCAGCCATTTCAACTTCACAGGTGGAACCATGGTGGCCATTCTGGTCTACCGACTGGCCATCAGATCTAAGAGGGAAAGGACACTCATGACGAAACAGTGGCCATATCCTACCAACACCCATGGGCAGCACAGTGGGTGGCACAGACATTTAATTAGTAAACAAACAACAACAACAGCAACAAACCCCACCTTCCTGATTTGTGCACTAACAACCCAAATCCAAGCCTGCCTCTCGCCCCCTGAGTTAAGAACCTCTTTCCCCCTAAAGGGGAAAATACACTTGTGTGTCTGCTGCATTAAAACCGCCAAAGTAAAGCTGTGCGCAGAAGCCCCCGCTCGCCTTTGGCTTCAGCGGCTCCAGGCAAAATGGCTTCCCTCAGAGGCCTCGTCTGCTTGTCCAGGTCCTGCTGCAAAGCTCTCTGATCTATTACTAATTCAGGGATTCGGGGTTTAGACCGAGCATCACTGGAGGGAGCCCCAACACACGTGCAAGGCACGCACCCCTTCCCTGCAAATTGGGGATTAAGGGTTGGCTGGCTGAACTGTTGCACAGGCGTCCTTCCCAAATCCCTCTTCACCAACTCCTTAGAACTGGATGCTTTCTGAACACTAATTATTTGTGAGTCTCGTAGGTTAAAATGAAAAGGCAAGTGTATGTCCCCAAAAACCCCAGAGCTTCTTTTATTAAACTGCATTTCCAGAAACCAAACCTCATACCTGCTGGATCTCCACTGCCACTGGTGAAATACTGACGACACAATTGCCAGAGGGAAATGATCACAAAGTTGTGACTCCCAAATAGTCATAACTCTCTATATTATTCTCCCCCCAAATAACCCCAGAATTGGGCCTCCTTCAGGCCAACTCACGCTTGTGTACAGCAACCAGGCTGTCCCCAAAGGACATTTCCTCTCTGTCCGGAGGAGCCAGGTCTCCTTGACCCTTGCCTTGCTTGGACTCAATCTCACTGCATTTGCACACATTTGTCCCAAATTGTCAATACCACCAAAAGGAGAGTTCTATTTGCATTTCAGCTCAAAATCTAAATGCCTCCCCCGGTTTCCATTAAAACTAAAAACAGTAAAAGGGAGACTAGCAATGGGATAGAGCAGAACTGCCCAACCATCGTTTTTCTGACCCCCTGGTCCATGAGACTTCTGAGAAATTCAAGGGAAGCAAGAATTTGTCTCTCCTCTTTTCCATTCCCTGCCACATCATCCGCTTAAAGCAACTGTTTCCTACAATGAGAAGTAAATCAGACTGGAATAGATCTACCCCATCAGTGTAACCAACAGGCGTTTGGGGAAACGGGTATGACTGAACACTTGGTGTCAGTGACCAGAAAACCACATCTAAATTCATTTCCCCACTGGTGGCTTTATTGTATGGATGGATACAATGAAACGGGACAACCCCTTATTAAAACTCACACCTACAACTTTACGTACGTACGTGAGAAGGCCTATATACACATATACATAGAGTCGTTTTGATTCTTTTAAAGTGTCCCTTGAAGACTCTGCCTTACCTGCTAGACTCTCATTTTCTGGACTAAGAAGACAACAGAACAAATTCCAATTGCATTACTGTGGCCATTTTAAAGAGGCACTTCAAGATTTAATTAGGGATGATATACCTGTATGCCAATGCAGACATACACAAAGCCACAGGGAAAGAAAAGGGTAACATTAACACCGGAGGAAGATTCATGCTACAGATTACACTCTTTTCCCTGCTTGTTGTGTGTTCTGCATACCAACACCCGTGACGAGGACTGCAGAAGGAACCACTGTCACACGTCCATTGCTATAGCAACAGAGCTGTCAGGAATCAGCCTGAAAAGGCTCAAACAGGACGAGCTTCATTACTCGTCCCCAGAGGAAGACAGGGTGGGGTGGCCACACAATAAAATATCCAATATTCCCCAGGGTTAAAGATGATTCAGTCATCAATATTTGTGTATGATACTAAGAAATGTCCTTGTTCTTCGGGCAATTAATATTTAAATTATTTTTCTTGGGTACATTTTTCTTTTTAAAAGAACAAGCTTTCCCATTAAACAACTTTATTTATAAGCAATATTTAATGAATAACTTCTTGCTGTACACTAGGTATAAATAAAGGGATTATAACCTAGTTATCTTTTGTCCAGAATTATGAATAAAAGAAAAAGAGGATATCGAAGCCCAAATATGTCTCAACCATGAAATCCATAACTCAACAATAGGCAGATATTGTTGGTATTTTATAATGAAACAGAATGACGCTAAACTGCATCTGAGGTCCCCAAAGGGTGATTCCTCCCGTGATTCCTCAGGAGCCAGAACCTCACCTGCAGGGCAGGTGCTTAAGACACAATCCAGCAACGGCGTGTTTCTCGCTTTGCCAAAGGAGACAGATAACGACACGGGCAGACTTGGAGAGTGACAGGATTACGGCTTCCAACTCTGCAGCAGCTCATTTATGACTTTTTACAGCCACATTAAACATTCAAAGTGTCGCTCCAAAGAAAAAAGAGTAGGTAGGCAGGAGCAGAACTATGGAGTTAGCTCTTCACCAGAGGTTTAGGCTGGACATCAGGCGGAAGGAATTTTTCAAGGAGAATTTTTAATTTTGCAAAAGTATTTTAATAAACAACGGATAGTCAAGATACGCGAATGCAGTATAAATCCTATTTAGAGTTCGTATTTCATTTGGATGGACTTGGGCTCTGGTCTAGCTAGGCAGCTCTTTGGATTACAGCATTTCACGGACTCCTGAAGGGTCAGGATGCTGCCCAATCCTTCACATTAAAAAAAAAAAATCTCAATATCTCAGATAATGCAGGGATCCCTGAGCTGAGAGCATCAATCTGGCATCTCTTTCCTCTTTCCACCAAAGAACAAAGCAGCCAACATGATGTCATCACGATGAAAGTCCACCCCGTGTGGATGTTACATCACATGCTGAGATGCAGAAATTCTCAAAAAGAAATTGTAGCCGTACATTTTCTGAATGATCTAGTCTTACTTCCAGTTACCTGTGAGTGCATTGGCTCACTGTCATTCTTTATATTCTTAGCTAGCTTTTTTTTCTCGCTCTTCAGCCTATCAACAACATTTAGGTCAAAACAAGGAACGCCTTGCCTTTATTTTGCGAAATTCCCTCCAGAAAAAGGACACTGTATAAATGGATAAAACTAACCACGAACGTAGTTGCCAACCACTACTTCGGTATTTTTTATTGGATCAACACATTTCTAAAGAAAATGCAGGGCTCATTGCAAGAAACAAATGTCCTAATTGAGGTTCATAAATTAGGATATGAACAATGATTATATTTTCTTAGAGTTTTTTATTTTAAATAACGCAAAAGCTTCTCAAAATTAATACAGTCTTTAAATCTTTCTAGTGCTCAATGCTGCAAATAAGATGGCTCAAACTCCATCCTTGAAGTATGAAATTTAGAAACTACATCATACAGACATTTTTGGGGTCCATTCAGGACAAATTCACAACAGCGCAGAAGCCAAACCACCCGTCATTTCTGGCCAGATAACCATTTCTAAGAAGCAGAGGAGGCAGCTCCATATGCCCCAAAGAGGAATGAATATTCAAGGTTAGCCACAATGTTCCAGCAAGTCTCAGCAGCAGCCACAAAGTCAAAGCTTATCTCGACTTCATAACAGAAGATAGTATTTTCAGATAAAGCATTACTGTATAACTTTAAGGCGAATTCAGTATTTTGATATTGTAGTTCCTTTGTTCTGAGTTTCCAGTTCAATTTCAAAATAGACATATAAATTCAAAATTAAACATCTTAAAAACTAAGTAATTTGATTTAAAAAATATACTTTGTGTTTATGCTGCTAATTATAATTCTCAGTGTGTTGTTTCACTGCTTCAGTGTGCTTAAAGAGTTCAAAGTATCACAGACTACAGAAAAGTTGGACTTCTGCAATCAGCAAAACAAATATTTATTTAGCATCTGATGTGTTGATAAGCTAAGACTGTCTGACACTCCTTCAGAAGGTTAGAAAATATATTTGCAAATATATTCTCTGTGAAAACTGCACTTACAGGCTTGTATTTTGAAGAGTATAAGAAAAAAGAACACTCACTTGTGCTTTCTCTTGCAAATATGTTATCCTGCTGTTTAAGACTTCTTACACTGTATGTGTACACCAGAAATGTGTGTATGTGTGTGTGTGTGTGTGTATACACATAAAGATTACATTTGCTGTGCTATCATTTATTTATTCTCAAGGCAAGCAAAATCGATGAGAGCACTTCCTTCCAACAAGAGAAACAAGCGCAATCTGTAAGACACAATGAAAGTGAGAACACGGCATTCCAAACCAGCCTCCCTCCAATGAAGGCAAGGGAGTGCCTTCCAAGGTAAACAAAGAGCTATCCCCATGGAATGGAGCTATATTTACGGAGGGGTTCGGGGCATGTGTGAACTGTGCATAGCGAATCAGAGCACCGGATCATCTAGCCCAGCCCCGGCTGAATCTACTCTGGCAAAGTTGCAAAAGAAGTCTTCCCTACTTATAACCTTTGGCTCTTTCAGTGTTCTGCTGTTTAATAGCCAGCAAGGCTCCACAAACACTTTCCTATTGAGCGTTTGGGCCTATTTCATACTAGGTGTGGATTTGCAAAGTTTAGTATTGATTGCTAAATTTACACATAGCTGATTTACATAATTAAAAACACTTTCAAGCTACTAAGTTCCCAACCCACCAATGTAAACCAATGTGGGCCCTGTCGGCTCTTTCCATATTATTGTCCATCACCTCCATTGTTCCAGAAAAGAACCCTCTTCCTAGGGTTGCCGGGAAACCTTCCAGTTGGCTTGATGAGCCTGGATCAGCCCCAAGAGGCCCGCCTGGAAGCCCGGCTGCCATTGGCCGATTCCCAGGCTTCAGGCAACCTTCCCTGTGGGCAACCCGCCGCCCAGGCTTCTAGGCCCCAGGCTTAGCGCCTTTCGCCTTTCCCTTGGGAGCTGCACCTGCATGTCCCCCTGGAGCCGCCCGAGGTCTCCTCCCCGCTTTCATTTCTCTCTCTCTCTCTCTCTCTCTGTCCCAGGAGGAAAGGAGACCCCGCAGAAACAAACCGGAGTTTATCAGGCTTGCCTTACAGATGGTTCGCCGGGCTTTAGGTCTGCCATTGGATCTGATGCCTCCGGCCTGACCCGGCCGGCGCTTTTGAAAAGCCCGGCAAAAGGTCGCCTATGCACTCGGGCGGGCAGGCGGGCAGGCAGCGCTGGCTGCTCGGACGGGGATCGTCCCCCAGGACGGAACCCGAAACCCGCAACTCGACGACCCGCATCAGGCCTCCCTCCGATTCCAGGCGCTTTCTTGCTCCGGAGGTTTCTGGGTCGGGGAGGGCAGGTATCGCGGCCGTGGCCCGCAACCAGCCGACTGGCGGTTAACCCCGACCTCTCTCTCCTCGGGTCCTCCGCCGCCCAGGGAGGGACCGCGGAGGCGCCCCGGGGCTCGGCTGCCAAGGGAGCCGGGCGTCCGGCCCGCTTTGCCCGCCCCGGAGGACCCGGCCTGACTCCAGCGGGGCCCTTCGCGGCGGAAGGGAGGCCGGAGCCCCCCGGGAGCTTCCGAAAGAGCCGGGAGGGCCCGGGCGAGGCGGGGGTTGAGGCCCAGCCAGGCGGACGGAGGAGCTGCCCGGAACCGTCCAGAGGAAGGGCCGCCGGGCGGGCGAAGGGCAGAGCCTCCGGGGAGGGGAGCCCGGCCAAGCGGGGCCAACCTACCTGTCCGCTCTCGGGGTGGCGGCCGGGCCGGTCAGCGGAGGCGGCGGAGAGCGGGCGGCCTTCGGAGCTGTCCAGCGCCGCCGCTCCCGCCCTCCCAGAATGCCTCGCGGGGCCAGGAGGCCGACGGGAGTTGCAGTCCGAGACGCGCTCCAGCCCGGCCGCCGCCTCAGCCCCGCCGCGCGGGGACCGGCCGCCAGGGGGGCGACGCTCCAGGCCTCCCGACCCAAGAATCACCCGCCCGCCCGCCGCGCCTACCTGCCCGGTTCCGCCCGTCCGCAACGCCCCTCGGCTCTTCCGCGGCGGCGGCGGCGGCTCGTCAGGCAGCAGGTAGCATCCCGCGCGGGAGGCGGGAGCGGACGGGGGAGGGAGGGAGGGAGGGAGGGCAGCACCAGCCAAGCCTCGCGAGACCCGCCGCCGCCTCGCGCTTCCGTCGCGCGGCAACACCGCCGGGGGAAGGGAGGGCGGAGGAGCGAGCCGGCCGCCACGGCGCCCTCTGGCGTCCGGCGCCGGGAGTGACCATCCCCAGAAAGGGAGCAACAGCGACGCCCCGTCCCTTAGCAAGAGGGAATGGGAGGATGGGCCTTGTAGTCGGTCCCTCCCGCCTGCCTCCCCCGGTCAGGCTGCGGCAAGGCCGCCGTCATCCATCAGCCGCAATCCAGGGCGGCTGTGGATCATGGGCGCCGGACTGGGCCCCCCCCGCAATTCGGACTCCGAGTCTCCGGTCGCTTCATTTGGAGAGAAGGCAAGAAGACTCCCGAGAGCCCGCTTGGCCCAGAGACCCCTCCCCACTTCAGGGGCCTGGAAGAGGCGACGGGGCCGCTGGGTCCGGCCCGCATCCCTGGATCCTTTGAGCCATGCAGGTGGGGCTGGAAGGGCTCGAGGGAGGAGCCCTCCTTGGCCGGCCGTCTGGCTGTCTCTGGGCAGGCCACGCTCAGCATGAACGAGGCTCCTTCATCAGTGCAGAGGATCCATGGTGCACAGCCTATCGGGAAACCCAGAAGCTTTAGAGGCGTGACGCTAATAACGTTGCTGAACCTGGTGCCCCATATGTCACTTTTATTTTTGGAGAAACCGCCTCATTCGAGGGAGACACATACAGGCAAAGAAGCAGGAACGAAATCAATGTGGGGAAAACCCCCGATTTGCAGCATGGAGGTCTCTAGGGCTACGGAAAGGCCTGAGCTCCCGGGGGTCTTCCCAAAGGGATTCAGCCGGCTTGATTGGTCACCCAGCCAAGCCGGCTTCCCCCGTCCCTCCTGCCATCCTCTATGCCCAACATTGCAGGTGTATTTTTAGCATTTAGGCTGCTGGCAAAACAGGGACCGGAAAGATCCCGTGGACGCCTGCCTCGTCTCTTTCAAAGGTCAAAAGGAAATGAAAACAGGTTGCTGCCACGAATTCCTGCCTGGGAAGCGGCTGGGAAAAGGAAAACACAGCCGCGCTCGCCAGCCATGGGGAGAATCGGTGCCAGGGAAACCCTGCTGAGCCCAGCGTACTCGGAGGCTGGCGGCAGGCCAAGCCCTCGCCCCTGCCCAGCCGCTGGGGCTCTCTTACTGGTTTAAGGCGGGCTCTCCAGAAGGCCAGCTTGATGCTCTGGTGTGTGCATCCTGCCATTTCTTAAAAACCGCATCAGCACGAGAGCCACATGCGCACATGCACCCACGCCCGCCCTGAGGCCTGTTAGGTCCACGCTGCTTTCAGGCATTTTCAGAGGCCGCTGCACCTTTCCGGCTCAGGGTTCATCAGCCTTGGCAATTGCAAGATCTGGCTGGGGAATTCTGGGAGTTGAAGTCCACCCATCCAGAAGCGGCCAAGCTTCAGAAAGACGTCTGGGGAGAAACGAGGCCAGTGGAGCGTCGCTGCTTTGACCAAGCGGTTTGACCTCTTGCTGCCAGAAGAGAAGGGGGCAGCCAGATGGCCAGGTGGCACTGCCCCAGAGAGAAAGGCAGCCTTCCTCCCCTTTCCGGCAAGAACATCTGGGCTGGGCCAAGGTGCCTCCTGTCCTGGGGCAGCTCCTTCCAGGGACTCTTCCCCCAGGAAGCCCTGTGGAAGGCAACCAGCCCATCCCACGAGCTCGGCTCTCAGCCGCTGGAGTCCAGCCGGTGGGTCCCAGTTATGGGATGCTGCTCCTCCGCCTCAGGACACAATGGGAGGCCACCCTTCGGCCAGGCAGGTCGTCTTCGTGGTCGCTTTCGCAATGGCGCTGAAACAGAGCAGTGCGATCTTTAGGCTGGAGACCTGCTGCCGCCGGGGGAGGAGAGGTCCTCTTGGAGGACAATCCCAGCGTGCCAGGACCAGCCTGCGGGTCTCTTCCTTGGCAGGACCGGCCAGGAGCCCCTGAGCGAAGCTCCCTGCCAGGATCAAGCCTGGGTTGCCCCTGATGAGAATCAGTCCTGCCCTCCAACCTTCTGCGCCACGGAGGGGAAACGCAAATCTCCCAGAAGGGGCTGAACGGCACTCCGGAGGGCGAGGAAGTGCAGCCCAGCAGGCCTGGGGCAGCCAAGTTCCCAGGCCGGTCCTAAAGTTGGCCAGGTCCTTGCGCCTCTCGAGGCCTCGATCCTGGAAGAGCAAGAGCCCAAGTGGGACTCTTCACCTGCCAACTCTTTGCGCTCAGCCTACTTACCAAACTGTCTTCTTGCATTAAGCGAACTTTTCGCACCAGCGAGCGAGACAAATGGTTGCACAGAGCCACTATGCTGTAGGTGAGCTGAGGAGAAAGAGGCCCTCGGTCACACACTGGAAACCCAAGCCAGGGACACCCTCAGGCTCATCGTCAGGTTCCTAGAAAGCGCCACCCCTGGAAACCACCCCAGGAAGGCTCACGCCACCACCTTCCCCCAACTCCTGGCTGCCCCTTTGCCTCCTTCCAAAGATTCTCCTCGGTACTCTAAGCCCCCCCTGGGACAAGGAGCCACAGAGGCCGAGCTCAGGCGCATCCCCCTCTCTGCAAGGAGGCAGCGGGAAAACATACCTGGGGGAGGAGAGGAAGCCCCTGCCCCCGCTCTGCCTCAGGGCCTGCTCTGGCCAGTCCAGGCAGCCGGCCCCAAGGCCTGGGCTCAAGGAGGAGGAGGAGTCGGGCCAGTTGGCTGACCAAGCAGGCCTTGACCCTCGCTCCTCTGCCCTCTCTTTGGATGGGGGCCATTCCCTTGCCCCCGTTCTCCCCCACGGAAGGATCTTTGCAAGGGAAGCTGTATGGCCTGGACTCCCTGGGAGCTCTTGGCGCCTCCCAAGGTCCCATCTCAGGTTCTCCTCACCTTCCACCGCCTCCTGGCGTACTGCTTTTTGAAGTTCTCCAGGTTAACGGCCGATTCCCGCCTTACCATGGCCTGGTGGTTGTCCTTGGGCTGGAGACAAGAGGGACAAGATCAGGCCCAGACCCCGGGGCCCCTGAGGAGAAAGTGCTCCAATGCTCCGGGCATCGCCTGGCTCCCTTTGGGGCTGGCTTTCTTCCTAACCTCGGCTACCTTGTCCACCTGCCTCCTCTCTAGTCCTTCCTCTGCAGGTGTTGGGTTTTAGTCCTCCAGTTCCTTGGAGTAAGACCCACCGCCTTGTTTTTGTAACATGCTGGGCACATTAAATATCCCGTATAAAATCAACGGAGGGTCATCCCGCTGCTCCAACCCACCCTACAGATTCCAGTGTTCTGCCACCAAAATAGGAGCCCAGATTCAGGTATATAAATCTTGGCTGGGGAAGAGCCACAAACAGCTGACCAAGCTGGTCTCTCAAAGATTTATTTACTTACTGTGTTTTTATTCCTTTGCTATGTTTATCTGCTGCCCAACTCCATAAGACTTTGGATGGGGTATAAACCTTAAGAAGTGGCACAGCGCTACGTTGAAAGCTCGCTTCAGGCCCAGGGAGAAGATGAGGAGGCTCTCAGCTACGGCTGAGCTTCCTTCGGTAGCCTCCCTGGGCTTGAGAAGAAGAAGAGAGCCCACCAAGCAGCCCCCCCCCCCTTATTTCAGCCTCCTCAGTTCTTCCCTTTCCTGCTAAAAGTCTCCCTCCCTTTCCTTGCGCGCAGCTGCTTTTCACCTCCTCCATCGAGCGCTCTTAAACTCTTTTAAACCTTTGGGGTTGTTCCTGCTGACCTGGGAGGGAAATGATTTCTGAGCGGGAAAGGCCTCCCCCTCCTAGCCCCAAGGTCATTCTCCAGGGTCTTTGGACACAAGCTTTGTCTAGAGAGAAAGCCGTGACGCGAAGCAAGTATTTATTGACTCTCGTCCTCCGAGATTAGATACAGAGTGGGCAGAAGGACATGCTCTGAAGAACATAAGGGCAAGGCAGACAGTGCATCTTCCACGTTGCTCCCTCTTTCATTTTCAAATTATCTCTATACGAAAATTAGTTCTCCCATTGCAGAGAGATTGGATAGTCTTAACTGGGAGGAAGTGGCTTATTTACTAGGAATGAGATTAATGTCCAGGCTGAAGGTCCTGCCTTACGCAGCAGCTCGTCTGAGGGGTTCTGCAAATCTATTCAGAATCCTCCCTTTATTCTCCCAGGTATTTGCAAGGTTGTCTTTCAGCCAGAGAGCCTGCAGAGAGTGCTTGGCAGAGCCCAACAGACTTCACATCTGGCTCCATTATCAAAAAATACTTTCATACAGAATTTCAAACCAAAAGAAAATCAATGCCTCTTTACAGCGGCAACTCAGCCATAAATAAAAAGCTTTTAAGGATCTGATCTACAGTCGTGTCTTGAGGAGGCCCTCAGTTGTGAGGGTAAGCTAAGGCCGCCTTCCAAAGGATAAAAATAGGGCAAGCTTTGGAGGGGTCGGGGGTGGGAATGCAAAGCCTTATTAGAAATTCATTGGAACCCAACCAAGGCAGGCACAAACATCCAGAACCGCCACCAGGACGTATTTTCTCAGGGACAAAACCAATACGTAAAAGTACGGTGGCAACAAGGGTCTGTCAAACTGTTCCAAAATAAACCCAAACGTGAGTTCGGCACACAGGCTCCCCGTCCCGGCGATTCCTCCGCCATTGGGAGCGAAGCAGCAGTGTAAACCCCTCCATCTTCAGCAGCCTGACTGGCTGGATCTTGCCACGCTCAGGTTGAAGGCCGCCAGGAACTCTTCGTAGCAGGACCGGTTCAGCAGCTCGTTGAGGTCCTTCTGGAAGACGCAGCCGAAGTTGCGGCCAGGCACGTAGCCCTCCTCGCTGCCCGCAGGCCAGAAGCTGCCCGTTAAGCCTTGGATCCACTGGAGCTCCTCCGACAGCTCCTTGCTCAGGAGTTCGTAGTGCGCCTGCAGGCCCGCGTACCTCCCTGCGACCCCCGCGAGGTTGGCACCGGCTGCCTGGACATCCTCCTTCAGGTGCTTCTTCAGGGAGCCGACCTTGCGATATTCGTACTTCAGCTGGGAGAGCTCGTGCTTCACGCTTTCGTGCTCCTCCTTGTACCAAGCCTCCTTCTCGTTGTAGATGGAGACCAGGGCGTCCATGTCCCCCTGCAAGGAGTCGTGGGAGGCTGCCAGGGCGCCGAAGCTCTTCTCCATGCCAGAGATCTCCTCCACCACGCGGGCAAAGCGTTCAAAGGTGGCGTAGGTGTTGTTCGGAGGAATGCTGGAGTGGCTTTTGATGGTGTAATCTCTCAGCCACTTGGTCTTCAGCGGCCTGTGCTCGGTCCTCCTGTGGCCTTGGACTTTGGAGCCTTCTTTGGACTGGAGAGAAGCCGGAGGACGGTTATTGACCAGGAACATCTCACCACAAGGGTCTAAAGACACCACACCATCAGCCTCATCACACTAGGGTGCAAATACACACACACACACACACACACACACACACACACGTGCACGGTGCCAGAAGCAAGCGCAAATCCTCGCTCCTCTTCATGCATTTGGTATCTTCCTTGCAAAACACTTGTGTAACGGGCGCCTTCCCACCAGGAAAATGACCTCACTATGTGCCGGCATCCACATCGGCCCACAACTCTGGACTAACCTCTGTAAAAACAGAACCGTTTCTGGGACAGCCCCACAAGCCTTCCTAGAGGAAAGGTATAAAGGCCTGGGGAAAGGTACATTCCAGCCTCGAGGGGCAGAGCCTGTCTTACACAGGATTCCCAGCAAAGAGCGGATTTTGTGCCAACTCATTTCATGGATATCCAAAAATAAAATAAACGTTTGGATCAGTTTACACATGACTGCCGGCGTTCAGACGTTTTTGATATTCTGCAATTGCTGCCATCCGGATGCCCCTTCTGGCTTTGGCATGCAGGCCACAAGGAAGGGGGCTGATCCCCGAAGAGGGTCTCCCTTCTCCTGGTCCTTCCTGACAAGTTGCACTTACAAGCAACTCGTGACTTCCGGAAGGGCAGGAGGGAAGGAGTCTGCATGCCACAAGACCCAAACAAGCAAAGCCGAGAGAACCCACTGCGTCATTCCATGCCGACAACAGAGATGGGTACGGACAAGTCCGGGTGTGCCAGGACAGAAAATTGTATCTCAAACATGGAATAATAATAATAATGATAACATGTCCAAGAGAAGAAATGTTTTTTTTAAAAAAAAAGCTAGGCCTGATTACTTTATTCCTTTCCCCTGAAAAGAACCTGAGAAATAGCTTGGCCAGGCTTTGCAGCGGAAAACGCGGCTCAATAATGAAAGCCAGGGGTCTGAGCGTGAAGCTTTCTCTGCCCAAAGAGGGAGGGCCATACAAAGTTCTGTCCAACTTCAGCAGGGCTTGGCTGTCCACTGCAAAACCTCCGGCCCTTCGTGACTTACCCTGATCCAGGGGTGCCTGAGCGCTTCCTGGATGGTGAGTCGCTTCCTAAAGGGGGAGAAAGGCCTCCGTGAGCCCCCCGTGAGGCACAGGGAGGGCACGTTCATTTCCCACCCACCCCCCGCCTCAGATCAGGAAGAGGAGGCCCATCTGGAGCCTCCTGGGCTGAGAGGGAGGCACCCAAGGACCACATGGGTGTGTGTGTGTGTGTGTGTGTGTTGTAGGCCTGCTTGTCTACAATGAATGGCCATCGATGCACCTTCTATGCTTACTTTGGAGAGGCAGGTCTGAAAGCTACGAAGGCGCTGAGAGGAAATCCCTCCTTAGATCAGGGGACCAGGAAGGGCACCCCATAAATGCCCATTTCTTCCTTTTTGGGGGTTCTCCGAGAGCCCCGTCAGAGCAGAGCCCTTCAGCCCTGCGACACCGGAGCCAAATGACGCTGAACCGAACACGGAGCTTCCCTTGCCGGGTCCCAAAGAGGCGCAAACGCTCCCCGGCTTCTTCTCAGATCCAGTGGTCACCCGGGCCCCTCCTGGGCCAGACGAAGAGCCCTCAACCCCACCGGCCAGCTTCTGGCAAGGCGCTCGGGACGTACCGTGTGTCCTTCACCAGAAGTTTCCGGATAAAGTCTTTGGCCAGGTCGCTGGTGTGGCTGAAGAATTCTTCGTCAAATTCATAGCTGATGGCAGTGATGTTAGCCAGTGTCTCCTGCTTGGTCTCTCCAAGGAACGGAGAGGCACCACTCAGCCTGCATGAGGAATGGCGGGGGGTTGCGGGGAGGGCGGGGGGGAGAGTATCAGGATTTGGCAGGGCCAAGGGAGGCAGAAGGGCCGAGCCCCATGTGCAGAGCCCACAGGGAAGGGCCCGGGAGAATCTGGTTATAAAATCGAGACGAGCCTTTGTGTGGCCCAGGGCCAGGTTGCCCTGGGGGCTCGGAGGGAGGGAGGGAGGGAGGGACTGTTTGAGCCCCCCAGCACAGATCCAGGACTCTCGCTCCTCTTCCTGCCTTGGTAGGAATTGGGGTGCCCCCAACAAGCCAGGAAGAGGGAGCAACTGCAGCCTGCGGGGGTTGGGTGGGGGGATGAATGCCAGGGACCCCCAAAGCCCTCCTCCCCGGATGGGCACCAGAAGTTCCCCCCACTGGGCTGCCGCCTCCCCAAGACCAGGGACGGGTCCACGCTGCCCCCTGGTGAGCGACCTGTGCAACGGCTGCCAGGGATTCCCCGTGGCCTCCCCTGGGCAGCTTTGGGCACTTTGCTGGGGTGACGGGGAGCAGCAAGTGGGCAGAAGCCCCCTTGTGGAGCCTCTCCTCCCTCCCCTGCCCAAGGACCCTGCCGGGCCAGCCTGGACTTCTCCCTTGGCTTGCTTTCCGCCACCTTGCTGGTCTGTCAGAGTAGAGAGAGCAGATTAGGATGTTTTTAATCTCAGCCATTAGTCGTATGCACCTCCATCCAATCTGCGCAATACTCGGTCCCGGCCTCTCTCTCTCTCTCTCTCTCTCTCTCTCTCTCTCTCTCTCCTGTTTCGCAGCTCAATGCTAGTTGTTTCTCTCCCAGCCCACTCCCCACAATTCCCACCCCACCCCGGTGGGAGGCCTCCCCGCGGAGCGCCTGGGCAGCCTTTCCCAGGAGGGGCTGGGGGAACGGAGCCCACCTCCTAGTTTGCCACCAGCTGCCTGAGGCAACGTTCTCCCTCTCAATCTGCTGATCTTACAGGGTCGTTGTGGGGATTGCACATCTGGCAGGAAAGGTGGGATTGAAAAGAGCAGGGATGACAATAAACACGTAAAGGGGACTAATAATCCAGTACTTACAATATATAAGTGATGACTCCGATGCTCCTGGGGAAAAGGGAAAAAAGGAAAGACACTCAGAGCTTTATGCTGAAATCAACCCCTCGGTCAGGTTGACAGTGAGGAGAAAACAGCAAACTTCTCTTCCGTTTGCTGACTTGTTTGCAAAGGCCCAGCAGGCAAAAACCAGCTGACCAACCAGCGAAGAGCAGGTGAAGGAAGGAGGCTGGAGGGAGAGGAAACGCAGGCAGGCAGGGAAGACTCACCACAGATCAGCGGCCAATCCCAGCGGCTCATAATTTACGATTTCCGGAGCTGGAAGGAGAGTGTTGATCCCAAGGTCAGAGAGACAAAGGCTGCCTGCCCCGATGTGTTGGAGATAGCCAGGACCCATCATCCTCGGCCAGGAGGGAAGTCGCACTCCTGGCAGGCAGGGGCAGGGCCCCAGACTGAGACAGCCTGCCACACACACCCCGGGCCCTGGATGAGTTGAGGGCAAAAGGGTACCAACTTACCTACGAATTCTGGCGTCCCAAATATATTCTTAAACTCCACTCCATCTTCGATTTCATGGGCCAGGCCAAAATCGATCAGCTTTATGTGAGGAATGGGGAGGCTCTTGTCCAGCAGCATAATATTCTCAGGCTTCAGGGCGGAGAAGGGAGCAGAGGGGAGAAGCACATCAACCCCCAGGCTGAGCTGGGCAGGCGGGGGAGGGGGGGGCTCGGGGGGGCTGCACCCCTGGCAGGAAAGAGGCTTTGGCGGCAGCCGCTCCTCACCTTTAAATCAAAATGGGCGATCTTCTTGGTGTGCAGGTAGTTGACCCCCTCCAGGATCTGCTTAATGAACTGTGTGGCTTCCTCCTCGCTCAGAGACTCCTTCTGGGCCAGGAAGTCAAAAAGTTCCCCTCCGGATACTCTGCAAAAGAAGGAGGAGGAGGAGGAAGAGGAGGCGCATGGAGGCCCCCGTGCTCCTTGCCTACCTGGCGATTCATCCCCAATGAAATAACACTATGAACAAAAGAGGGAATATAACCTGTACAAGTCTCAATTGCAGGAAGGCGATCAGCCAGGACGCCTTCCCTTCCCTGCGCCAGGAGATGCCCTACGACGACACCCAGGAAAATTGGGGGGGGTGGCTCCCCTTTCAGCAAATTGCTGCTGCTCCTCCTGTGAAGATGCTGCTCTTCGGAGGGGGCTACTCTCCTTTACGGAGTTTGTTACGCTCCACGGAGGAGGATGGAGTTGCAACCTTCCAATTTGGGTTCTTTCCTCAGCTGAGCCCAGCCTCCACCCCGGCGGGTCAGGGTGTGCTGGGACTCCATCCTCGGATCCACCCCAGGCTCCTTCTGCAGCCCCCCCACCCCCACAATTGGCAGCCTGCCTGTGATGAGAAGGGGTCTCCCAAAGGTCTCCCTTCCTCCCACCAATCAGGCTGCCATTTTGAGGCTTACGTTGCTTTCTCATCCTTTCCGCCCTCTGAGAAACGAACTACAACAATTCTGAGTTTCATTTAGTCCCAGAACCCCCCAAACAGAAATGCCCCCAAACGATTGAACTGGCTGTGTGACAGATCCATAATCGTGGCAAGAGACACAGCTTTGCTTTGCATTCTGTCAAAATCCAGCAATAACGGTGACCCAGAAATGTGGATGGAGGAGTTTACGCTAAGCTTGAGGGAGTGAACGTTATTGCAAGGCAGTTGCCAGCTTTGATCCAGGCTTCTAGAGATCCCTCTGAGTATTTCCACAGCTGCAGTGACCCCAAGTCCATATTTATGTGGAAGGGCGGAGTAACTTGGGAGTTTTGCACTTAAAAAGGATGGCTGGGGGGGGTTGCATCGTAGCTTTGGCTCCCAAGCTCCAACCCTTTGGGAAAGTCTGCCTTTGTTCTGAACCAACAACCTGGAACAGTTTCTTTCTTGTTCAGATAATATGCACTTCATTAAAATTGGAGTTATAAAATAAACAAGGAAAGGGTGCACTGTTATTATGCACGAGGACCTACGTCCAGGCACTATGTGGTTGGTTTGATTTGAGCCCTCTGGTTCAAGGTCTGTTGAATCCAGACAACCAGTTTGAAAACGCTGGGCTCAGCAGGCTGCTTGTGTGAACGGAGGAAACCTCGATAGGAGGAGCGAGAGCCCTGAACTGACCTGCAGGTAGATTGATTCTTATTTTAGGCAAACATCTTAGCCGAGACCCAGAATCACCCCGTAACCTGGAGGATTCCCAGTGCTCTGTGTTGAAGAAACAGATCAGTGTTTCTCAAGCTGGTGGATTTTAAGATCCGTGGACTTCAACTCCCAGAATTCCCCAGCCAGCGACGAGACCGTTCACGCACTCCGCCATTCCCGAAGATTCCTCTGAGGGGGGAAGCCGGCCAACCCCGAAGACTGCTGGAGCCCCTGACTTACAGCTCCAGGATAAGGACCACGTCGGTTTTGTTCTCGTAAACCTGGTGCAGCTGGATGATGTTGCTGTGGAGCATCTGCTGCAGGATGTTCACCTCCCGCTCGATCTCCTCCCGCCGGACCCCGCGGCGACTGGCCCAGCTCTGCCGCTTCTTGATGAACTTGGCCGCATAGTCCAGCCCTGTGGCCTTCTCCCGGCACCGCTTCACGACGGCAAACTGCCCGCTGCAAGCAAAGCCACCGGACAGGGTTACTCCGGGGTGAGGAGGCGGGCAGGGTCTGGGGAAGCGGTGGGGAGGCTCCCCGGATGAGGGCTGCCCGAGGTGGGGGGAGCAGGCCAAGGCGCAAGTGGAGACCCCGTCATCCGGGCCCAAAGTATCTGAACTGGACCAGACGCTCACTAGAACTGAGGTGTTTCAAGGCTACTCGTCCAAGTAGCCCCTTCAGTCAATGTGAGGATTGGGGCAGGCCGAGAATCGGGGAGGTTTTTTTAGTCATCTCTGGCCCAGATGCCATGATTTCACCTTTTAGATACTTTTGGCCTGGATGACTGGATCTCCCGTCACATTGGCCTTTTCCTTTTCGGGAGAAATGCTGGCAAGGCTCGAGGGAGCAGCCTCTCTGCACAGCCGGCCACCGGAGTCCCAAGGGGGCCCATCCAGCAGGCCTTTCAGGGGCCCCTTCCGAGGTCAGAAACAGGAAACAGAGAGCGGATGAGCCAACACCACAGCCGGGGGGGGGGGCTCCCCCAAGCCCTCTTCCCTCCAGGTGCGAAGAAGGGGGCCTTGCAGGAAGCCGGACGCTTCCTGGAGGAAGCAGCTGCACAACTCCTTCCTCAAACCCTTTCAAGGATGGGCTCCAGAGGAGGGGAGGCTGGAGGATAGGCAACCCCCCCCCCCCCCCGGCTGCGAGATGGACCCCCTCCGACCCCTTCTCAGAGTATCCCAACTCGCCAAGGTCCCAGGAGCATCAGGCGCTGGCTGTGTGGGTAGCGCAGTGATGCACCTGAGACACCAGATGGCGCTAGGCTTTGTGGCCTCTGTGGAATAAGCAATGGGGTGGGGGCTCTTTCTGGCCCAGAATAAGCCTCCCCCGCCCTGTCTGAAACTGCAGGACTTTCAACTCTCGGCCTTTGAGACCCAGCTTGCAAGCCCATCCGAACTGGGAAAAGCATATTGAGAGGGCAGGCGGGCCAGAAGGCAGGCCGCGTCTCATCTAAACATCGGCACCCCATCCCAGGCTGGCGTGATGGGCAGGGGGAGGCCCCGTCCGAGCCCCGATGCTCTGCAGAGGCAGCTGCCCCCAGCTGGGAGTGCAAGATCCAGTCCCGGCTGGACCAAAGCGAGGCTCAAAGGCAGAGAGGAAAGTGGGGGGCGGGGGGAGAACGGGGAGGGGGCTCCTCTCCTGGCAGCTGCAGTCAGACTTGGTGGCACCACCCAGAGCCTTTCGTCCAGAGCCCCAGGCGGCGGAGGGCCAGCTGCCTGCCCTCTTTATGCTGCCCAGATGTCCTCAGCGGCAGAGCATTCACACACGCTGCAAAACAGGCTTCTTTGCCCACCAAGGCCAGCTGGGGACGATGGGATCTGTTTTCCAACCCAGCTGAGGGCACCAGGAGGGGGCAGGGCAGGACCGGGGAGAGGGTAGGGGGGTGAGGGCTGAAGCCATCACTGTGGCTGTGGGACCCCAGGGGAGGACTTGCGTTGTGTTTGCTTTCCACAATGTCAGCCAGCCCCGCAAAAGCAGGTTTCCGGGGCCTGTTAGGGCAAATCTGTTTGGGCTGCTCCTCCTCGGTCAAAGGGGGTGCCCTAAGACCACCCCAGATCGACTGGTCCCTCGTTCAGCCAGGCTGCTGGTTCCTCCTCCTCCCCCTGGGCTGAGTGTGGGGGCCGCAAGGAAGCAGCCCCTCTTCAGGAGCAGAGCCCGGGCCTTGTGGCCCTCCCGCCCGGCTCTCCTCGGCCAAGGCTGGTGCCCCATTGCCAGCCAGGCCCCCTGGGTGCTGCACAAGAGGCCTGGGGGGGGGGGCAGCCGATCCAGCTGGCCTCCTCTTCCCCTCCCTGCTCCCCCCCCCAGCTGCCTTTCCTGGTGGCCAGAATGACCCCCCCCAGGAGCTAAAGATAGCCCAGGACCTGGAGCAGCTATGCCCGGAATGAGAGGCAGCCGCTTGGAGGGTCCCAGAGAGGGGCCGGGGCAGCAAAACGGAAGGCCGGTCACTCTGGGGGAGCCACGGCCGGACTGTGCCAGGGGACGGAGCCAAGCGGCAAAGGGCGAAGAGCAACGGGCAGAATCCGGAGAGCAGCCGTGGAGGCGCCAGGAGCAGTTGGAGGGAGGAACGCCTCCCACCGTAGCCGGGGTCCATGGGACCCGGAGCCCAAACCCAGTGGTGGCTGGAAACCCTGCAGCGGCCCCTCCCCTTTCGGCAGCCCCACAGGCAACACGGGAGCCCCTCTGCGCCCCCCTCCCCATTCCCTGCATTTGGTAGAAAAGCCAAGCCTTGCAAGGAACGCAGCCCCCAGACACCCCCCCCCAGAAACCTTGGGAAGGAGGGGCTGGAGGAGAGGCCGGCCAGCCCTTCTGGGCCCTCCCCTCCAGGCACAGTCAGGGGAGGAGCTGCCATGAAACTGGGGGGCGCCTGGGGAAGGAAGGCACCACGTCCAGCAGCAGCGGCCAGAATCCCACTCCCAGTTCCAGAGAACCAGCCCAGAAATGCAAACGCTCGGCTGAAGGGAGCCCATCTGACGCACCCCTGGCTGAGTCAGCCCCCTTCCCACGGGGGTGGGGGGCAGCTGCTTGCCTTTGCCCCCCCACCTCCTGGGCCAGGCCAGTCCCCGACCCCAGAGGCTCCCTGGGAGGACCGGCCTCCTTCCGGCTGGTGGGGGCTGCACCCGGGGCGGTGCTTACAGGGACTCTCAGCTGGGATGGGGAACCACAGCCTGCCACCCCCACACCCCTCCACAGGCTGGGGCCGGCCTTTGCCTGCACCCGGGAGAATCGGCCTGCTTAACATACGCCCAGCCATTGTTTGGAGGGACACAGCGCTCGTCCAGGTGCTCCTGCCTCACCTGGGCACCTCAGGCTCATTCGCAGCGGCTTTTGCACGAGCCACTATTGTCTGGATCCCGGTGAGAGCCAACCGCACCTGGATGGGCCCCAACTGGCCATCCAGGCAGTGGCGGGTGAAGCAGCAAGCCGGCCCCTCATCTCGCCAACCTAAGAGCCTTAGAAACCAGGCTCCTCGGGTTGGTCCTTAATCTGGCAAGAGGGGATGATGGGAACTGCAGTCCAAGCGCATCTGGAAGCTCCTCCCAGGTGTCCTGACTGCTGCCTCGTCATCGCTCCCCTTTACCCCGATTCTGGGCAGCGGCCCTCAGCTTCCTCCCGGCACTCGGCTCCGTGCCCAGGAACCGGCCAACGCCCAGCGTGACCTTGGGCCCCATCGCGCCTCCTGCCTTAGCGCGGTCAGCCTTGCTCTCCGCTTCCCTGGGTTGGGGTTCAGAGGCTCCCCTGGCAGGGCCTGGGTGGGGAGGGGGTCTGCCCCACCCGCACCCTCCCAAACCACCACGCCCTCCCAACGAATTGGTTATCCACCGGATCCAGTGGAGCCCTTGGGGATGCCAAAGGGTGGGAGGCCCGTCTCAGGGGGGCGAACTAGGGAAGCGGCTGTTCAGCCCTCGTTTTTGGAAATAGGAAGCCCCTGGCTGCACGGAGGGGAGCTGGGAAGGCTGGACCTGAGCCCCCCTGGCCAACTGCCTTCCACAAGCACGACACCCCCACCTTCCGGCCGCAAACACCACCCGCTGGAACCCATCCAAAGTAAAGCCTGGAGCCCCTCGAAAGTCCACAGAACCAGGGAGCCCTGACCTCGGGGCCGTTCTTGGCCCCACGACCCAAGTGCCACAGATCCCAAGCGCCCAGAGGGCCCAGGAGGAGCCGCTGCCCCCCAAAGCTGCCAAATCCCCACCGGCCACCGGCTGACCATGTGGCGGCCTAGCTGGGCATCACTGGAAGGGCCACAGTCCTCAGCGACCCAGTACTTCCCCAGGTTCACCCGGGACCTCGTGAGGTCAGCTAGCAGTCTGCAGGGGAGGGGCCACCTGCACTGGGCCAGAATTGCAATTCCGAAAGCTTTTGGCTCAGGAAATTACACGACTGGAACACGCTTTGATTCATGCCCTGAGCAGCTTCCTCTTTCCACCCCTTGACAACGGCACCCAAGGCTGGCGGGAGCGCCAACAGGCCCCGAGCACCCAGGTGCCAGCCAACTCTGGGCGAGGAGCACCAACCGGCCGCTGCCCCAGAGGAATCCCCTGCCGAGGACGCCCTTCCACGGGAGGCAAGTGGGGCTCAGGGCCCAAGACAGGCGGGGCTCCTGCAGGGCCGCTCCAGAAGCGCCTGAGCCGACTGCTGTGCCAGGAGAAGGCAGCCTCCGTCGTTGGCACAAGGGGCAAGGCAGGCAGGACAGTCACCCCCTCCCCCTCCCCGCCAGCTGCCAGCTGAAAGCCTCTTTGCTCCGGGAGGCCCTGGCAAGCCCTTCGCTGGCCAGACGCGGCTGTCACCGCCTGGAGCTGCCGCCTGTCTGCCGGGAGACTGTCAGAGGCTCCCCTGGAGGAACCAAGGAGGAGGCTGCCCCCTGACACCATCGGGGCTCTGGCCCCACAGAGCCGCCTTCAGAGCCCAAATGTTAGAAGGGCCCCTGGTTCCCATGAGGGGAAAGCACTTTGCCATCTCTGCCCAGCAAGCAGACCAGTTCGGACCAGCGAACGTCTTTTGAATGGGTATTTCAGGCATCTTTCCAGGCCCCCCCTCTGCCCCACCCCAGCGTGGAAACATCGGCACGTCCAAAACGACGTCTCCATCCCCAGAGTCTGCAGCCCCCACGTTCTCTGAACAGGCCAGCCAGCCCTCCTCCAAGGCCACGACCCTCCTTCCTTCCACTGAGCAGCCCCTCGGCCAGGCAGCCCCCTAAAAGCCCACTGGGGTGGGGTGCGCCCCGCTGGCAGAGAAACACCATATCCAGGACCTGAGGGGAAAGGCTGGGACTGGACTGGATGGGAGGGAACGAGGGGGCTGCTTACCTGCCGAGCTCCTCCCCGATTTCGTAGTGCTCCTCCACCTTCTGCTGCTGAAAGACGGCCATCCCCGGACGCTGCGCCCCGCAAGCCGGGAAGCCAAGGAAGAAACGGCCCTTCCAGCAGCCGCTCACTTGGCTCAGCTCCTCGCCCGCTTTTCCGCCACGAGTTTAAAGCCAGGCACGGCACATCCGGCTCCCATTCAGACTCCCTTCCCTGGACTGGCACACAACGGACGGATTCAGCAGTCACAGAAACGTGGCCTGGTCCCAGAGGGGCTGCTTTACCTGGGACCCAAACTCCTCTGCAGGTGTGCTGACCCTCCCCCCCCCGAAGCTGCCCCACGGCCTGGTGGGGCTGGGCGGAAGGCAAAGCTGACATCCAGGAGGAAGGAGCCCCCCCACCCAGGCACAAGCCCCTTCCTCTCCCAGGGTCTCCCCAATTGCCCACCACCGCCCACCCCTCACTGCTCCAGGCCAGGCAGAGCCCAGGAGAAGGCGAGGCGCTTGCAAAGGGAGGAAGCTCCTTTCGGGGGCCGAGCTGGACAGAAGGGTCCCAGGGGAGCTGCTGGCCCTGGAAAAGACCGGAGCCACAAAACACCTCCGTTCGGGCTCAGGACGGCACGAGGGGCCCTGAGGCCGGGGTGGGCCAGAAGGGCTCGGAGGCTGCTCCAAGGGGCGGCCGCCTCTCTCCCCGGAGGGCCTGGGCAGGGCTGTGGCAGCTGGTGCCCCTGTGCAGAGGCCCCGCGAGGCCCGCAAGCCCCCAGAGCCCCGCGCCCAGCGGCTCCCTCCTGCTCAGGGGAGAAACGCGCCTTCCTCGCAAGGGAAGCACGCGAACGGCTGGCCTCCCCCGCCGAGCGCCTGGTGGGGAGCCGAGGGCACCGCCAAGCTTCGGGCCCCGGAGGAAGGGAGGCCCCGCGGGGCCCAAGGGCCACCGGCAGGCCGAGCTCCCGCTTGGAGCCCCCGAGGGGCGGGGGCTTCTCTTCTGCTCTCCTCGTTCACGCAGCGCCCCCGCCGGTCCCACCAACTGAGCGGCATCGCCGGGGGGGAGGGGGGGCTGCCCGACCCGCTCCTCGCCTTCGCCGCCCCCGCCCGGGGCTTCTCCGGGAACAGAAGCGGCCCCTCCCCGCCGGGACCCCCCGGCGAGCCTACCTGCGCGGCGCTGCGAGCCGAGGGCGGCCGGAGCAGCGGCGGCCCTTCTCCCGCCCGCCTCCCCGCCTCTCTCGGCCGGCCGGGCCGGGGAGGAGCCGCGGGCGCCCCCTGCTGCCCTGTGGCGGAACGGCCGGCCAGCAGCCCCGGGTAGGCGGGGGGGCCTCCTGCGGAGCCGGGCGCTGCCCGTGCCAGCTGCTGGGGCAAAAACGCCAACTGCCCCCGGCTATTGGGCTGACCATCGCAAGATGGGGGCGGGGCGGCTTGGAGGTCAAAGGCGCAAACAGGAAAAGCTCCTTTCTTGCCTCCGCCAGACAATCCACCCCCCAGTTGCCTTTTTCTTGACACCCCCACCCCCCAGGTCCCCTCCGCCAGGAATGGGCGAGCCTCCTCGGGGAGGGAGGGCCCATCGCGCAGGGCAGGGCAAAGGGCGGTTGGGATTCTCAGTTGGAGCCAGTGGCCACTTCCAGGCCATCGGCCCCTCCACACCCGCAGCCGAAGGGTCTCCAGTGACAAAGGCTGAGCCGGGTCGCGGCAAGAGCTCGGCTTTCTTCTTCTGCCACAGACAAAGGGACCCCACCCCCACCCCCACTGCTCCTGGCCTGCACCCCTTCGGCCTGCGGGCGCCACCCACTTCTCTGCCAGGGCCACAGCAGGTGCAGCCCACTCGGCCTCCAGGCGCAAACAGAAAAGCCCATCTAACAGCTGCAGGTGGTCGTGTGCATTTATTCACTAGGATTGGTCAGACAAAACCAGACACAGGAATGAAGATCAGAAGCCGTCAAAAAAGAGACAGGAAATGGTCCACTTTCAAGAGGTTGCAAAAATTTGGCAAATGTTCTGAACCCCCAAAGAACTCTGAGGATCCCCAACTGCACTTGCCCACTGCGGAAGAGAGCCTCCCGCTGTCATCCCCACGTCCCACCCTGCCTTCTGGAGCCTGGGCCGGGGGTTACTCCAGCCGTGGGCCCTGCAATGGACTCCCTCCACAGAATCCGGGATCCCTCCTTCGGACCCCACCTCCAGAGGAAAAGAGGCAAGGGGGGGGGAGGGGCTCCAGCAAGAAAGGCAGGAAAATAGACTGGATCTCTGTGAAGCTTGTGCAAATTGCAAGAGTGGTGCGTGTGTGTGTTACATTCCACTTGAATAGACACCATGCATAAAATACTTTGCACATATAATACATAGCAGAGTTTGGGGTTCTTTATAAAAAGGAAGGGAAAGCTGGCAGCCGGAATTGAGACCTGAATATTTGGACATTCGGAGCTTCCCAGCCAGCAGAGAAATTCCAGGCGTTGGCATCCACCCAGCTCCAAGTGCCACCGGGCTGTGTGTTGGGGCCGTGTGTGGCGGTCTCCCGCCCCCGTGCTGACTATCTGGGAGGCCTCTGGGTGATGAAGGTGTCCAGCCCGTTGGGCTCCGTGGGGAGGAACGCAGGGAGAGGAACCCTTGCGTCACACAACCTGGGGCACCCCACATAGCCCCCCCGCAGAGGAAACCCACTGGACTGGCTGGCACAACAGCCGAGGACACCAACGTTGATCCAGGGAGCCACAAGTCGGCCAAAACTCCACCGGGGAGGGATTCCCCCGTTGCAGCCGCGGATTAGGGCATTAGACTAGGATTCAAGGTATTCAGACGCCCACGGCGGACCTGGGTCCTGCCTTTCCCAAACCGACCCTGGGCTGTGGGGCGCCTTCTTTGCCCCCAAAGCGGCGTGGGCCTGGCCGTGAGCAGGCAAGTCCTGGCTGGAGGGAGGCAGAGCTCCTGGCTGCACGGCCTCCCCATCTCTTCCCCAAGGAAGGCCTCCGGGTTGGGGGGCAGGTATTACAGAACAAAAGCTCCATGGAGGGAAGGCGGAACGACTAGATCCTTCTGGGATGAATTGTCCCGGCTCCCCAAGAGAAACGCGGCTGGGTTTTGCCTCCTCGTCTCCTCCGCTCAACCTCAGCCCCTCCCCAGGAGGACCGGGGAGGCCGGCACCAGAGAGACACGCAGCCGGGCGACGATGGGGCTGGCCCTCCTGCAGAGAAGACTGGCCCCTTAAAGGAGCCCTTCCTGGGAGCCCGGCTGGTTCCAGCAGAGACGGGGACCCCAGCCCAGAAGGGGGACGGCAGCCATCCGGAACCCCCCAGTGCGACCCCCGGGTCCTCTGCGGCTTCCCAGGGGCCCCGCGGAATGTCTTTGAAGCCGCCAGCGTCCGATGAAGCATCACCACTTGGTTCCTTTCTCAAAGAAAGACGAGACGAGGACCGTGTCTCCCAAAGGGCACAATTTAAAGGCCGAGGATTTGGTATGAAATGGCGGCGGGCCTTTCAGCGTTACGCCTGGAGGCACTTCGGAGGCCTTGAAAGGAAGGAGGGAGCACGCCCAGCCCAGCTGCGCCACTGGAAGGAAGCCTGAAGTGCTGCCGGGTACATAAGCAGGAGCCGCCCCTGTTGCGAAAGGCGGGATCCCCACGAGGTCCTGCCCTGAGGAAGAAGCCCACTCCCCTGGCGGGAGGGGTCCTCCGGGGTCCCTTCAGCTGTCTTCCTCATCCTCGCTGATCAGGTCCCTTTTCTCTGGGTCGGTCTCTCGTTCGCGCAGGAAGTCCTCGCGCATGGCCTCCAGCTCCAGCAGCTCCAGGCGCACCTTCTCCTGGTGGAAGGCCCTCCGGTTCCTGATCTGGCGCAGGGGGAAGGGGTTGAGGTCCCTGAAGGCGATGCCCATCAGCTTCCTGGGGGAGGAAGAGGAGGAGGAAGTCGCACCAGGGAGGCCTCCCTGTGGGCTGTGCCAAAGAGCCGACTCAAAGGCATCACCGCAGGGATGAGCAAACTTTCCCCGCCTCGGCGGAGCTGGAACCGCCCATCGAGAGCTCCAGCGACAGAAAATGAGCCGGGTTGGAGCGAACATTTCCCGCCCTTAATCTCCTCCTGGAACCCCATCAAGTCCTCCTTGAAGGCGGCCAGGGCTGAAACCCCGTTTTATGGCCCCACTTCCGTTGTTTTACTCCCACAGAAGATAAAGCCGGGCGCTCCTTCTAATAACAGGTGTGAGGGGCTGAGCACGCAAGGCCTCCTCACCTGGCATCCAGGACTGTGCGAGTGAAGGACCGCAGGTACTTGAAGATGGACGTGGAGTCCTGGAGCTTTAAGATCTCCTCCTCTCTGTACTTGAAGAGCGCCAGAGCGAAGCGGAAGATCACCTGGGAGTCCAAGACGCTTTGGGTTACAAAGGACAGCAGGCCGCACAGAAGCCCCCCAACTCCGGAAGATCCCCAGGAAATCCACGGGGGAGTTACCTTTGGTCCCTCGTAGAGAAAGGAATCCCATATTTTGAAGAGGAGGTCGCTGACCACGCTGTCCACGAAGACGACCAAGAACCAGTTGAAGGTGATAAGCGAGAAGTCCACCCGGTGCTGCTCAAAGTGGGCGTGCAGCCGGGGCAGCTTCTCGTTCATCAGGTCCTTGAAGACCCGTTGGTCCACCTGGAGGAGGAGGAGGAGGAGGAGGAGAAGCGGGGAAGGCAGCCCTCTTGGAGAGGGGCTTTCTGAGGGACCCCGAAGGCCTCCCTCCCTCGGCTGGCTGGGCCATTCGACTCCAAGGCGGCCCCAGACTGTTCATGGTGGGGGGAGACACCCCTTTTTCTCCAACCCCCCCGTGGCTTGGAGGCCTCCGGAGAAAGCTCCAGGCGCTTCTTGCATACCTGAGAGCCAAGCAGAGTTTTCGTGTAATAGTCCCGGGGCATGAAGACCTCCACGATGGCCACCAGGCACCAGAAGGCGTCTTCCTGCTCCAGGTAGAGGAGAGCGATGGCCGCCAGCCTGGAAAAGAGACCCCGTCACACGCGCTGCTTCCTGCCCAGAGCCCAAGGACTGGCGCCCGGCTGTGCCGAGAGCCCAGGAAAAGGCTTCAGAAAGGGGAAGGGGGCTTTGTGCCTCTCCCTTCCTCCCTCCCCCTCCCCCCAAAACGCCCTTCAACGCATCCGGGCAGCCCTTCCAGGCAGGACACACGCCCAGGTGAGCTACTTCAACTTTATTGAAAGGCGACATTAGGAAAGTTCTGCAAATCGGAAGATGCCATTCTCCCCTGCCCGCCTTTGCAGCCTGGGAAACGGTGTGTGTGTGTGTGTGTCCCCCACTCCTGAGCCTCTTGCTGGGCCCTCTGGGCAGCTGTGGGGCTGCCTCTCTTCCTCTCCCAAGGTCACTCAAACCACCATAAACCTGGCTGCCTCCAAAGAGCCAGGAGGTGGAAGCCAAACCCAGTTTCTGCAAAAAGCAGCAGCCTTTAAAAAACCTATTTCGTTTCCTCCCGGGGCCCATAAAGTGGGCAATGGAGAAACATGGCGTGGCACCACAAAGGGCCTCTCCTGGCGCAGAGCCAGGCAAGCGAGCCACGCCTGCTCTCTGACATGGGCCCAGCCGGGAGCCGAGGGTGCAGGCCTTCCTCTCCTGGGCAGGCGGGACAGGGAGGGGGACCCACCTCCGCCCTCAGCGCAAAGGAGGCAGCGGTGGACTTTGGAGCAGGAGAGGCTGCACCGCCCTGAGACGGAAGGAAGGAAGGAAGGAAGCACGAGGGAGGAGCTGGGGGCACACGGAGAGAAAGCGGGACGGGGCGTCCATCCCTGGGCCTGGAGTCCTCTCGGCCCCTCGGCCTGGCAGGGCTGCCCACCTGTTGAGCCCCTGGCAATAGCCGATCTCCGGGTTATGCCACGAGAAAGCCACCAGGACGTTCCGCAGCTTCTGGATGCCCTCGGAGGCGGGTGAGGCGTAGTGCTTGTTGTTGGGCATTGTCCGCAGGAGGTCCAGCTCGATCTGCTTGGAGGCCGGGTTCTGCTTCTTCAGCGAGCCCTGCAGCAGCTCCTGGAAGTGGTTGGGCGGCTTCTTCTCCTTGATCTTCTTCACATGGTGCCCAACGCACCACTTCCAGATCTGGCAACGGTGCTCATGGGGGACCCCGGCCCGGACGAGGTTCTTCAGCTCCACCGTCCGGACCATCTCCCTGTTCGCGGTGGCAGCCAGGAAGTTCTCCCACTTCACGCCCGTGGACATCTCCTGGTGCTCCGTGAGGGACAAGGACTTCAGGTCCAGGGCCCGCACCTTCGCCTCCAGCCTCTCCTCCTCCGCCTCGTCCTCCGGGACCGTCTGGAACCCGTAGACATCGTACTCGCTGGGGAGGAGAGGGAGCCCGTCTCTTGCCACGGCCACCAGAGGCAGGAAACCTTGCCAGGCAAGTCACGGAAGCCGCCTCTGGTGTCCAGGCTGGGCCAAATTCCAATCCTTTGGCCGCATCAAGCGGGATGCGGAGCTCAGCTCGACCCCCATTCTGGCTGGGAAAGGGGGCTGCTGCCAGCCCCAGAAGAGCCCGGGACCCATGCCTGGGAGCGGCCGGCCGCTGGCCTGGCCTCTGCTAAAGGCCGGGATGTGGGGGGAGCTGCTCTTAGGGCCACATCTCCCTCCCGCAGCCACTCCCAGGGGTGGGGAGCAAGGCAAAGCTCGGACAGGGGCTCACCTGACCATGTGGGGCTTGAAGTAAGCCTGTTCGGGCAGCTCACCGCTGTCCACCTCCAGGGCGTCTTCCAAGAGCCGGGCCACCAGGTCGCCGTTGGGGCTGGGCTCCTCCAGGCACACCGGCGCCTTCCTCTCCTGCAGCAGAACCAGGTACCTGCTCTCCACCTGGCACATCCGGGCTTCCAGGCTGGTGTGCTGTGGGGGCACACCGGGAGGGGCTGAGCCAAGGGAAGCCTCCGCCCCAGTCCGGCTCTTCCCCCCAACCCCAGCGAGAGCCCCGGGGGCAGAAAGACCGGTCAGCTTGGAGAGCGGAGCGCTGGGTCTCTGCCCCCCAGAACGGGGTCAGCTGTCAGTGGCTCTGACGCCCGGGGGGGGGGTGGTCTGACCTCTGCCCTCAGCGCCTTCTCCCGGTTCTCGGCGTTCCTCCGTAAAGCAGAAAGCTCCAGGATCTCCTTGTTCAAAAACTTGTTCTGGGTCTTGTAGCCCTGCAGGCTGTCCTGTCGCCAGAGAGAGAGTCAGGGGGGGGCGTTTGGAGAGGGAAGGAGGAGGGGGAATCCCACTGCGGCTTGTCTAAGAAACTGGGCCTAAGGAAGCCACCACGGCGGCACACGGCGAGCAGCGCAAGGGGCCCACCGCTCTTGCGCAAGGCCTCCTCCCGCTCAACCGGCCCCGCATCTTCCCTCCGGCTGTCCACCCTGCCAAGGAACTTGCCCCCTCATCCCGGCCCTCCCCCAGGTGGGTGGGCGGGCTCTGGGGTGTGGCTAAGCCCCCCAGCAGGCGAGCGGGGCCCTCACCTTCAGCCTGCTGAGCTCCTGCTGCTCCTTGCTGCCGGGCGGGGAGGGGTCGGCTGGGGCGCCTTGCCAGGAGGACTCGCCCTCGCTCAGCTCCCTGGAGAGCTTCACGATCACCTCGTCCTTCGCCTGGATGGTCTCCATCAGCATCTCCAGCCGCTCGCCCAGCTCCCCCAGCGAGGCCTTCAGGCTGGCCACCTCCTGCTGCAAGTGCTCCTTCTCCAGGCTCAGCTTCTCCAGCTGGTGGTTGAGGCCCAGAATCTGGTGGTCTTTCTGGTGAAGCAGCTCCAAGTGGCCCTTGGCGCTCCCGTCGCAGAGGGGCCCCGCTAGGTACCGGTCGTACTGGGAGGAGCGGACGGTCTGCTGCAGGAGCCGCACCAGTTCCTGGGAGGGAGCGAGGGGGATGCTGGGCCCGTTCGCAGCAGAGGCCGCCTGCGGCAGTGGACCTGCTGCCCCGGCTGGTCTGAGCCCCCTGCCCCCGGGAGCCCCACGCCAGGCACTCCCCAAGGGGCAGGAAAGCCCGGCATCACCTGCCACGCATCCCCTCAAGGCCTCGGACAGCTGCTGCTGCTGCTGCCTGCTTAAAGAGAGAGCCGGTGGCCTTGTGGTTGAGGGGTGGGGAGAACAAGATTCTAGTCCCCACTGTGGGAACTGGCTCCAGGGGCTCCCGGGCCACCCTCTCTCCCTCCCTCTCAGCCCCAGCCAGCGTCAGGGGGTGCGGCTCCTGCTGGAGGAGCCCAGCGCTTGTCGTACTCGGCACGGGGCGCAGGGAGGGTGTGCGGAAACAGGCAGGCCTCAGCCAGTGGGCCGAAGGCTGCCCCAGGGAAGGGCTTTCCTGCCCCTTGGGCCCCCGATGCCAATGGGGAAGGTGGCGGGCGAGCGGAGGAACCTCCCCTCCAGGCACCGTCCACGTGTCCTCCTCCACCACAGCCGGAGGCCAAAGCCGCCCGCCTTCCCGCCCGCCCACCTTCTGGCTGGCCAGCTCCGTCTTCAGCTGCTCCAGGTTCTCCTGCTGCCTCTGCAACCTCAGCTGCATCTCTGCAGCCGGCCGGCCTCCGTTCCACTCCAGAGGGGAGGCCTCCGGGCTGCCCCGGCCTTTGCCAGAAGCCATGGGGTCCTTCGAGGAGGGACGCCTGGCCTTGTGGGGGAGGCGGCCGAAATCAAAGGGGAAGGTCAGGCCGGTCCCACCTGCAGCATTGGGGGGGAACACAGAAGGTTGGCCGGTTCAGCGATACGGAGCAAGTCCAGAGAGCCCTGAGCCGCCCACCTGTCCGAGCAGGGGAGGAGCCTCCCCTCAATTCTTGCTTCCAGAACCATCCAGACTGCCAAACAATCTTAGCCGGGAGAGAAGCCGGGACAGCCAGCCAGGCATCGAAGGGAACACCCAGCCTGCTGTTGCGAGCCCTGAGCCCGAACCTCCCGGGACAAACGTTGGACGTCCTCCAGTGGGGGGGCGGGGGGGCTCAGCTGTTGCAGCCACTGCCCCCCCAGTCTGGCCCCGCCAGCTCCCAGTTCTGGGGGAACGAAGATTCTCGTGGTGCTCCGAGGCCCACCTGAGATCCCGCCACCCTTGGGGGCCTCTGCTGACGCCGGGGGGCAAAGGGCCCCCACCCCCAAAGCCTGCAAAGCCAGAGCGATTCTGCAAAAGCAGAACATGAGCCGGTGGGGGGCAACGGGCATCACCTTTGCTGGGCTCGGCTGCCAGCCTCCGCCTTTCTTCCTGGGCTGCCGACTCCTGCAGGTCTTTGGGGGAGGGGTCCAGCATTTCCCATTCTTCGGTGTAAAAGACGCTCCTGCGGTTCTCGCCGCTCCCTTTTCCGGTTCTCAAGGAAGACACGGAATTCCTGCGAAGGACAGACGGCCAAAGCAGCTGGGAGGGCAGAGGGAAAGAGCCACGAAGCTGCAGAAGCCAAGACCCCAGCCTCCTCTCCGGGGGCCTTAAAGCAGACCCGCCCCCCCCCCCAGAGGCCGCCTGGAGAATGTTTGTGCCCGAGAGCATCAGCGTCTCTACCTCCTTGGGCTTCCAAAGCGGCCCAGGACAGGGCGGCTCCGTTGCCCCTCCATCACAAGCCTTTGCTCTCTGGAACCGCCTGTGGACAGGCGCTCAGGCTCATCGGCCCGGCTGCGCTTCCTGCCCAACGCCAGAATCTCTGGGCCTCCCCGCTGGCGACCCACTGGCCACTCTCAGCTAAAACGTGAACACCAGGAGCCTGGCCCTCCGATGGCCACCTGTGGTCAAGCTGCAGCTGCCACGCTACAGGCCTTCTGCAGCGCCAAATCTCCATTTCTCACCAGTGGGGGTGGGGCAGAAAATAAGCCAAGACAGGGTCACACACACACACACACACAGAGGTGAAGAAAGGGTGTTTAGGAAGACCAACGCTGGCTCTGACCAGCCCGTGACTTTCCCTGCCTCGCTCAAAAGCCGGGAGACCCTGCCGTTCTATTTTGGTCCCACGGGGAAGTCACACCCTTTCTCAAGAAAGCCACAGGAGCCCAAGGACTTTTTAAAACTGACACCGGCGTTGCCAGATTCCTCTGCCCCAAGGTAGAGACCTCCAGGCCCCACATCCTCCCTCCTTCCAAGGAGAAAGCGGGCTCGACGCAGCGGCCACGAGGCCTGCCCCATTGCCAAATCCAACCTCTGTTTACCCCACGGAAGGGTGCACTGCCGAGCAGGCCGTGGGAAGGCTCAACAAAACAGGGAAGCCCTCGGGAGGCAGATGCCCAACAGGAAAAGTCCCAAAAGTCACACACTCGGGGGCAACAAAGGCTTCTCCCTTTGTAGCTGCTGTCCATTCACCGGGCACCAGCAGCAACTGTGGCCACCAGCCGCTGGGCTCCTTGTCCAGGCAGAAACCCAGCCCCCCATTTCTGAAGAACAAGGAGGAACTCAAGCCTCAGGCGGGGAGCAGAGTCTATGACTCACAAGGGTTTGCCAATTGTTGTGCCACGAGGGCCCGGTCGTTTCTCAAGTGCCCCCAGCTGCCTTGCAGGCTGCGTGCCTGCCCTGCCCCAGACCAGGTGGAGAGCCAAGGGGGGTTGTGGGAGGGGAGCTGGGGGCTTTTGTGGCAAAGGGGCTGGACTTGGGGGTGGCCATTGCCGAGGTTTCTGATGGCCAAGAGCTCAAAGGGGAGACCCCGATGTCCGTTCCATGTTCGTTTACCAAAAAAAACACCCACACACCAAAAAGGTCACTTTGCCACCACACTTTCCACGTTCGGTTTCGTGGCAGCCCTTCCTCATCACCCTCCTTCTGGAAGGCAGGTGCCGCTGCCCAGCGTGGCGCTCTGAGGGGCACAGCCTAAGAGAGCCGTCTTTGCGCTTCACAGGACTTCTCTGGGGGAGCTCAGAGTTCAGAACAGGCGGCATCACTTATGGGGGTTTGGCTGCTGGGAGCCCCTTCCAGAGTCTGCTCGCTCGCTTCAGGGCCGCCAGCCTTAAGTCCAAACGGGCCCCAGAAGAGGAAGCGCATTCATGCCCAGCAAGCCCTCCAGCTGGCCTCCGCCAGGACTCACCTGATCTCGGTGCCCAGCTGCCTCAGGGAGAAGTTGATGGGGCCGGGGTGGCCCGGAGCGGGCAGGCAGGCGGCTTGCTCCCCCACCAGCTCCGTGGGGGCGATCTCGACGGCGAGGACGTGGCGGGCTTTCTCCGCCGAAGCATTTGCAGGCAGCGCCGTGGAATCTGAGGAAGAGCAAAAACCCCACCCGTTATCTGCCAACCGGCTTCCACCTCGAGGCTTCCAGGAAACAGTCCCAGGAGGCCCAGGGGGTTCACCACGGAGGCCTGGCGGGGAACAACCGAGCCTGCTGATCCCTCGGCTCTTCACGGACCCTCGCAGGAAACGCAGAGGCGCATTCATCCGCCGCCTGGGTCACACTTCCTCTCTGCTCGACCCTAACAGGAGCGGCGCTGGCAGCGCACGCCCAGCTGGGCAAACCCCTTCCTGCAGCTCAGCGGGCGAGCCCAAGCCCACACAGCTCCCCGTCCCATGCCACGGTCGCCGGCTTCTGTGTGGCCACTACCAGGGTTCCTCTCTGGGACGGTCAGTGGGAGCGCTTTGCCCCCCACCAGGCTTTCCCCAACCTGTCTGCCCGCAGAGCGCCTCTCCCAGGCTCGGCCTCTCTGCTCCCTGGGGAGAAGTTGGGCAGGAGGCCTTGAAGTGGCTTCCCCGGAGGAAACCACAGCCAGCTCGGAGGGCAGGCCCAGCTCTTCCGCTGCAGCTCGGAGTGCTCTGCGGAGGGAGGAGACGGGCTGGCGGGGACCCCGCCTGCTGAGCTGAATTGGCTCCTCCAGGAGGCGAAGGGCAAGGCAACCCCTCCCCCACCCTTTGGCCTAGCCCTCCCTCCGGGGCCACAGCCGTTCTGGAGCTGCAGGCCCTGCAACAGGAGGCGGAGACCCCCCCCACACACACAGGCCATCCCCCTTGGCAAAAGCTCAGCCTAATCAGAGCCACCCCGCAAATGCCAACCGCACGATGGTTCCCTCACCCACAAGGGCGCCGCATGTTTTATTTACTGCCCACCTCTTTAAAAACACGGCCGTTAAAAGGGGGGGAAACTGTGAATGACGTTATTGTTGCAACTGGATATTCTGTTGAATACATGCACATACGCATACTGTCCCTGGTATACGTTTGGGGAAAAAATTAACGTTGGGCAAAAGAATTCAGTTAGAAATCCAGCATTAACGCAAAATAAAGCAAAAAGCTGACTGCTTGTATTTGTTGATGTGCGTGTGTGTATACACATGCACAAAGGCACGTATACGTTCACCACAATTTCCAATATGTATTAACTTTAAAGTAACAGTTTTAAATAAATGTTTGCTGTTGTGGAGAAAAACAAGCAAAAAATGATCACCAAATCAAGGAAACAGCTTCTTGTGACCCATGGGGGAAAAATGTGCTGAGGCAGCTTTCACAGAGCCTTGTTTGGCTTGTGAACCACTCTGTGAACAATCACTGCTGGGAGTTGCAGTCCCAGCACAACCTCCAGGTGAGGAAGACCAACTGGGCCTGGTTGTCCAGGGATCCTGGCCTGAGGTGCCTGGCCTCACGTGGCTGGAGCCTTTTCTCCCTCCCATCCGGCCCCCAAACGCGGACCACGAAGCCGGCGTGAAAGCAGCACACCATGTGGAAGCCGCCTCAGCTGTGACCTCATTTGCCAAGCCGTTTCCTGCGCGGCCCCGGGGCCCTGTCCCCGGAAGAGGCACATCCCTTACCGGGACTGTCTTTGGCCACCAGGCCCCTGGAGCACCCGGCCGGGGTGGGCGACGTCCGGCCGTAGCACTTGGCAGCATCGGGAGCGTGGCAATACTCCCACCTCTTCTGCTGGAGCTCCTGCAGCCAGTACATCATGTCCTGGTGCGTGGCGGCCTGCGGTGGAGAGAAGCAGGCAGCCCAGCCTGTTACAGGCCTCACAGAGGAGGAGGAGGAGGAGGAAGAGTGGACCAGAGGCAGCCGAGAGGAGAGGCAGCTTCCCTACCCGCTGGATGAACACAGACAGCCCAAGAGGGCAGTCATCACCTGGCTTGGCAGAGTGGGGGAGCCTTGGAGGCCATCTAGTCTGACCCAGGACAGAACCCTGCTATGGACGCATGGGCCAACTGCTCAGCTATTGTGCCACAGCACGAGGAGGAAATTTGACACCTAGCAGCCTTTAAGGTTTTGTGTTTGCACCAGGGACTTCCACCAAGGGGTTTTGCTCCAGGAACGGAGTCAAAGTCTCTCAGATCTTGCCATTTCCCACAACTGGCCTTTGGGGTTGGGGCTGGATGACCTCTGGGACTTTGGCAGGCCCTCGGCCGCCGGGCAGTTGCTGCTGGCGTAAAAACCTCAGAGGTCCCTCCAGAGCAGCTGCAGGCAGGTGTTGAGAGCCAGAGAGCTCAAGGCCTCGTGAGGTGGGGAGTCCGTCTAAAGGGCCGGACTGGGGGGTGGGGGTGGGGTCGACCAGCTTTGACTGGGAGCCCTTTTTGCCTTCCACTGGCCACAGGCCCCCCTCTGGGTCAGCCGAGTGAGAGACCGGAGCGGTTGCCCTGCTGGGCCTTGTGATCCAAAGTGCATCCAAGAGGCTTGTGCAAACCCATCTGGAGAGACCTCCCTAAACATCTGGGAGGGGGAGGGAGGGGAGGGGAGGTCGCAGCAGCAGCGGGGCGCCTGGGGCCTCCACCCGGGGCCTGGCTCAGCCCAGGGAGCAGTCCCGGCACGGAGGGCCCCCTGGCACGGAGACCAGGGCTGCTCAGGGTCCCGCCGGGGAAGGCCGCCCGCCCCCCGCCCCGCCCAAGTCTGCAGCCCTGGGCACCTCCACCCACCTGGCCAGGTGCGGGCCAGGCAAGGGCGCGGGGGGGGGGCGTCTCTGCCGGGCAGAGAGGGGCCGTCCAGGGCGACCCGCCCTCCGCCCCGGGGCAGGTCAGCGCCCACCCGGGAGCCTCTCGGAGGGCCCCGGGGAGGAAAGGCTCCGCCCCTCCCGGCCCCCTCCCCGCCCGGCTGCTCACCCGCAGGACGGCCACGTCGCCGCCGGGGCCGTGCACCTCGAAGGCGGTGCCGGGCGCGCCGTCTTCCTGGCGCCGCTCCTCCTCGGCCGGCTGCGGCGCGGGGCCCGGGCCGGGCGCGGGCGGGTCGTGCAGGCGGAAGGCGGCGTGGGCCAGCTCCAGGCGGCCCAGCGGCTGCGCCTCCCGCGGGCTCCGGTAGTAGCAGAGCTCGCAGCGCCGCGCGTCGAAGGCGAACCAGCGGCTGCGGAAAGCCCGCAACGGGCCCTTCCCGGAGAGCCTCTGCAGGTAGCCGCAAAGCCGCGGCCCGCCCGCCGCCGCCGCCGCCGCCTCCTCCTCCTCCGCCGGCATCGCCCCTCGCTGGCCGCCCCGCTCGCTCCGCCCGCGCAGCCCTTCCGGCTCGGCCCCGCGAGGAGGAGCCGCCGGCCTCTGCACGCGCTCAGGGGCGGCCTCGCCGAAGCCCCCGCGGGGCGCAAGAAGGGCCGGAGCGGCCGCGAAACGTTCACTTTTTATTCAGAGTTGCAAAAAATTTTCCGACAAAGAGCGCAGCAGCGCAAACGCCACGGCCGGGAATCCCCGGGCAGTTCCTGCAGGGCCAGCCCGGGGAATCGCACGGAGGGTTACAGTCAAATACCCTCCAAAACTGTAACGGCCGTTATCTATCCCCCCCCCCCCCCGGTTTCTTTTTCACTATTAAACATTTTACACCATCAAGGAACTAACTGTTGAGCCCTTATTTATAAAAGGCTGTTGGGCTTCTTGCCGATCTTATGTGTCTGTTAAGTCGTCAAAAATTACACAAATATAGACATACATTTTGTTCTCAAAAAGACATTTAAGGAATATCTGAAGAAATCGACTCATCGTGATTATACTGTGGATGAATTCAGAATCTTTTTTTATAAATTTGGCTGGTGAGACCAGGAGGAATGATTTGGCACGATGCCCAGCTAAGCCTGCCGGGCACCTCATCAACGGGGCAGTCCGAACCGAAGCTGCCCAGGAACAGCCCCCCTCGGGGGGCAAAGCTCCAGGCCTGGGCTGGGGCTGCGCGCGGCCACGCCATCTGCTTCCTCGGCTGGCAGTTGAAGGAAGGAAGGAAGGAAGGAAGGGGTGCCCACCTTCTCATCACGGATGAGACCCTCCTGGGGCTTGGCATCCCCTAGAAAAGCCAGAACGCAACGCTCTACCCCTGCGCCAGAGGGGAGCCTTCCTGCACGCTGGCTGGGACTTGGGGAATCTGGGAGGTCCCGGCAGGCAGCCCCAAGGCTGACCAGCTTTTCCTGCATCCATCCCTGCCTCCATTCCTGGGTGATCAATTCCCCCACCCAAGCAATGCCAGGGAAAGGGAGACGCGCTGGCTGGAGGGCTGCCCAGGCCCTCGGCACCAAGCGATTCAGGAGGGGTCGGGAGCTGGCTCTCCCAGTGCCAGATGTGGGGCAGGGAGGTTTTCCAGGACAGCTGGCCGAGTGGGGGCACGGAGAATGTCCTGCTTGGTCCATCTTTGGTTGCCTTGGTCACACCCTCCACGGGCAATCAGCGTGCCCAAGGAAGCTGGTCTTGGGGGCCAGCCAGGGCTGCAACGTTTCTGCAATGGAAAGAGAAGAGAAGCACACCTGAGCAAGGTGAGCCACAGCGTTTGCATGCATCCATAGCCGTTGCATCGGAGCCAGGGCCTCCAAGATGAGGGGCGACCATCATGCCTGAAGGTCAGAAGATGTCCAGAGCCCCGTGGGCAGGGGGCCCTTCCTGATTAGGCCCCGCTGCCCAAGGCGAGGGGCAACGCACGGATGGCCCCTGTAATGCAGGAAACAGGTGGAATCCAAGCTAAGCATTTTGCTCTTAGGGAAAGAGCTGAACTTCTATTTCTTCAACCTCCCACCCCAGGTAAACATTTGGGGAAGGGGCTGAAATGTCCCTGACTGGATCTGGTTCTGGGGCTGACTTTCCATGACAATATTCTACATTTTACCAACTTATCTCATTTCTGCATGAGGTTAACATTCTGAGGAAAAACATTGCAAGATTCTCCGCTGTGAGATGTTGTAAAACCCAAATGTTATCTTGACAAAACATGAGCTGAGAAAGGCGTCAGGGAGCGAGGAGTGTGATTTTGTGAAAATGCCACTTTGCTTAAAGATTTGTACCAAAAACACCTGAGCTTCAGGTGAAGGCAGAGCAAAGAGGTTCCTGTAGAACACGCCCCTCCCACCTCCCAGGCCAGCTTCCTCGAGCTCCAAGCCTCACGGCATTCAGAAGCAACCCCCCCCATCTGCCTCCCCTCCCTGGGTCCAGTCAGCAGGAGCCCCAAGGGCCCAGGGGGGCTGGGCGAGAGCCTGGAGGCTTCTACCCGGGAGAGGCTGGAGCTGCTGAAGGGGCTCCCAGTACCTGTTGCTGGCAGGATCCTCGCGGAGGAGGGCAGGTGGGCCCTTGGGACAGCGCGGAGGAGGAGACACGGAGGGCAGGGTCACCCGCTGGCTGGGGCAGGGGAGGCTGCCTTCGGTGGGGCCAGGCTTGCGACCGGCAAGGATGGCAGGGCCCCAGGTACGCAGGGAGGCCTTGGCCGGGTGTGGCTCGGGAGGGGCTAGCATCTTCCTGGCACTGAGCTGGGCCCCGGCTGCAGAGCGAATACGTTGGCAGTGGTCAGCTGAGACGGCAGGGCGTAGGAGGGGCTGGCACGAGAACTGCAGGGAAGCCAGAGGGCACCTAGGCCGGAAAAGGAGCCACCGTCCTGACACGCAGGTGTGTTCAGAAGTGTCAAAAGGGTGGGTGGGTGGGGAGAAGTGGCAGGGAGAGGCCCCGAGCAAGAATGGGCTTCCCCGGCCATGTGGAAGTGCAAGCAGGCGCCAGCCACGGCCTCTCCAGAGACCCCTGTGGACCTGCTCTGGGGGTGAAAGCTGAAGGAGCCATCAGGGATGGAGAGCCAGTATCCGGCCCAGGGGAGGCTGCGGTGAATGGCCCTTCCCCGCCTGGCTGGCGCCGTCTTGCCGCTTGCAAACCACCTCCGTCCTTCTCAAGGGAAGCCAGCCAGCTGGGTTCCGGAGTCTCTTCCCTCGGCTCTTGGCACGCTGGCATTGAGGGCGGAAGGAAGCGCCGACCGGAGGAAGCCCGGTTCCAAAGGCCAGGCGGGGAGCCGAGATCCAGAGAGGCCTGGCCATCGTCCCGCCCGGTTCCCCTTGCGAAGGGCGGTTTCTCTGGCCGGGCCCGGCGTCTCTTATTTACAGTCCGTGGCCCGCAGCCCCTTGGCCCAGGCGGCCAGCGTCCGTCCCGCTGGAGCAGAGGAGGAGGAGGAGGAGGAGGAGGAAGAGGAGGAGGAGGGCGGTTCGCTGCCTGGCCAGGACCTGCAAGCTGCCCTGCGCCTCACTTCAGCTGCTGAATCTGCTTCTGCAGCTCCTCCTTGTCCAGCTTCATTTTCGATTCCAGGACCTGCTGCAGGGACCCGATGCTCTCGTAGATGGTGCTGAGTCCTGGGGCGGGGGAGAGGAATGGCGAGAGCTGGGCCACCCTTTTCCCAGGGGAGCACCCCCCCGCCTCCCTCTCTCTGCCCAGGGAGGGGAACCCTGGCAATGGAACTGCGGGGGGGGGGGGCTTGGCCCATTACTCCCTCCGGCCCACCCCCTCCAGGGCCCTCCTGCTGGCTGGGCGTCCCCCGGGTCGCCTTACCAGCGCTGACCTCTGCCTTAACTTCCTTGATGTCCTCAGTGAAATCAGACTGGAGCTTGCTGAGCTGGACACTCATCCTGTCCTCGGCCTGGTTCGCCTCTGGCTCCCGGGCTGCACATTTCTGCCCGGCCTCCATTTTCTGCAGCTTCCCGTGGATCTCGCTCAGCTGCCCCTCCAGGGCCCGGCTGTCCGTTTCCTGTGGCCAAAGCAGCGGGAGAAAGAGCCGTCTCCCACCTGCCCCAGAAAGCCCCCCCTCCCCCGGGCAGGGGCAACTTAGTCCCCGCGGGGGAAAGAGCTCCTCCCCAGCAGGGGGCACCAGGGAAGGCAGCGGGTCAACCAAGGAAGGGGCAGGTCCCTTCGGGTCTGCCCAGTGCGGCCGCCCCCACGGACCTTGGCTAGAACAAAACCCTGGCCTTGTGCCAAGTGGAGCAAGTTTGCACTGTGTGGCCAGCCGGTGCGACTGAGCTCTGCCTATCGCTCCGGGGGGGGGGCTTTCGGGGGGGCGCCCCCCCAAGACCAGAGACGTACGCTCTTCTCCTTGAGGGCCAGGAAAAGCTGGTCCATCTTGTCCAGGAACTTCTTCTCAAAGAGCTCCTGCTCCTGCTCCATCTGGCTGCGGGCAGAGGAGATCTGGCTGGTGAGGCGGTCGATGGCGTCCTGCAGCCTGGTAGGGAGGGCAGAAACAGCTCAGACCCCCCCACCCCGAGACAAAGGCAGCCGGAGGGGCTCGGGCGGGGGAAGCGGCTCTAAGCGCCCTACTGCAACGGGGGGACGGGGACGACACTGTGTGAGCCCCCACGCTGGATCCTCGGGGGGGCGGGGGGCACCTACTTGGCCTCCAGAAGATGGAGCTGCTGGCTGCTCTCTTTGTAGGCCAGTTTGAGCTTCGCGTCTTGTTGCATGACGGATTGCTCGATTCTGCTCAGGAGGTGCGAAATCTGGCAGGGAGGGAAAGGCGAACGGTGGGAGAAACGGACCCTCGCGGCTGGCTGAACTGACCCAGACCCGGGGGTGCGGGTGGGGGGAGCCCTAGAGGCCCTAAGGAGCTGCCCACGGCTGCCGTGTCTGCAAGCTGTTTTGGGAAGGGTTGCTTTTAAAGGTATCCACACTGTGGGGACTGTTTCCACGGAGGGGGGCGGCACTTGGGGGGGTCTCTTCCCTGCCAGGGGGGGCTAGCTTTCCTTCTGAGCAAACCTTCTGCCTGCAAAGCAAAGGGCCTTTTTCTCGAGCGACCGACTCCAGGTCCCATGAACCCCAGCCAGGATGGCGAGGCCTGCCAATGCCTCGGGGTGCTCCTATGCCTGCCTGCAGCGGTGCATCGCCCCCCCTTGCTCGCTCCCTGCTAGAGCCCCACAAGGAGAGGGGAGCATGGACCCCCCGCCATCTCCTTGGGCCCCCTGCCCCCCCCCCCAACTCGCCCAGGGCTGCTCTCGGCAGAGGCCGGCCCAGAGGGGCAGGAGGATCCGGGGGAAGCCCCAGGGTGACCCCCACCGAATGGCGCTGGGAAGACTCCCCAAAGAGGGGCCAGGGACAGAGACTTGGCAGCCATTTTCCTGACAAGGGCGGGGGACACAGAGGGGCGAATCCGGGGGGGGGCTGGAACGGTGCGGGATCTCCTCCCCACTGGCTCAGGTGGACCAGGGGCTGCTGACGAGTGTGTGGAGGAAGCGATTTCGTGCATTCTTCTGGAGCGATGCCCCCCCACCCCAATTTCTCCAGGTGGTGAGGGGGCTTTGGCAGGCCAGCCCAGCTGGCAGGAGCGGCCCCGGGAGAGGCGTGGAGGGGGGAGCCACGGCTGCGAACCCAGGAGGGGGGACCCAAGGGGGCCCCTGCTTTCTTTATCTGAAATGCCGCCGCCCTCCCCCTTGCTCAGTTAGAGAGATAAATAAAGTAAGCCCCCGCCCCCCCCCCCCCTTCACAACCCTTTTATGCAGCAATAACAGCCATGGCTCAGCCGTGCAGCTCCTGCGTCTCCCATGGCAACCGAAGCCATCTCCGAACCGAAGCTTTCCTCCCAGAGAAAGCAGAGAGGCTGCAGGAGGGGGGCCGGATCCGGCCTCCCCCCCACCCCAAAGCCACACAGACGGCCTGAACTGGGCCCGGAATTCAACCTTCCTTCGTTGAGCTGCCGCTTCAACCCTCCCGGCTCCTCCAGGGGCAAAGAGAGAAGGCCGGCAGACGAGGAGGGGGGGGGATGAGAGCCAGCCCCCCAGGAGAGCCCCCCCACCCAGGGGCCTCCCAGACCAGAGCCGGTTTCAGGCGAAAAGGGCTGCAGCTGGGCTGCTCCTCTTTCGGGGGCTGTGGACGCGTCTTCTGGGGACCCCCTGCAAAGTCCGGCTGGCCAAAGCCAGAGCCGCCTCTGGGCAGGGGCTTGGTGAGCCTGCGGGGGCCTGCATGGCTCCCAAGCTCCCTGGGCCTCCCCGGATAGGGCCCCCCCTGAGAGAGGAGGGGCAACCCGTCGCTTCAAGCCCCTCACCTGTATCTCTGTTTCCTTGATTTTGGACTCCAGGACCAACTTGGTCGCTTGCTGCTCTTTGCTGAGGCTCTGGAGCCTCTCGTAGGTGACCTTATGCTCGGCGGAGACTCTGGCCAGCCCTGCGTCGCACCTGGGACGGAGAGAAGGGGGAGCGGCTGCTGGAAAGGTCCGAGGAGGAGGAGGAGGAGCCAGCTGGACCTGCTCCCCTTCCTCCCGAGCAAGGCAGGATGGAGTCCAGGCTGGGGGGGTTAGGGGAAGGGCCGGGTCAGGGAGACCCTGGCGGCAACTGAGCAAAAGGACATCAGGTGAAGAAGAAGAAGGTGACTCACCTGGGACGGAAAGTGTGTGTGTGGGGGGGGTTGTCAGCCAAGCACTTCCCCCCAAAAGTTCCCAGTCCCCATGGCAGGAAACAGCCCCACATAGTTCCAGTCGGGGAGGGGAGGGGAGGGGAGGGCCCCAGAGCAGGCTGGGGAAGTGGGGAAGGAAGAGTCTGGAGCCAGTGGAACCCCCCGCCCGCCCGCCCGCCCGGCCCCCTCCTCACCCCCACTTGCCAGGGAGGAATGCCAAAGCCCACAGGAGCCACAAGCCTGGCGGGATGAGGGCAGAGTCACAGGGGCCTCCTTTGCCCAGGCCCTCTCCAAGTTCCTTGGCAACTTTCGGGCCCAGGCCGGCTGCTCCCAGAGGCTCTGACCCTCGGCGCACCTTCTCAACCCCAGAGCCCACCAGCAGGGCTAGGACCGCTGCTCGCCAAAGGCCCCCTCGTTCTCCGGTGCAGAAAGGGCCACCTAGGACTGGCCTCCCCCCGGGGGCCTCCTCCCCCAGGGAGGGGCCCCTGCGCTGAGCCTGGGGGAGCCTCACCTGGAAACCCGTCCACGAAGGTCCCCCAGCCCAGACAGCTGCCGCATCTCCAGGCTCTTCAAGGTGGAGTTTGTTCCATAGCTCAGGTTGTCCCTGACCCGGATTTGCTCCTGCAGAGCCTGACAAGCGCAGGACACGCGAGAATGAATCCCCCCACGGCTGTCTCCCAAAGGGGACGAGGGGAAGACCGCCTGGGAGCAGGGAGGACCCCAGGCCAGCAGCAGTCTACCTCCCAATGCCAGCCGTGAGAGGAAACGGGGGGCAGGTCTAGCCCAGCGGAAGCAGCTCCTGGCGCACAAGGTCTCGGCATTCCCAGCCAGGCGCTTCGTCTGGGGCAAGCAGCGTTTCTCAGCTGGGGGGGGGTCCACGGGGCATCCTCTCCAGAGGAGCCCGCGGGCGTCACTCAACGTGGGCGAGGGCAGGAAAGGGGGGGGGCTGGCAGTCCGGGGATGACGTGGTGGGCCGAGGGGCGGCTGTTCCGCGGGAGGCGTTCTCCTTTTCTCTAAGCAAGCGTCCCTTCAGGGGAGCCCCGTGACCCGGACCGGCCGGGAGCTGCCAGGACTGACCTCGATGTCCCGGTTCAGCTGCCGGACAATGGCGGTGATGTTGCGGATGTGCTCCTCCAGCAGCTGCCTGGCCAGCCGGTCCCCGCCGCCCTTGTGCTGCATGTGGTGCAGCGTGGAGACGATGTCCTCCTTGATGCGGAAGGCGTGCTCCACCAGGGCCGCCGTGGTCTTCTCATGGCTGAGGATTCGGTCCTCCAGCTGGTCCATCAGGCGGGCAGAGCCCAGCGGAACTGCTGTCAGGGCCTGGCTGTGCAGCGGGAAGTTCCGGATGCGTCTGGAAGAGGGAGCAGCCCAGGGGCAGCGGCAGTGGGACCCAACCCGGACTCCCCCTGCCCCCCGCTCTGTGCAGCCTCTGCTGTGGCTTCTTCTGGGTCTGACCTCTGACCTCTGACCTCAGGCCAGGGCCAGGAGGGGGCAGCTGCCCCCAGAAGCCCCAAGGGGAGGAGGGGCCCAGCCAGAAAGGGCTCCTGGCTCCTCTCGCCTCACTCCCCCCCCCGAGGCTGGGCCGATCCCCCGGAAACCCCCTTCTCCCCCCTCTCTTCCCCTCCTTGGGGGTCTCGGGGTACCTTTCGGTCGGGCCGAGGGTGGAGAAGTTTGGGCTCCTCTGGGCCATCTTCTCGCCCCAGGGAAGATTCACGCCTGCAGAGGAAAGGGAGCTGGTGAAGGGAGCCAGGTGGGCTCCGGCCTGCCAGCCCACCCTGACTCTCCGCCACGAGGCTGAAGGCTGGGAGGGGGAGCACCAGCCAGAGGTTGGGGGGAGGGAGCCGGGCATGAGGGACCATCCCTGAGGCTGCTGGGCTGTGGACAGTGAAGTCCAGCGCAGAGGGGGGGGTCCTGGGGGACCCTTTCGATGAGCTCTTTTGGCCCCTGGAGCCCCCCCCCAGTGCTTCCTCTGTTCTTGCTGCTTTCCTAATTGCTGGGGGGGGGGGCGCATCTCTTAAAGCAGCAGCGCTTAATTAAAGGCGCTGACAGGCCAGTTGTTAAAATGCCCCCATTAGAGGTTTCTCGGGGGCTGCTGGAGTGAGGCTCTTTCCAAAGCAAAGCAGGCTGGACCAGAGGCGGGGGGGTTGCATCCGAATAACCCAGGAGGGTCTCCATGGCAACCAGCGGTCCTTGGAAACACCCCCACTGGAGAGTCCCCCCATTGCCTGCCTGCTAGTCCAAGAACGGCTGAGGTTCTGCCGGCCAGCCGGTCTCCCATCTGGCCGGGCAAGCAAAACAGGAAGGACGGCCGGTCTCCTTGCCTGCCCCCCGATAACCCGGGCTCCAGAAAAGCCCCTCCCAGGGCGGCAGAGGCTCAGCTGGGGTGTCCCAAAGGCCCCCAAGTGGGATCCAAGCAGATCAAACCTGTGGGCAGCTGCAAGAGGCTTCCTATTCGGGCAGGGGGGGGAGTCCCAGATTTGCATTTCTAGCCTGGAAAGGCGACTTTGTTTGAAATCCCCCCCGCCCTGAAAAGGGAGAAATTGTCTGAAAGTGCCAAATTCCAGAACTCCCCTCTTCAGCTCCCCCCGCCAGCCTCCTCATGGTTCCTGCCAGATTCTCCAGGGACCCCCGCTGGGCTGATGCCACTGGGCAGACCTGCCCTCCCCCTCCCCCTTTCAGGGCCAGTAATGCAGAGTGAAGAGGAGCCGGGTGGGGGTTTCTCCCCGGGAAGGTCCCCCGCTCCCCCCAGGCAGCTCAGCAACTCACAGCACCACATGCCACATCTGCATCGAGAGCCCCACATGATGCTCAAACTTGAGAGCCCAGAGGGAGAGGCATCACCAGAGGGAGGGGGGCTGCTTTGGCTCTGCCCATCTCCAGAGCAAAACCTTCCCCCATTCGCCCCCCCCCCCTTTCATTCTGGCCAGGATGCCTGCTCACCTGAGGAAGCAGGTGCCTGGCAGGGCCAAGGTAGCCTCGGGCGCCCCCTTTCCAGACCGAGGGAAGGAAGCGCTGTGCCCGAACCCCTCCTTACCTGCGGGTAGCAGGGCAGGGCTGCCCCAGACCGTTGCCTAAGCATCGGGCGGCCTCCTTTGCCCACTCCCAGGTGTGCAGGAATGCCGGAGCCGTCCCCCGAGGCTGGCATGGCCGTCGGGCTGGGGCTGCGCGGCAGAGGCGCACCTGCCCTCTCGCCTCTTCGCGGGTGGGGCCTCTGCCAGCGTCCTGGGGGAAGGGGGGCGGAGGAACGGAGGGAGGGAGGGAGGAAGGAGCAAAGCGCTGCGAGCGGTTGCCAGGACGCTGTCGCTATGGCAACCTCCATCTCCTCCTCCAGAAAGCGAGGCCCTCCTGGCGGGAGAGGAGAAAAGGAGCGGATTTAGAGGGCGCAGCGCAGCCGAGGCCGGCCAGGCTGCCCCCCGGGCGGAGCCAGGAGCCCCCAAAGGGCTGCAGAGGCAGCGAGAAGCGGAAACCGCCCCGCGCAAAACCCGGTATTTCCCGCGGATTCGCGCCCAGTCCTGGACTCCGCTGCCCTCCCCCCGCAGGAAAGCCTCGCGCAAGTCCGGCGGCGGACGGGAGCGCCCCGCTGGGGCCGCCGCGGGCCCCCTGCTGCCCCGGAGGGGGCGGCGCGGCCGGGGCCTTCTGGGGCCCGAAGGGCGGTTGGCCCCGCCGGAGCTCGGCCTGCTCTTTCCCCCGCGACCGCCAGGGGCCGCTGCCGCCCGCCGTCCCGGGACTCTCCGTCCAGCCCGCTCAGCCGGTCCGGGCGGGCAGGGGGGCGGCGGGCGGGCGGTGCCCGAGGCTCTTCCCCTGCGGCTGCCGGACAGGAGTCCCGCGGCAGCTCCGGGCTTCGCCGGGTCGTGCAACTCCTCCCGCCCCCGAGCCGAGCGGCCCACCTGGCGAGGCTGTTGCGGGGCGCGGGCCGAGCTTCCTGGTCTGGGCAGAGGGGCCGGGCGGGCCGGGCAGCGGGAGGAGCGCCGCGCGGAGCCGCCCTCTCGGCCCGGCTCCAGGGCCCCGGCGAGGGGCGGCTCCAGTCCGGCTCCCTGCATGGCGCGACTGCTCCGCCGAGCTCTCCGTGGCGGCGCCCGGGCTGCAGCTGCGCCCTGACCCGACGGACCCGGCGCGCGCGGCCATGGTGAGTGGGGGCCGGGGGCGGCGGCGGCGGCGGTCGGGCGAGAAGCGCGCCGCCGGCTCGGGAGATGTGCTGCCCGCCGGGGCTCCCGGGATGGAGACGCGCCCCTGCCCGCCCTTCCCGCGGGCTGCGAGTGCTCGGCCTCCCCCGTCGGACAATCTGCCGGGCCGCGACCTCGCGAGGGCTCCGTCTGTCCCCGGAGCGCGTGGAGGAGGGGAGGGGAGGGGAGGGGGAGGGGAGGGCGGCCCTATTCTCCCGCGGATGTTCTGGCCAGGCGGAGGCCAGATGTGGCGGCGGAAGGGCCCCGTCGCGGCTGGCCGAAGGGCGCGAGCTCCAGGGCCGGGGGGCAGGCGGGCTCTGGCCGGCGGGGAGGGGCAGGCGAGGGGCACCGCCGACCATCGCCGGGGGTGTCGGGGGCGATCTTCCGGGCAGCGAAGTTGAGCTAAGGTGGCCGAAGCTTCGGGTGTTGTGGCTGCTGCCCCCTCCCGCCTTCCCTTCTCCCAGGAACCGATGACGCGGTTCTTTCCCTCCGAGCCGGCCCAAGCAGGCGCCGGGGCAGCTGGGCCGGCTGCGTCCTTGTCGGAGTATCCCGTGTTGTTGGGCATTTGGCGCCTGAAGGGCAGGACCCCCCCGGGCAAAGCAGAGGCAAGTGGGGAGCCCAGCTTGACCCGTGAGTGGGCAGGGCCTGAGGACCCTTCTAGGGCGGGCAGCTGGCAGGCCCCCACGCAGACCCCCACCCAGGGCCCAGAGGACTCCACTTCCGTCCAGCCACAGGGCTTGGCTCCTTCTCAAGACCTGAGGAGACTCCCTGCCAAAGGTTTTGCCCGGCTGGCCTGCTTGGCGAAGGCAGTTGGGTTCCAGTTTCAGTTTTGCGGCAAGCCTGGCTTTTAACCGAGCTGGCTGGTGTTTCTGGCGCTGGCTCGCTCGCTCGGTCTGGGCCCAGGCTGCTTGGAGCAGGGCCAGCCTGGGAAGGCAGCCTCCTTAACCCCTGGCTTCTCGGATGCCTCGCCTGGGGGCTGGGCCCACCTTGCAGAGATGTGGAGCTGCTTCCCAAGCCTTGAAGGGTTTTCTGCTTGGTCTTTAAAACTGCCAGGTCGTGTTTCTTCTGGACCCCAAAGGCATCGCCTTCCTTCTTCCAGAGCTGCGGGAGGAGGCGGCCTTTGCTGGAGTTCAGCCTGGCTGCTATTTTTCCTTGCGTTTTCAATGTGGGAGCATCCCGTTGTGCATTTCTTGCAAACAGGAACTTAGATTCTGAACCCGAACTCCCCAGGACCCTGGGGTCAGCTAGGAAGCCTTCTCCCTGGAGAATCTGGGCTGCTCGGAAGGTGGTCTCTGTGCTGGCAGCTCTGCCGAAATCAAATGGCCTGTGGGCTGCCTGGGTGCCTCCTGGTGGATCAGCTGAACCCCCACCGGGGGAAAGGGCTCCAGGAATCTCTGGCCTGAGGTTTGCCATGGCTGTTTCTGTCTGGCTTGGACAAGCGGCTCCCTTCCTTTGCTGAGTTGCGGAGACCAGGGCTTGGTGGAGAGGTGAACCTGGAGAGGAAGGGGCTCCTGCTCCCGGGGCCACTCCCATCCTCCGCTGGTTGGGAGGTTCTCAGGTGACGCCGAACACCTGTCGGACCAGGCTGTGCTCATAAAGCCTCCGCTGCGCCTTGGCTCGTGGTGCCGTAGGATCCCTGCAACACGGAGCTCGCCATGCTCTCTCCCTGTCCTTGGTGGCAAGCCTGCACCCTCCCCCGGATGGAGGCCCCTGGCTGCCCTCCTGCTCCCTCTGAACCCCAACGCGGGCCGAGCAGGGAAGAGGTGGGTACCGTTCGGTTCGGGGGTGGCGAGGTCGAGTTTGATGGATTGCCCCACGTTGGTGGCCGTCCTAGCGAGTTGGTCAGGCTAAGCCAGAAGGCGCAGCCTTGGGGTTCCCTGCCATGGTCCAGGCTCTGAGAACAACGGCTCTTTCTCGAAAGCCCAGACCAGGCCCTTCTGTCGCATGGGGCCTCTCCATCCCGCCACAGTCCTGGACGTTCCTGGTCATGGAGGGGCCAGAGATGACCTGGCATTGCTACACTTCGGCCGCCTGGTTCTGCCCGAAGGAGCCGCAGCCCCTCCTGCCTTCGGTCCCGCTCCAGGGCCAGAAGTCGGAACTCCCCTGGGCCAAGGAAGGGCAGCTGGTCCCCCGCTGAGTGATGGGACAGGAAACCCGGTTTGTGGCCCAGCAAGCGGGCTCCTTGGCGGGCCCTGTGGCTCTGGGCTGGCTGCTGTGGTGCCGTTGAGCAGGGCTTTGGTAGCTGGGTCTGCCCTCCCCCACTGGGCAGATCCCCGAAGCCGCAGAGGGTTTAGAGCGGCCTGCGCGTGGCTGGCGTTGCAAGGCTGGAAAGAATCCCCAGCAGGCCTTTGGCTGCAGCTCAGCTGGGTCTCTCGTGGTTCCAAATGGCCCCGTAGGTTCTGAGGCGCCTGTTTCAGGGCCGGCTGCTGCAGCTGCTGCTCTGTCGGGCGCACCTTTTCCGACCTGTGGTGGCCATTGCCTTATTTATGTTGATGGGAACCGCGGCCGGCCCTCTGCTGCTCCTTCAGAGGGAGGCTTTGGGGCGGAAGGGCCTCCGGGGGACAGAGACCTTTTAAACCAACGAAGTTGGACCTGATCTTACTGGATGTTCTAGTTCAGAAAAAGGAAGACCACGCCCAGCTGGCTTGTCACCGGGTGAGCTGATGCTCTACATGGCGGTGCTTCTTTCGCCCAGTTTCTTACTGGCAGAAGAAAGTGGCTGGAGCAAAGCCTCTTCTTGCAGAAGGCGGACCGGACGTGCTCTGGTTCCTGGCCTGAAAAGGCTGTGCAGGCCCAGAGCAGGCAGGTGTTTGGTGGGCTCTTGGGCCGGCCTTCCAGGGGGCAGCCCTCGGGCCAAGCCTGGCTTGGGAAGCTCCAGAGGAGGAGAAATTCCTCCTCGTGGCATCCCCTCTTGGAGAAGAAGCGGGAAGTGCCGCCAGAGGGCCCGTCTCGGCCTTGGGCAGGGCAAATCACGGGCCCCTCCAGGTGCACCGTTTGACACCGTTGCTGGGCTGGGCCTGTTGCAGGAAGGTGGGGACTCGAGTGGCGGCTGTTCAAGGGCAGCAGGGAGGATGTGAAGTGGATTTGCTCCTGGCTCGGCAGCGGCCTCCGAGGGCCTCTCCCTGCTGGCTCTTCCTTGGCTCCAAGCTGACCTGCGGGTGGGCTTTTCCTTGGGCTCCCTTGGGACCTCCAATGGGTTTCGAGCCGCCTTCCATCCCTTCTGAGGCCAGCACCCCCCCGCAACCGATTCCTCCCGGGGGCCCTCTGGCTTCCGTGGCTTTGCAGCTCTTCAGGCGCTCCCCCTCCCTGGCAATAGTCAAAGGTGCAACATCCCCCCGCCCCCCATTTTGCTTCCGGCAGAAGAAACGAGGCCCTCGGCCTTTCTCATCAGCCCCAAGAGGGGGCTTGGGGGTCGCTGGTTCCAGAGGGCGGGGAGGAGCAGCTGGGCCACCTGGAGCTCTGGGGCCGACTGCCTGGCTGCTGCGGGGCTCTATCGCCAACGTCCTCCCACATCTGCGCTCCTACGGGAAAGGCCAGAATTCCAAAATCATTCATCAGTTTTATTCCTCCCCAGTATGACTTACTCATCCCACGCCCTCCCCCCCCCCATTCTTTTGTGCAGACACAACTTGACGGCTTCCTTTTTCAGAAGGATTTCTGATTCCTGATTCACTTTTTCCTTCGGTTTCTGGCTTCTGTGCCTCCTTAGCCCACTTCGCTCCTGGCTAGCTAACGGCCATAAAGCCTTAAACATAAAGTCCATGATTCGGTTTAAACTTTTTGGGGGACGGGAATGTGGTTGAACGTCCAGGGCGACCTCCCTTAGCCAAAGAGCCTGTTGGGTGGTGGGTGCTTCCTCCGGTGCCAAGACTTGCTCTTCAGTGCATTATGTGCAAAGCGAGCCAATATATATATATATATATATATATATATATATATATATATATTTTTGGGAGGTGGGGGGAGTCAGCAGATAACCAGTTGAACTTCCCTTGGTGGGTACAGCGAATCACCCCCCTCATTTTGCAGCCTTTAAGGGAAGGGGCGCCCCAAGGAGACCCCGGGGGGCTCCAGTGAGGCTCAGTTTCCCCTTCAGCGAAACCTCTTCGCGCCTTGTGTGCGGCCCAACATCTTTTCAGAGGATTTCTCCAATTGAACGATAGAATCCTCAGAATGGGACAAGTGGCTCAGTGGAACCAAGGACCATGGGAGTTGTAGTCCAAGGCTTCCTGAGAATGCCCGGCCCCACCTACACCCTTTCGACACCTTCCAGATAAGGCGGCTTTCTTTTCCACGGCCTCTCAGCCCACACAGAGATTGTGCTGGAAACGCCCACGGCACGATAACATGCGCCCCTGCGCCCTTGGCTGAACGGGAGGCCGCCCAGCACGGGCTTGAAGGGGGAGGCCTGGTGCCTCCGGCTCACCTTCTGCGGGCAGCCTCCCAAGCCACTTGGCCTCTCCTTTCTAGGGTGACTGTGGATTGGCCAAGTTCTCCGATTGTCCCTGAACCAGAACAGCCCAACCGGCAGATGCGGCTGCCTCTTTCGCTCTGGCTTATCCTCTCTTTGACAAGGGGGTGTTTATGTGTCACTTGAATCCTTGGCCTTCCTTGTCCCAGATCCCTGACACGGAATTATTTCCCTTGCTGGAAACAGAGCTTCCCCTGGTGCCAACTGACAGGGTCACGCCAGTCTGACCGAAAGTTTCCATTTCAGAGGACGGGTTGAGACCCGTTTCAAAGCTTCCGTTTCTCTACTTTTCCTAACGTTCAGGACAACCAATAAAGCAACTGCAAAAGTGTGACTTAACGTACAGCTGCCAGCTGCCCTTGAGTAATTTTAGTAAGAGCTTCTTGTGCCTTAAATGCTGCAGAACAATCCGAGAGGCCCGCCGTCATGTCAAACACACCTTAAAGGGGGGGGGGTCCATGTCTTTCTTACTGAAAGGGCGAAGGGTCGCCTCGTGGTCCTCAAACGCCGCAGCAGCCGGTGGGCACAGCGATGGGAGGCAGCAGGGCACCTGCCCCCCCAGCGTTAAAGGGCCTTGCGAAGAACAGGTGCTGCTATCGAGGGATGCCGGAAAACTGCTGCCCAGGAGGGGCTGCAGGGGCACACCTGGCCAAGGAGGCCCCTCCCGCTGCCCCCCTTGCTGGAGCGGAGGTGTGAGGGGACAGGCGCTTGCTTTTCACTGCCTCCCTGAAGCTGTTGGCGCTCTGGGTCGACCCTCCTGGCACAGATCCTCTCGGGCGAGGGAGATCCCGGGAGCCCTGCCTGCCGGGGAAGTGATCCGCTCCCTCTTTGCTGACTGCCAGCCTTGAACCGCGGATGGCAGAGAGAGGGAGCCTGGCGGGGCTCCTTCAGCCGTGCACAGATCCCCAAGGGGTCGTCATCCGGGTTTGGAGAGGAGCAAGGATGGGGGGGGGGGCTCCTGCTTGTGCCCACCTGACCCCCCCCTCGAGAGATAGGACTGCCTCTCTGCCAGCCCCCCAAGCAAGGGGGAGCCAGGCTGGGCTGAGCCGGGGGAGCCTCCTGCAGAAGAGAAATCCTCTTCCGTTTCCAAGCCTCCCCCCTCCCTCCCCCATTCCAGGCTCAGTTTGCTGGAAGAAAAGATCCCGGGTGGAATTGTTGGGCAAAAGAACTCCTTGCTGGGAGATCCTGCTTGAGGCGGAGGGCCTGGACTGACCCAGGCACCACGGGCCAAGCACCCCGAAGGTGGACCACGGGCTTCCCAAGCATCTCCACAGGCCTTCAGGGATGCTGCTGCTGCTGCTGCTGCGGCGGCGGCCTCGGGGCGGGGTGTCCATGGCGACAGCTGTGCTGTGTCTATTTGCCAAGGCGGGGGTGGGGGAGGGCCCGAAATACTCCTGGGTTGCGGTGCTGCCAATGTGCCCGTCGCAAGGCGAGCTGGGAAGAAGCTTGCTCGAAAGCGTCTCTGCCTCGCGGGGGGCTGTGGGGGAGGTCGGATGCCAAAGAGAGCACAAGGCCCAGGGAACGCCAGGGCTGGGCGGGGGGGAGGGCAGAGACGCTCCTCCGGTTTGCCAAAACCATCCCGGAAGGGGCTCCAGGGGCTGACGGTCCCTCCCGGTGGTATCCTGGAGCCTGGCCAAAACGTCCAGGCTGCCTCCCCGTCCCTCCAGGAAGCAGCCGGGTGGGCCCTACCGGCTGATGCAGCCTCTTGCAAGGGGGCTGCCTTGGGATCTGCTGCAGGAGAGGTGGCTGGGGCCAGAACCGCTGCCCATTTCCCAGGGCAGAGGCAAGATATCTGGGGGCGGCTTCCTCCTTGAAGCAAACTCTTTTCTTCACAATGCAGACGTATGAATAGCTTTTGTCCGGGTGATTTTAAAGGCTGATTATTGCTGACGCACGTTGAGGAGTCTCTGCTTATTTTGGCCTCGGTGGGGAATTCTTTGGGGCTGGCTCTGGGGCAGGAGCCTTTCTGGGAATCCGCGTTTCTCCGCAGTGCAATCCAGGGAATGGTTTTCCCAGGGCTTGTGACTCGGATGGTCATGCCCAGGATGGGTGGCAGGCCCTGGGGGGTGGGTGGGGGACTCATTTCAAACCCACCTGGGGACAGATCTCAGGCTTCAGCCGGCCGGCTGCTCCCCTCACTTTGCCTTTCTGGGGCGTCCTCTCCTCCTCTGAGCCCTTCAGGGCAGCCAGGAGCTCCCCTGTTCCTTGGCCTTGCCCTGGCATCAGCAGTCTCCTTCCTCTTGGTGGCCAACAGCTGGCCGGGGTAGACTTTCCTGCCTTGCCCTCCTCCTCCTCCTCCTTTCCCTGGACTGGCTGGTGCCCAAGCAAAAGCTGCCCTCTCGGCGGCCAGAGCTGCCTTAAGGCGGGAGGGGGCCTTGTGGAGCATCTGCTGCCCTGGCCTGAATGCCGCCCCCCCAGGCAGAGCTATCCGAGGCTTTCGTTGCCTGGTAGGCCTGGAGCTGGGCCTGCTTGGTTTGTGGGTGTGGGTCAACCTTGATAAGGAAGGAGAGGAACGGCCATTGTGTTGACTCGAGGCAAAGCGTTTTCGGTAGCTGTTTTGCAACAGGAGTGATAACCAGGCGCTGATCCGGTGAGTCAGTTGGCATCAGGGATGATCCCAGTGATGGGCAGAGATGGTAGAACTGCTGCTGCTGATCCCTTGTAGCTGCAGAGGGGCCTTTCTCTGCCCGGAGGAAGAACCCGGGGGCTTCCATATGGGCCCCCCCGGGGTGAAATCTTTTCTCCCGCAGGGGCCCTGTGGCTGGCAGAGCTCTCCTTCCCTCGTGTTGGGACAAACTTCTTCCTGCTCTCCTGTCCCCGGTTTAGGCCCTCAATTGTCCTTAAAAGGAGCATCTGGAACTCAGCACTGGTAGCAGATGCCACAGCTGGACGGTGTGTTGTGTTCTATTTTTACTCTCTGACACAATTCCCTCGAGTTCCCCTGAGGCAGGTGGCCAAGGAGCTCTTCCCGTTGGCCTTCCTGCTCCCGTGTTTAGTCTCGCCCACCTTTGCGCAGGAAGCGTTTTCCGAGGACGGCTGGACAGAGGCCTCCTGATCAGGAAGTCATCCTCCGCCGCTAATTCCTTTTTTGGCTGCTTTTATCTCGGGAAGGAAATTCTGTTCTCGGCGCTTTGGGGCTTCCGACTTGCTCTTCTGCGGAGATCTTCACCGTGCAGCCGTTAAAGGCCTGCTCAGCGTGGAGAAGCCCACCCAGCCTTACAGCAGCTTCTGAGTCTGCCGGCTGTCAGTCAATGAACAATGGGCGGGGCAGGGAAGTCCCACAGGCTGGACGGTCACCTGAAAAAGGTGTCCTAATGAGCGCCGGACTAAGCAGGTACTCGGACCCTGTCGCTTCAAAGGTCCCTTTCAACTCCCCAGAGTTACATATCTTGCAGAATTCGTTTGTATCCGCACAATTTGTCAACCTGGTGGTGATGCTGTTTCCCCGCATCTCTCGGCTCCCCCTCTTGGAGAGCCTGTCTCCACACTGACGCACCATTTGTTGGGGAGGGGTCGGGGGGGGAAATGGAGGGCGCGTCTCCTATAACTAACCTGCTCCCGGCCTTTTCCTCCCCCAGGGGAGCAAGGGCCACTATCGGTATCACTGGCAGAGCCACAATGTCAAGCACAGCGGCGTGGATGATATGGTCCTCCTCTCCAAGATCTCGGAAGACGCCATTGTGGAGAACCTCAGGAAGCGATACATGGACGACTTTATTTTTGTATCCTTCCCTGGGTCTGTGGGGAGTCTGTGCCCCCCTCCTGCCTGGCCGTTCGCCAGCTTTTAGACCACAGGAGGAGGGGAAGAGGCAGAAGCCCCCCCTCAGAGTCGCCTTCCTGGCCGTTCCTTCTACTTTCTTTCTTTCTTTCTTTCTTTCTGACTGGAGGCTTAAGAGCTGCTGATGCTAGAAGCAGAGCTCCCTCCCTCCCTCCCCTCCCCTCCCTCCTTTCCTCTCTCTCTCTCTCTCTCTGGTCCCCCCCTCCCGGGGAAGACGGGTGGAAAGAGGTTGAGCCCCTGGGAGAACCAGCTCCTGGCCCTGCTGCCAGACCCGGCACCTGAGAATCAGCAGAAAGCAGCCTTGGACTAGAAGAGAGGGGGAGGGCAGGGTTTGCCCTTCCCTGGGGGGATGTCCCTGAGCCCCAGTGCAGAGAGAGACGTGGAGCCTTCAGGGCTCAATGAGGACAGGGGGGGAGGATCAGAGATGGGGGAACCTCTTCTTGAATTGGCAGGCCCCTTGAATGTGCCCCTCCCTCCTGGAAGGCCTCCTTCCTTGCTTGCCTCCCCCTCCCCCCACAGCCTTCTGGGAATGGCTGCTGCTGCTGCTGCTATGACACAAACCTGAGTGGCTTTGTTTACCTCGCCTTTATAGGATACAAAGGGCAAATAAGCTTTGAAGAACCAGTGGCTTTGTTTAGCCCATTGGGAGATTGTCTTGCCTGGTGTGCGTGTGTGCGTGTGTGTGCATTGCTCAACCTTTGGGCCAAGTAAGGAGACATGTGGTTTGAAGTAACCTTGAAGAAGGAATGCAAGCATGTTTGTGTAAAGATGCATCATCTGTCCCTGGGACGGAGAGTCAAGGCAGCGGTGCCCTCTTCAGCCCAAGGGGGTTGTGGGTGAGTGTGTGTGTGTGTGTGTGTGTGTGTGTGTCAGGCTTTCAGGAGCCTTTCTTTCCCAACCGCTCCGCCTTGAAGGGCTGAGAGTGTTGTGGGAATCCAGCAGCAATGGAGGTTCTGGCTGGTGGGCAGGCCTGGCTCTGCCCCCCCCCACACGCCCCTCCTGTTCCAACCTCTTCCAAAGTGGCACCCCAAGGTCTCCCCCCTAAGCACCTGAAGGGAACTGCCGCCTCCCCCTGGCGGAGCTTGCCTCGTCTTTGCGCATCACTCATTCCTGGGACTGTTTACCGAGTGGCCTTTTCCCCTGGAAGAAGGCTCGTCCTCCTCTTCACGGGGGGGCTCAGCCGATTCCTGAGCCGCTGGGTGGGTCCCTTTCTCCGACCTCTCCTGGGGATTTGGGCTTGTTTGCCTTGGTTTTCTTTTCGTCAGCGGTGGCATGACATCATCCTGCAGCTATCAGCCCCAAACAATGGGATTTTGTGGGTAAGACTGAGGGCTGATTGTGTGGAATGGCAAGGGTAGGTGTGGTTGCCCTGGGGGTAGCGCCAGCGTGGAGCAAATACTCTCACCCGTCTCCCAAGCCGAAGCCCTGGGCCTTCAGTGGGAAAGTATTGTGGCTGACTTGGGAAAGCGGGGAGGTAAGGCCTCCTCTGCTCTCTGTCCTGGAGCCCCAAACACGAAGGAAGCGAAACGGCGAGGAGGCAGATGCACCGTAACCTGGTGAATGAGCGAATGGTGGACAGAGCCAAGCCCCCAGCTGGAGGCAGCCCATCCTCCGCAGGCCTGAGCTGCCAGGTTGGCGCCCTGGCCTGCCAGGTGAGGCTGCCCTTGGCCCCAAAGGCTGGGCTCTAGCGGGCTGGCTCAGGGCTGCCGCTGTCGTCTGGCAAGGAACCGGGGAGGCCTCCCGCAGGTTGAGCCGGCCGTTGGCTTTGCAAGAGGGAAGTCGGACCAATCGTCTCAGGTGGGAGCCGAGAAGGAGCCCAAGCCCACCTGAGAGGAGCCGGGGCGGGGGGCTCGTTTGCGCTACCTGGAATGACGGCACCAGCCTTGACTCGTCCTGACGCAGACATACATCGGGTCCGTCCTCATCTCGGTCAACCCATTCAAGCAGATGCCGTATTTTGGGGAGAGAGAAATTGAAATGTACCAGGGAGCCGTAAGTGAGCTTCAGCTTTTCAAAACTTGTTTTCATTTAAAAAGAAAAAAAAAAGAATCGATTCAGAGCGTCTCCGTTTTCCCATGGCCCCCCACTTCTTGCTCTCTGAGCCTTGTTCCCCAGGTGCCCAGGTGGGCGGGGGGAAGGGCAGGCGTTTCTGGCCGGTCTCTTTTTCTTCCTGGGACTTTTTCACCTGTTCTTGCGTTTGCCTCACGGCTCCTTCTGCTTTAGGCGCAGTACGAAAACCCTCCACACATCTACGCTCTGGCAGACAACATGTATCGAAATATGATAATCGACCGAGAGAACCAGTGTGTGATCATCAGGTAAGGGCCCCCCCCCGTTTCCTTTCTGCCCCCGGGCTGGGCTGGCCACATCAGCAGCAGCAGCAGGAGGAGGGGAGGAGCATTGCGCCTGTGTGTGTGTGTGTGTGTGTGTCCCTCCCTCTGGTTGTCCAAAGGAGCTTGGAAGCCCCCGGAGGGTCTGCCGGGGGAGAAGCCCCACCGCCTGGGGTTCAGGTGCAGGCAAATACTGAGCGTGAGCAATCCAGGGATGGAGAATCTCTGACCAGGGATCCGCTTAGGCCGGGAAATCATGGCACTCGCGGGCATGGAAGGCAAGGTCAGCGGGGAGGGGCGGAAGCCCTTGGGAGGAAGGAGGCGTGAGGGAGGGGTCACTGAAGAGGGGCCAGATGTCCTGCACAGCAGAGCCAAATGGGCCCTGGGAAATGCTTCCAACTGCAGAGTTGCAACAGCGGGACCTTCAGCGTAGAAGGGCCTGGAGCTAAGGGGATGCATGAGGTGTAAGCAGGTAAAGCCAAGGCAGCAGCGGCTGAACCCACCTGCAAAACCCGCCCAGCGACTCCGTTCCATCCAGCGGGGGCAGAACGTCCCTTTGGTGTATGAAGGAAGTGTGCAGTTCTTGGTCAGAGAACCTCCACGTGTCCTGTTGGGCCAGCTGGGTCTCCCAATCCTGCCTCCCAGGGGTGAGGAAGCTCCAGGGTCCATGGTTCCCATGGTTCCCAGCCATTAATTTGTGCTGCTGCCATTTCTAAAGGAGAGGCTCCCTCTCTGCCCTCTTTGCTTGTGGCCCAGAGATGGAGGCCTGGAAGCAGTTAGTTGGGGTTCCCCCCGCCACAACTTGTCATTGTTGTGGCTTTTTTATTTCTATTTCTGGTTTTTCAAGCTTAAAATAAAAACAGTGTCTGCCACTTATAGGAATTGGCCCTCTACGTGGCTGAGGACAGAAAAAGTAGCTTGCTTAGAAGTTATTTTCTCTTCTGTTTGAGGCTAGGCACTGCACAATGGCCCCCAAGCAGGGCAAGACCCCTGCCACTTTGCTGTACAAACACGGGGGCTCTCTCCTCTGTGTGGACATTTTAGCATTCAAGGTCACCCGAACCTCAAGATGGGCAGCAAATAAATTTGATAAATAAATAATCCACGGGTGAGATGCCCCCGGGGGTCTTTTCCTGGCACGCCCAAGTGCCTTGGGATACACACAGGCCACGAAACAAGCGGGCAAGCCCTGGTCCTTGTCAGGTGGGACTCTCCTGAGGCCCAGGGGCTGGCAAGGCTTTCCTGGTCCCGAGGAGAGGCTGCTGCTGGCAGGGGTTGCTTTGCTCGAAGAACAAGGCTCCACCAGAGTTACTCACAGGTAAAGAAGGGAAATCGTGGCCCAAGAGAAAGGACCAGTGTGGCAGAAACCGGATGTTCTTTAGAAGTAGCAGGTGGGTGGGTGCTACTTTTGGGGGGCCCCAGTCTAAGAGGGCCCCCCTTCCAAAGCCAGGAGACCCATGCTTCTCGGCCAGAGGGAGGCTGCCCAGTCCAGAGCAGAAGGCCCCCCCAGGATGGAGAGCCTTTTTCCCCTGTCTCGGTAGCCAAGCCTCCATCCAGCCTGCTGGCTGTCAGCGGACGTTTCCCTTGAGCACCGGAGACATTTATGGCTGCCCAGCAACAGGGCAGTTTGGACTCCGCCGTGATCGGGAGCTCCAGCAGCCAAAACCTCTTGGTGCAAATGTACATTCGATTTTTCACTTAATTCAACAATGCATCGACTTTGTGATTTATTTTAGCATATAGCTGAGCTCACTTGGCTCAAAGAGATTGTGTCCTGAAGAGGACTCTGAGTTGCCAGATCAAGATTTGGATCCTAATCATAGTTTCCCAGGGCAACAAGCCTCCTTTATCTTGGTGGGATTAACTTCTGAGAAAATACATAGCAGATTTTGCTTTCAGTCACCAGTTTAAGTGTATCATGCCAAATATACAGATCTATTTATTTATTTTTTAAAAGGAAGCAGGAACAAGGTTTAAAATAGTACATTTGATCTTGGTGGCTGCAAAAATTATTTGACTGCATTCACAGATGCTAAGCAAGGTTTTTAAACCATGGTTTGTCGGAGAAACAGTCATTCTTGACCCAAAATGCTAAGCCGCAGTGGTAATGTGCACAGTCCTCGCACTAAGCCAAAACCTTTGAGTCACATTGTATTTTTTCCTGCTGACTTTTTTCTCTTTGTGTTGACTTTCAGAACTCTTCAATAGGCATTGCAGTATTTTTGTAACTGTAGCTGGGAACAGCTAATAGGCACCAAAATAGAGTTCCCATAATGCTTCTCTGCTAGTGGTTTTAGTCGCACATCCTAGCTTTATTTTCCAAAGGCTTTTGCAGGCCAGGCCTGGCGGGGCAGCCCCGAGAAGGACAGAATTAGAAAAGGCAATGTGTGTCTTCCCGCTACTTATTGGCAAAGCAATAGAAGGCAATTGCCCTACAAGGAACCTTTGGCTGGAACGGCGGCCACCGTTGCCAGGAGGGCTTCGTGGAGGACTCTGGAGGAGTCAGAGCGCCCTGGGTCTCCTTGTTGTGCCTCATAAATGTTGCATTCTTGTTCTGCTGAGGTTTGGACTTAGCAAATTCACCAGCATCCTGATCGATAAAACCATGCACACTTGCAGAAAAACAAGACCTCACGCACCAGGGAGGGCAGCTGCCCGGGGGGGGCCCTAAGCCCTGGTCTGGCAGGAGGGACCTTTCAGCCTGTTCCCCCCCCCCGACCCCAGAAGCCTCTGTTGCTGGGGCCTGGAGCGCAGCCCTTGCCATATCCAGGGTGGCAATGCAACAGGGCACCCTGGGGGGGAGGGGGCGGAAGGAAGCACCGGCCGTATTCAGGGGGTCAGGCGAAATGACCGGTGGGAAGGGGGCCGTGCTCTCAGGGCAGGGGGTACTGCAGGAGGTCAAGACTTTGGGGACACCGATGCTTGTTCTTGAGCAGGGGTCTCCAACCTTGGCCACTTCAAGCCTGGAGGACTTCAACTCCCAGAATGCCCCAGCCAGCTTTGCTGGCTGGGGCATTCTGGGAGTTGAAGTCCTCCAGGCTTAAAGTGGCCAAGGTTGGAGACCCCTGTTCTTGAGGACTCTGCTTGGAAGGGTTGCAAGAAGAGGGCCCTTTTCATTTTTCCCAGCGGCGAAAGTGGAGCCGGGAAGACGGTGGGAGCCAAGTACATCATGAGCTACATCTCCAAGATATCCGGAGGAGGCCCCAGAGTGCAGGTGAGAGGAGGGGGAGGGAGGCTTTCCGTGGGTCTCGGCTGCTCCCTGCAATGTGCTGGCACTGCCAGAGTCTCGCTGCTTCTGTCTTTTTCCCGCGTTGCCATGGAAGATCACAGCCTCCTTCCGTTTGGATCCGCAGCCAGCCAAGGAGGGAGCAACTGTTGTTGCTTAATCGCCCTCTATAAATAAGCTGCTCGGTTATTTCTAGGAAGGGGGAGTGATCCATTCCCCCCGTGAGCCAGTTTTAGGCGGCCGTGTGGCTAGGAAACAGGTAGAGGCAGGGGGACGGAGTCTCCGTGGCTGCAAAGGAGGTCCCTGGCCGTTGATTTCAGTCCAGGGGTCATTCAGGGAAACCTTGTTGAGATCTGTGTCCTGCACGTTTTGAGACGGAAAGGGTGTCGGTGCAAGGAGCGCCAAACAGCCAAAGGCTCTTTCGGGATCCCACGTTGAGCCCCCGTTTCCCGAGGCAGAGGGCTGGAGCTGTAGGGTGCAGGAAGAGGTCAGCTGCCCCCTGGCCGTTGCTTCAGCCCGCTTGGGTCACCTCCACGGCTCAAGGCAGGTGGCCAGGTGCCTCCTTTCCACTGGAGCCGTTGGGGAGGGGAGATTAAGACCCCCCCCGGACGATCCAGCAAGAGGAGGAGGAGGAGGAGGAGGCACTTTCACCCAAGGGCTGACGTCGGCCTTCTGGCTTTCAGCACGTGAAGGATATCATTCTGCAGTCCAACCCGCTCCTGGAGGCCTTTGGGAATGCCAAGACGGTTCGCAACAACAACTCCAGCAGATTTGTGAGTTGGCCCTTTGCCAGAGCAGCTCCAGATGGGTTGGGGCCATCGTTCCTTCCGCCTGCTTCCTTTCTGCCCCCCCCCCTGGGGTGAAGGGGGTGGGGGGATATAAGGGGAGAGCCGGGCCCCTGCGGGGACCACCCGTTTTGAACACCCCCCCCCCCGGGTTTTCTTGCTCTCCAGCCAAGGGTTCCCCTTTGGCCACGGACACCCTCGCTCTGTTGCAGGGGAAATACTTTGAAATCCAGTTTAGCCCAGGCGGGGAGCCGGACGGAGGCAGGATCTCCAACTTCCTGCTGGAGAAATCCCGGGTGGTCATGAGGAATCCCGGGGAAAGGAGCTTCCACATTTTTTACCAGGTCAGAAGTTGGCTGGGGAAGGAGGGCAGGAGGTTGAAGGGGAGGCCCCCCCGAACCTCTGGGCCAGGTGGCTGCTCTGGCTTCTGCGGGAGACCAGGACTTCGGGGTTCCTTCCCCCATAATCCCCCAGCCGGCAAGTACCCCTTCCGCAGTCCTGGGGTGACGATGGCTGTCCCTGGAGCGCGTCCGCTGGGCTCCTCAGCCAAGCTGCATGAATCCTGAGCCAAGGGCAAGCATTTCTCCCGGGGCCCAATTCTGGAGACCCCACCATGGCCGGGGGATTCCCTGCCACAGACTCTCGGGGCCAGTTTTCAGCAGACAAACCAACGGTGGTTTTCCTTTGAAGGCAAATTCTCTGCCTCTCAAACACAACACGAAGCAGGATCACTTACGTTGTGTGTGTGTGTGTGTGTGTGTGTGTGTGTTATCCTGCAGCTGATTGAAGGTGCCTCCAATGAGCAACGGGCCAACCTGGGCATCACCAACATGGATTACTATCACTACTTGAGCCTCTCCGGATCCTACAAAGTGGAAGACATCAGTGACAAATCTGATTTCCAGGAAACTCTGGTAAGGGTCTCCCCTCCCCCTCCCCACTGGGGTGAGGGAAGGGCCCCCATTGCCTCTGTCTGGGAGCAAAGAGTAGGTGGACAGGTACAGTCGAACCCCTGCCCGTCCCCACCCATGTCCTCATCTGCCCTCCTGATCTGACACCCACCCCCCGATGTAGTTTTGGGACTATCCCAGCGGCTCGAAGGACCAAAAGGGGATGGGGGGGCAGCGACGGCCTGGGGGGGGGGGTCACTTCAGATCAGGCTGCCCGAGAAGCCAGCGGCTGGAGGGGGCAGTTGAAATGCCACCCCGTCCAGCAGCCCCTCTGGACAAAAGGCCTGGGACTCTGGGAGGCTCTTTGGGACCCACCGTTTTCCCCTCGTGGTTCTCCCTTCCCTTGTTGACTTGCCTGGCTAAGGAGCCTCCTCGCTTGTCCAGCCCTTCTGGGTTCTGCAGTGGCATTTCTGGATTTGTTGGCTCTCCAAGAAGTCAAAATGAAGAATAATATCCCCAGTCTCCAGTCAGATTTTAATATGAGCAAGCGAGCAAGTAAATAAATACATAAAGAGCGCGTTATTTAGCCATCCAGGAAGGTGTTTAGGCGGATTGTACAGTTCTCTTCTGCTGTTGCTTAAATACCTCCTCTGCCTGGCCATGTTACATGGTGAGAAACTGCTGGAGGGCGTAAACTCTGAAAGGTAGTTTTTGCTTTATAGTTCCAGAGATTTATACGTTCTGCTCTTTGTGCTTTTAAACTATTTTTTTTAAATGCCTGGAAAACCTCAAGGTGAACTAGCTTCTTGCGGCAACAACAGGCAACCTGCAGCCATGGAAGAGCCAGGCCTTCACACGGGCTCCTCCTCTGAATGTTCTGCTTTCATTTAAAATGAAATAAATGAGCGTTTTCTTTCCCTTCGTGCCCTGGGAGAGGGAGGAAAGCCCAGGCCCGGCTTAGGACTAGGAGAAGGAAGCGAAAAGAAGGCCGAAATACTTACTGCTGCTGCTTTTGCTGCTGCTCCTTGGTCCGAACGGAGGGGTTCTCCGGGGGGGCTTCTCACCCTCTTCCTCCCGCTCTGCCCCTCTGCAGCATGCCATGAAGGTCATCGGCCTCTCGGCCCAGGAGCAGGCGCTGGTCATCCAGATCGTGGCCGGGGTGCTCCACCTGGGCAACCTCAGCTTCAAAGAGGCCGGCAACTATGCCGCAGTGGAGAGCGAAGAGTGTAGGTAGCCCCTGCTGGGCTGGGCTGGGCTGGAGCGGTGGGGTGGCCGAGGGGAGGGCCACGTCCTGGCAGGCCAGGCCCCGGGGGCCATGGGCGTCCCCCAGGTTCCCCCCACCCACCCAGAAGGAGTCCAGAACTCAAAGACTGATCTGATTTGGGCGGGGGGGGGGGGTCAAAACATGGAATGTTTCCCCAGGCAACCTGCCTAATGGCCCGAGGAGACCCCTGCCCTGGGTGGGAGTCAGGGAGACCCCCCTCCCCTTCCTGCGCTGGCTGCTTTGCTGTCTCACTGGGGTCTCCTTGTGCCCCCCCCACAGTTCTGGCCTTCCCGGCTTTCCTCCTGGGAATCGACCAGGGGCGGCTTAAAGAGAAACTGACCAGCAGGCAGATGGACAGCAAGTGGGGCGGCAAATCGGAATCCATCCACGTGACCCTCAACGTGGAGCAAGCCTGCTACACCAGGGACGCCTTGGCCAAAGCGCTCCACGCCAGGCTCTTCGACTACTTGGTGGACGTAAGTGGCGCTTCAACGGGCCGGGGGGGGGGGCCCTCGCGAGGCACTTATGGGAGGCTTTGCACAGAGCTGCAAACAGTTGAGGCACAAAACCTTCCGGATCCCTTCCACGGCACCGCGAGAGGAGCCTCTTTCTCCTTGCCCTCATCCCTCTTCCCTCAGCAGCAGCAGCCCTTCCGGGAAGAGGATCCGCTCAAGGCAGCAGCGCATGGGGGCTTCTTTTCAAGCCCCCTGACGTTTGGCAGAGGAGACTCCGAGGGCTGGGTGCCCACAGGGAGGGGCCGTTTTAGGAGCCGCTGTGGCTGGCATCGGTTTCCTTGGGCGAGCACAGGAGGCAGGCTCTGCCTTGCAGTCTTTCAAGGGCGCTCAAAGTGGCGTTTGGCCCCCTTTTGACTCAGGCTTCTAATTCGCGGTATCATCCGGATTTCAGAGTCGCATCCCTTGTTTTCATGGGACTGTGTTCCCTCCCCCTCTTGTTTTAACAGTCCATCAACAAGGCGATGGAAAAAGACAATCAGGAGTATAATATTGGGGTCCTGGACATCTACGGCTTTGAAATATTTCAGGTAAAGGCCTGAGGGCCGATCCGGACGCTTAGCAGCAGCCGAAAGTGGCCACCACTCCTTGGGGAGCAGCCAGAGGAGAACATTTACAGGCCGAAAATACCGGCTTCCCAGCCCCCCTGCCCCCCAGGGAAGAACCCAGCTCTCAGACGGGCAAGGAAGAAGGGCCGCCTCCTCGGGGTCAGCAAACGGCGCGAAAATCGCCTCCTGCTTCAGGCCAGCTGGCCACTACCGGAGCGGAGGCCGAGGGCTTCGGCGGCTTCTTGTTTTGGCCCCCAAACAGAGCGAGGCGTTGCTCCAAAAACGCTCGCTGTCTTTCTTCCCACAAAAGGCAGATTTCTTAGCCAACACGCCCAGGGTGACACCGCTGGCCCCGCTGCCCCAGCTGGAAGTGAGGTCGGGCTGCTGGAATGAGTTTGATTTGTCTCAGGGCAGCTTCATTCGTCTTCCCTTTTTGCAAGAAAAACATTTGGGGGAGGGAGCTGGGTTAAATTTTGCAGTCGGATGATGTCAGCCCAAACGCCTGGCTTCCTATAATTGGAAACCTCCATTAATTCAGACAAAAGGCTGCATGGAAGCCGGGACAGAATTCAGGGCCTAAATGGAGCTTTGCAGAAAGGGGCTTTGCGAAGCCCTCGAGCAAAGACGAAAGAGGAGCTCGGAGGCTTTTCGGGCAGAGAGCCCAAAACGGCTCTTCTAAAGGAAATTCAAATCTTGGAGGCCGTTTTGGAGAACTGAGGCCCTGATTTCCACGAAAAGGTTGCCAGCAGACGGTCAAATCAGCTGGGAAGGTCACTCAAATATTACGCTGTAAAAGGCGGCTTAACGTGGCCCACAGAGGCCGGTCTGCGCAGCCCTGGCATTAATCAGTTACATGGTTTGTTCTTGATTTCAGAAAAATGGCTTTGAGCAGTTTTGCATCAATTTTGTCAATGAAAAACTGCAGCAGATCTTTATCGAGCTCACCCTGAAGGCAGAGCAGGTAAACCTGGAGGTTTGGAGGAAATCCCTGGAGTAAACCCCGTCGCTGCTTTTCTCCCCCCCTCCCCCCGGTGGGAAGCTTGTCAGCTGACGCTTGTTTTGAAACCGCCTTGCAAAGCAAGAGGGAGAGAAAGTGGCTGCGGTTCAGCCCGCCCAGCCTGGGAGTAAACAGGGCCCGGCCTGCTCAGCTGGGGAATATTTTCCCTCTGATCCAGTGACCTAAGAGGAGGCAGAGCCATCAGCGCATCAGGTGACTCCCCCGTGGGGACTGACTCGCCACCCCGTGTGGGGAACCGGGCTGGCTGTGCGTTTGCCTTGGACGGGGCTCTGGAATGGAAAGGGGGGCCCTTCCCCTCTCTCCATTTCCTGCCGGCCTCTTTCAAAGGGGATTTTCCCTTGCTGGCCGCCATTTTGAACAGCCTGGACATTTGCTTCTTTTGCTCCCTAAAACCCTGGTGGGAACGACAGACGTTGTTTCAAAGCACTTGGGTGGGTCTCCTTCCTTCGGTTGTGCTGTTTCCGAGGAGGGGTGTGTGTGGAACTCTTCCCCCGCCCCAGGGAGGGGAAGTAACCAACGGCAGCCGAGGAAGACTTCTGTGCAATGGGAAAGCTTGCTTCCCGCAGGCTGCCCATTGCACCGCGGTTGCCACGTCTTTGGAGTCCTGCAGGTTCAGCCCAGGGATCCCCGCAGCCTCGCTGAGCCTCCCTTCTCTATTGCAGGAGGAATACGTTCAGGAAGGAATCCGCTGGACTCCCATAGATTATTTCAACAACAAAATCGTTTGTGACCTCATAGAGAACAAAGTGGTAAGTCTGGGAGGGTCTTCATGGCCGCAGATTCGTCCCACTCTCCCCCGCCCCCCTGGATGCCGTTAACTGGCTGTGCCAGGAGTGGAATTCAGGAAAGAATAGACGAGGCTAGGCGGGAATAGGAGAGGAGAGGACAGGAGAGGAGGGAGCAGGCGGGAAAAGAAGAGAAGAGAAGAGAAGAGAAAAAAAGAGAATGCAGAATAGAATAGAATAGAATAGAATAGAATAGAATAGAATAGAATAGAATAGAAGAAATAGAATAGAATAGAGAATAGAATGCACAATAGAATTAGAATAGAATCCTCCCCACTGTGATCCACAACCCTCTAGACCAATTCCCCCAGCACCATTCTGTCCAAAAGGGAGGCCAAGCCTCCACCCTAAGCCTCCCTCCCTGCTTCCGTTGTCACCCCAGAACCCGCCTGGCATCATGAGCATCCTGGACGACGTCTGTGCCACGATGCACGCGGTAGGGGAAGGCGCCGACCAAACTTTGCTGCAGAAGCTGCAGATGCAGATTGGGACTCACGAGCATTTCAACAGCTGGAGTCAGGGCTTCATCATTCACCACTACGCAGGGAAGGTACCTTCCCACGTGGGGCGTCCAGGGGGAGCCTGTTGGGGTCTCGGCCCATTTGTCTGGAAGTCCCAGGAGAGGCACGGCTGCTTTAGGCCGCGGTTCCCCCAGTTCCCGCCTCTGTCGGAATCCTGTCCCGGGAGCTGGCCCAGGCCTTCTCCCTTCCTTGCCGTGTGCCCTCCTGGCCAAGACGCTGAAGGGGCCTCGCTTGCCTTTCTCCCGCCAGGTTTCCTACGACATGGATGGATTCTGCGAGAGGAACCGAGACGTCCTCTTCATGGACTTGGTCGAGCTGATGCAAAGCAGCCAATTGTACGTTGGACGGGGTTCCCCCGGCTGCCCCTGTGCCCAAGATCTTGCCGGGGCTCCAGCGAGAGGGGACCAGTGGGGATCCGGCCGGGGCTGGAAAGGGGATCCAAAGCCCTGACGCCAAAGGCAGAAAGGGGAACTCTTGAGCAAGCCAGGAGGAGGCGCAGGCTGGCAGGAGAGCTTTGGGGAGGCGGAAGCGTCCAGGGCCACGGAGCAGGAGGAAGGGCCAGGGAAGGGTTAAGAGGGGCTCAGGGGAGGGGGGGCTTCTGGCTTCTCCAGGGGGCTGACCTCTGGGGCCCGAGGGAGTGACGGGGGCAGGGCTGCGATCTGAGCTCCCGTTTCCCTAAGGTGGCTCTCGGAGCGAGTTACCCCGGGGCTGCTTCCGCCATTTCCCCTGGCTTCCTGCTCCCTCCAGTGTCTCAGCAGAGGCTCTGGGGCTGCCAGTTGTCCCGCCGCCTCTGCCCTGGTCTCCTGGCTGCTGCCTTGTGCCGTGTGCTGATGCTCTACTCCTCCTCCTCCTCCTAGACCTTTTATAAAGGCTCTGTTCCCAGAGAATCTCCAAGCCGAAAAGAAAGGCCGACCCACCACTGCCAGCAGCAAAATCAAGGTGGGTGCTTTGGGCAGGCGGAGGTCTTGCGGCTTTTGCACCCGGAGGAGGTCCTGGGGCTGCTGGCCCCTCCAGGAATAGCCGAAGGCTGAGTGGTGAAAACGAATTTAAACACAAGGGCCCTGCGGAAACGTCATGTGCAAACGAGATTCTCCCAGCGGGGCAAGCAAAAGAGCCCCTGGCAGCTGTCCAGCCCACTCCTGCATCACGAGGGGGGGGGTCCCTTCCCTTTGCTCCTCTTGCAAAGGACAGTGACAACACAGCTCTGTGTGTGTGTGTGTGTGTGTGCGCGCCCCTGTGTGTGGTGAGGAGGAGGCAGCCCTTCCCTCCCGTGCAGCCCCTCTGCTTGTGGTTGGGCCGCTCGGCCTCCTGGGCCCTGCCCAGCATCTCCCACCAGAGGAAGCGCATAGGAGCCCCCGGCCCAGAAGCCAGGGGAGCAGTCCCCACAAGCGCAGAGGCTTCCTGACACCGGTGCAACTGCTCAGGGCAGGCGGCTTTGGTCAAAGGAGCAGAGGAAGCGACGCTGCCGCCGTTGACCTGAGCAAACAGCCAGCGGCTTCACATGCCGTTTCTCTCTCCTGCAGAAACAAGCCAACGACCTAGTGGGCACCCTGATGAAATGCACCCCCCACTACATCCGCTGCATCAAGCCCAATGAGACCAAAAAGCCTCACGACTGGGAGGAGAGCAGGTGAGCCGAAGAGGCCGCCAGCGCTCTCCGGGGCTCCCACGCCAGAGAGTTATTTGCCCGGTTCTGAACGTGTCACAATAATCCAGACTTTAAAAGTCCCACTACCTGCTTTGCGGCTGCGATAACACACACCTTACCATTCCTCTAAAGGGCTGGTTGCAAAAAGAGCCGATGGCTCAAAGTAGTTGACGGTTTGCTACCTGCCGAAGTTGGAGAGCTGCTGGGCGGAGGGACGGGGCAGGCCACTCTCCCTTTCGGAAGCATCTTCCCGTGCAGAGCCAGAGAAAAGGCCATTTCCCAACGGTCTCTCAGGCAGCCCTTCCTTCCTTCCTTCCCTCCTTCCTTCCTTCCTTCCTTCCTTCCTTCCTTCCTTCCTTGAAAGGGTCACGTTTCCCCCTTTCGGTCCGTTTCTGGTCTCTTCCCCCCCCGGCAGCCGCAGGGATGGGGAGTGGGGGGCTCTCTGTGTGGGGCTCCATCCCGAACCTTCTTCCTGCAGGGTGAAGCACCAGGTGGAATACCTGGGTCTCAGGGAGAACATCCGAGTTCGCCGAGCAGGTTACGCCTACAGACGCACCTTCCCAAAATTCCTGCAGAGGTACCCTTCTCCCCCCATGGTTGCTGCGTTAAAACGGGAGGGGAGGACAGCCAAAGGGCGGGCAGGTGGGGAAATGAGCCCGGGAGCCGCGCGGGGGGCCTCCCTGCCCACCTGCCCCATCTCTCCTTGAAGGTATGCCATCCTGACCCCCGAGACCTGGCCTCTCTGGAAGGGGGATGAGAGGCAGGGGGTCCTGCACCTGCTCCGGTCTGTCAACATGGATGCTGACCAATACCAGCTGGGCAGGACGAAGATCTTCATCCAAGCACCGGAGTCTGTGAGTACCAGGGTGAAGCGGCCCCTCTCTGGTCCTCTCCCCTTCCAGAGACTTCCAGAGACAGCCCCTCCCCCCCACCCCAGGCAATGTAGTCCAGCACCGAGAGGCCTCTGGGGTGCCCCCCTGGCACCATTCCCCCCCGAGCTGTGGTACAGATGAGCCCAGGGCGCTCTGCGCCAGGTCCTACGGCTCTGCCTTCCCATAGCCAGCTCCCCCTTCCCTGATGGGCCTGAGGGGAACAGGATCCCCGTGGGCCCAAAGGCCTGAATTGGGAGCCAGCCTCTGGCCCAACGGGAGAGCCCGGCTGTTTCGCAGACAGTTCCCAATTTCCCCTTAGAAAGTTGGTGATAGGAGCGCAAAGACTAGACAATTACTAGGCGTGTTTCATATAACACAACAAGCCACGAAGATGATTTGGGTCTGGAATGTTGTATGAATCCAGCCCACTGTGGCTTTCTGGGCGTGTGGTGTGAATCCGCTGTGTCTCTCTTCCGTGGGCTGCTTTGAGAAGAAAGAGCAGTGGGAGGCCAGCGTTTGTGGGCCCTAAGCGTGTTTCGTTTGGCCTTCCTGCCTCTGGCCCCAGGAAGTGAGTCTGAGGTGAACCGTCATTCCAGCACAGGGATGTCGTAGCTCTGTTTGGATGGGCAATTAGTGCAGCCGCCGGGAGGGAACCGGGTCAGTCACCTGGCCGGGGGAGCCGGTTCTTCTGCCAGCCGCCCACCAGGAGAAATCCTGGAAGAGGAGCAGCGGCAGCAGCAGCGGCGGCTGGAAAGAAGAAGCAGGCCCGGAAACGGCTCGGCCACCTCCAGGCGGCGGCTCACTCAGGAGCCACGGGGCCCATCTGAATGCGTCAGACCACAATTTCCATCACTTAGTCAGCTGGGAAAGATGACCGTGTGCCGATTCGGCTGCCGTGGGAGATGGGCGGCTGAGGCTTTCTCTCGGGCCGGCTGCTCTTGGGTCACAGTTGCTCTGGTTCCAGCAATGAGGCTCTTCCTTCTTATTCGGTGCTTCTGGGCAGAAGCCTTGAATTTCTGTGAAATCTAGCGGTGGGGTGTGTTTCGGGGGATCTGTGCGAACGTTGTCTCTGGAGTTCACCAGCAGGGCACCTGCAGGACTTCCCAGCTTGGTCTGAGGAGCCTCCCGGGTGGCGGGGGAGGAGATGGGCCCCCCAGCACCAATCCCTGGCGTGCCAGGACCTCAGCAGCGCCCATGCAGAACGGATGCGGCCTCCTGGTTGGCGGGAGGCAGCGCGACTCCCTGGCTTGGCCTTCCATCTCCCCCAATAGCTGCCTCTCATCCACCAAGTGCGAATGTGCTTTCCCTTGAAGGAGACAGAACTCCGTTTCTCCAAGGACTCCCCGGGTGGCTCCCTATTTCCCAAGTTTGGCAGGAGCCCCGCCTGCTCTCCAATGGTCACTTTTGAAGCCAAACAGCAGGAGAAAAGCTCCCGCAGAGCTTCCTTCCTCTGGGCAGACTCCCCTCCGCCACCCAAGAGGCCGATCTCCCGAAGGGCCTGGGGATCCAGCCTGTCGGACTGGTGCCAAGATCCCTACAGGGGATCCCTTGGCTCCGCCCGCCCGCCCGCTCGCATCTTCCCTGGAAAGCGGCTGCCCCTTCAGTTCTGGAGGCGCCCGGAGGGGGAGAGGAGCCGGCGGCCCCATGGCTGAGCTTCCTCCTTTGGAGCCAGAAGGCAGCACCCAGGAAGCCTCAGGGCGGAGCTGCCAGGCCAGCAACTGCTCTTCTCTCTCTTGCAGTTATTTCTGCTGGAGGAAATGAGGGAGCGGAAGTACGATGGCTACGCGAGGGCCATCCAGAGGGCCTGGAGGAAGCACATCGCCCGGAAGAAATGCGTGCAAATGAGGGAAGAAGGTACTGGGGCTTAGGCTTTGCCCATCATGAGAGCGGCAGTGGGGATCCCTGTCCATCTCCCTCGGCCAGCCAGCCTTCAGAGCTTGCAGCTGCGGCTGGCCGGCTTTCTCTGCAGGCCGGTGGTTCCGGATGAGCGAACCCCAAATTGGCTGAGTTGGAGCCTGGTCGAGCCTGACCGCCATTTTACCCCTTCAGCTGGCTTTCAGTGCAATTCCTTGGGGGGGGGGGACGGGGGGCGTCGTATTCCTTGCTGACCCCTTGCATGCTGCCCACAGTCACTTTCTTGGAGTTGGGGGGCCATAGAAATGCAACCAGGCAAGCAGTGGATGCTCAAAGGCTCGAAGGAGCCGTTTAGGTCCCGTGTGAAGCTCTGGCTTCTGCCCCAATTCTGCCATCAGAGTCTACTCGATCCAGGCCGGCGCCCTGAAGGAAACAAGCGTTCCCTGGCCAGGCTGGGAAGCGGCCTTGAGAAGGGACCTAGCCAGCTTTCTCCCACCTGGCCTGACAAAGGCCAGACCCTACAGGCAGGGGCTGAAGGGGTGGGGGGGAGGCTCAGTTCTCCGGGGCTCAGTCACGACAGCTAATGGTCAGTCCCTGACGTCCGCCTGGTGGGATTCCCCGTTTCTCCTTCCCCCGCAAAGCCTCCGACCTGCTGCTGAACAAGAAGGAGAGGAGGCGGAACAGCATCAACAGGAACTTTGTGGGCGACTACCTTGGCATGGACGACCATCCGGAGCTGCGCCAATTCGTGGGCAAGCGGGAGAAGATCGACTTTGCTGACACGGTCACCAAGTACGACCGGCGGTTTAAGGTAGAGAAGGGAGCCAGACTCGCTTGCCTTGGTTCCCGCTTAGCGCTAACTAGGCTCTTCTGGAAGGCGGCTGCGTGACCCAATTGCAGAGCCAGGCAGACAAGCCAGCTCTTCGTCCTGGAGACCCGAGATGCGGAGGGGAAGCTGTGGCCTGGGCAAGCGGAGGTGACCCCTCCAAGACAGGCCTGCCCACCGTGGCATTTGTGCCCGGCCAAAGGCTGTGGACCGACAGGCCCACGTCTGGGCTTAGTGGAATGGTTGCCCCGGGCCTGGGTGTGGCTGGTGGCCCCGTCTACGAGGAGGAAAGAGCCACGCAGGCCCTCAGGCCCCGGGTGGGAAAGGCCCCCTCAGGAAGGGCTCACCCGCCACCATTCCCAAGGAGCTTGGCGCTGCTCTCCGCGAAGCCTCGGGTGGAGGAGGCGGCCCAGGCGGCAGCTACGGATGCTCTCTCCTTCCAGGGCACCAAGCGAGACCTCCTCCTCTCCCCCAAGTGCCTGTACCTGATTGGGCGCGAAAAGGTGAAGCAGGGAGCAGAGAAAGGCCTCGTGAAGGAGGCCCTCAAGCGGCGCATTGAAGTGGAGCGCATCCTCTCGGTGTCCCTGAGGTCAGGGCTGGCAGGAAGGCGGGAGGGCAGGCGGGCCCAGGAGGACCAGGGCGGGCAGGGTGGGTGGGGGGGGGCTGCCTTTGTCATCTTGCCCCCTGACTGCAGGGGGCCTGCAGTTAAGAGGCGGCACACGGATCAGAAATTGGGCAAAGTCTACTTAGTCACAGATGGATTGCGGTTCCTGATATTCTGACATTACTGTCTGCAGTGTTTATTTAAAGTCATCCCAGTAATAGGACAGCTTTTGGAAAGAATGCTGCAAAAGTAGTTAAACGGAGCTTTTGAGTTTTATGACCGCGATATGGAGACTGCCTGGCCTTGGTGCTGTTCTTAGGACAGGCTGACGTAACTTACAGGCTCCTAGAAACCAAAGCAGGTGTTTGCCTAGAATCCTCCTCCCTGAATTTGGGGTGCCCCGACCTTTCCTTCCCCAGCCCCCTGCAGGACGACCTCTTTGTCCTGCACGAGCAGGAGTACGACAGCCTGCTGGAGTCCGTCTTCAAGACCGAGTTCTTGAGCCTCTTGTCAAAGCGCTACGAGGAGAAGACGCAGAGGCGGCTCCCCCTGAAGTTCAGCAACACGTGAGTGGCCCTCGCCCCAGGCGGCCCCTGGGGGCCCCCATTCACTCCTCTTCCTCCGCCGCCGCCGGTTGGGACGTTCCTGAGCTCCCTGGTCGGAGCAGCCCACGTCCTGCGGGGGGCGGAGGCAGCTGAGTTGTTTGCTCACCTGACTTCAGGTCTGCGCACCTTCTTATCACCCGAGATGGAGGGAGAAGATGCTGCCGAGACAGGGAGCCTCCCTCGGGAGTCCCAGCGGTGCCCCGGAGGGTCCTGCCCCAGGAGGCCCACCCAGGGGGAGGCTCTGGCTCCTCCCCCTTCTGGGCGTGACCCACCCTTCTCCCTTTCTCTGCCAGACTGGAGGTGAAGCTGAAGAAGGAGACCTGGGGGCCGTGGAAGGCTGGGGGCTCTCGCCAAGTGCAGTTCAGCCAAGGTCAGGGAGACGTGGCCGTTCTCCGGCCAAGCAATAAGGTGCTGCAGGTCAGCATCGGCCCTGGACTCCCAAAGAACGCCCGTAAGTGCCAACGGCCAGAAGGGGGGGAGGGGGAGGCTGTGGCAGGAGCAAACGGTCACTGCTTGAGCGAATTCCGGGGTGCCTTGCAGGACCCACCAGAAGGGACGCGAGCCAGCCCAGAGGACTTCCAAGCAAAGCACGCGGCCAGAACTACCCGATGAGGGCTGCTCCTCCCCCCCCTGGGAAGCTCTCCGGAGGTACGGAACCCCATCCGTGGTCCCCGCAGGGGATTCCCTCTGCCCTTCGCCCAGTTACCATTTGAAGAGCGCCTCAAGTGCCTGGTGCGCAAGGCAGCTTAAGTGGGTTGGGACGAGGTCTCCCTCGGCCTGTTGCCCCCAAGGACAGCTCTGTGGTGGAGGGGAGACTGGGAGGTGGCTCAGTCAGCATCCGCCACGGATTCAAAATGGTGGCCCTCAGCCATGCTTTGTTTTAACCTGGCTCCGTTGTCTCGGCCACGACGGCTGTGCTTGTGCCGTAAGTAAAACGCCAGCCAAGATTTGTGTCGCGTGTCCCTGCTGGAGAGGAGATTTCTGTTCAAGGCTTCCAGACCCAGCGGATGACTTGGGGCAGCGGCACACTAAACGCAAGTGGCTGGCAGTCCCAGCGGCCCCTGAGGCCCAGTGGCAAGAGCCGGACCGTGAAGGCGAAGGCTCCCCCAAGCCAGGCAGTTGAACCCCACAGCTGGGAGGAATTCCAGGGGAGCCGTTCCGTGAGGGAGCCTCAGGAGGGTCCCCTGGAATTCCTTGCAGGCCTACCGAACGGGGTGATCCAGCTCCAGCCGCACCCGCTGCCTCCTTCGGGCCCAGCAGGCCAGAGGGCCAGTCAGAAGAGCCTGTACACCTCCATGGCCTGCCCAGCACTGCCGCAGGTCTCGGTGGGACCGGGAAGGTTAGCCCAGCAGCCCAGCAGCCTGGATTTCCTCAAAGTGCCCGAGCAAGGGGCCGCCGGGTAAGCCTCGCGCCACCTTGGCTGTATGACGCGGTTGTTTCTGAGCGCGAAGAGACAGAGGTTGGGCTGGAGGGTTGCTGCACCTTCCGTCTCTCCTCTGGACTCTGAGCAAAGGAGACTCCGAAGGATGCTGTGCACGGATGGCCACCCTTGCTTGTCCCTGGGGAAGGCAGGACAGAGGCTGCATGATGGGAGCTTGCCTGTTTGGGGGGACGGGACAGACCACTCAGCCCTCCTCTGTAACTCTGCAGTGCGTGCAGGCAGACGACCAGCCGCCCGCCACCCGCCGGGGGCAGACCCAAGCCCCGGCCCCAGCCCCAGCCCAAGCCGCAGGTCCCCCAGTGCAAGGCGCTGTACGCCTACGATGCCCAAGACACCGACGAGCTCAGCTTCAACGCCAACGACCTCATCGACCTCCTCCGAGAAGGTAAGGCTGCTCCTGCTGCATGGGGGCCGCCCGTTGGAGCGGGGGCAATGAGCTGGGCACAGTGGGTGGCCGTTTGGCCTGCTGCCCTCGTTCAAGAGCAGCACAGCAGGCGCTGGGTGCGAATCCTCCTGTAATACTGTGAACCCTGAGCTTCCAGAGGGTTAACCCCACCCCGCCCCCAGGGTATATATATATATATAGAGAGAGAGAGAGATTTGTAGTATTTTTTTAATTTTTTGACTGCAAACATAAACAAACATAAACATAAAATAATAAAATTTGCTTTCAATTGTACAGTGTGTCAGCTGGTAAATATTTCTTGTGCATAATATCTATAGTCTTTCCCACTTAGATTTAAATTTATATTCAGATTATATTAATCAAGTTTCCATGTCATATGATTATCACATCATCGTTAGACTTTAATTGCAAGTTCGCATTATCCTTTTAGAGCAAATCTTAGTTTTTACTAGTTCTAATTCGTATTGTAATCCATTCCATAATAATCAATCACAGCATATCATTACTATTGTATTATATTTACTATTGTATTTATATTGTAATATATTTCATTTTCTGATTTTTCTATCTAGCCATTGATAAAGTGGATCCCATATTTTATCATATTCTTTTTCTTCTTGCTCTCTAATTGCCAATGTTAGTCTACTCATCTCTGCGCATTCGCCCCCAGGGTATTTTTAATAGACTGCCGAATATTCAGGTGATGGTCAAGAGGGCTTTGTCCTGCATTGTCTGAGACGCAGGAAATGCATCCCTCTCCCTTGTCCATCTCTGCCCAGGTGGCCCTGGGGAGGGGAAGTGCTCTCTGCCCCCAGGAAGGGCCTGGCCTGCCCAAAGCAAAGGGGTGGTGGGGGTGGCCACTGCTTCCCCAGCCTCAAGCTGGCCCCTCGGACGCGGGGCAGGGCCTCCCAGCCTCAGTTCTGCTCGGGCCTAGTTACCCATTCCTTTTACTCTATGACCCAACGTTGGATTAGTTTACTAGGCGGCTCCATTTGGATACTACCAGAAACGGCCTTTTCCCTCGTCTTAAAAACAGAGAAGGAAAAAAACGAGACTTGGCAAATGTCCTTGTGTCCCACTGCAAAGCGTTTTCCTAGGTCTGAAGGCCCGGGGGGCGGGGGGAGTGAGGATCGGGCAGTCATTTCCAGCTAACTGTCCTTTTTGTTTCCAGATCCTTCAGGCTGGTGGACGGGGCGATTAAGAGGCAAACAAGGACTTTTTCCAAATAATTATGTGACCAAGATGTAACTCTGACCCTAAGAAACCCTCGACCGGTTCCAGGATCCCCAAGAAGACCCTTTCCAAGCCCTCAAGGGACGTGGGACGATGCCGCTGCGTCTTTCAGTTCCTCCGTCAGGTTAAGAAGAAGCCAAGCCTGTTTTATGAGAAGCCCTCAAAGCCCAGGATTTATTTATGTTATTTAACTCTTTTCTTGTGAAGAGGAATGTGTTCAAATTACATTCCTCTTATTTTATTTTATTTTTTAAAAACCCAGTTCTGGAAACCATCAGGTGCTCTGTGACAGAGGAAGAATGATGGAGGGCGGGTTTTGGGGTTTCCTTTTTCAAGTGCCTTTAGTTGCTCTGCTGTTTCTTCCAGATTATCTAACACAGCAATGGCATATTCTGTGCACACACTATCCTCAGTGGGCAGCTTCACAGGGGAAACAGGCCCTGCTGCTAGTTCTCTTCCTCCCTGCATCCACCTACCCCCCACCCCCTCTGGTCTTGTCTAGGGGTGCTTGTGACTCCAGAAAGGCACCAGGACCAAAGGAAAACAGTATTCTATGCTGCAAATAGTTCGTCTTGCTCCGTTCATGTGGCCGGCCCACACTGACTTTTACGACGACTGTATCTGTGCATTACCTGCCCTCTCCCCCTTTGCCTTCAAGGAAGCTGTAAAGGTAGCGGGTCAGAGGCAAAGCTGTACTAAGGTGCACCCTAGCTCAGCGGCTGGGATGTCATGTGGGGCCGAGGTACTTCATCATAGGAACGCGTCATGGTGGAAGTTTCCAAAGCTGGTCTGTGCTGCTGTGGGCCTTCTGCATGTTGGTTTAATTGCTTTCCTCCCATCAATAAAAATAGAGACTACAATTCCTGTGGTGCAGGACTCTGTGGGAGGGGGTCTCCCTGCTCTTTGGGGTTAGAGTTCAAGGCAGCTTTGTGGTTCCAGAACTAGAGAGAGAGAGAGAGACTGGCCAATCCTGTTGGTTCAAGAAAGGTCCCTTATCCTCTTAAAACTCGGGACAGATATTGAAAGAGGTGAATTGTAAAGCAATGGTGTTTTTCAGCGGCCTGCAGGCCTTCAGCTTTAAAAGTCCCGCTTGCTACTTTGCAAGCCCGAGCAAAATAGTGGCAACTCTCCCAAGGGTTTCAAAGGGAGTTTCTGCAATGAAAGCCTGGCCTATGCACAGGTCTGGTTTCTTCTGGACTGCCTGATGGGGTTGAGGGACAAGGCTCAGACATCAATCCAACATTACCTTAGCAGGGCAACATAATTCATTTGTCTTGGAGGGAGAGGTCTAGATTCTAGGTTCAAGGCCACGCACTACAGAACGGCTACAGCTCAGGGACTGGAGGGTGAAAGGATCTGATACTTAGAAGGTATTCGGTTAGATTCTCGCACCCCATCTTTGGCCATGTGCCCCATAATCGGGGAGAGCCTCTCCTCCGCGTATCCGGTGCAAACGCAGAACTGGAGTTCCGCAAGAGGAAGCTGGTGTAACAGCTGTGCAGGCTAGACCCCCTGCCGGGGGGAGGGTCAGCAACAGGGATGCCTTTGGGACAGTGCAGGGGACTTGGGCGGGGCAGGTTGACCGGGCACATCTGAGGACAGATGTCTTGAAGCAGAATTGTGGGGCACCTTTTGTGGCTCGAGGCAGGTCGCAGCCGCATCTCTAGCCACAGGGCCAGGCAAGGCTGAAGCAGAGCCAGGCGGTCTTGTCTCCAAGCAGGCTGGATGACGGACTAGATATGCGGGCCCTGCTGATTTCCGCTATGATTTTTTTCTTTTGCTCCTTCCGCCATCCAACCTGCTAAGCCTGGGCTAAAACATCCCCAAAGAGATCGTGGCCTGGGCAAGCGACCCCCTCCTTCCCGACTCGGCTGCTGGGAATCCTGCTTAGCAGTCACTAAGCGAGACCCGGATGACCTCAACAGCACAGAAGGGCCCCACCCCGGTGGGCGTCCCAAGCCCTTCAGCCCCATCCACGCCCACCTGCCGGCCACCATTGGTCCTCCGCCTGGAGGAGACGCGCCCGATTGGCTGCCGCCCTGCCCTTTTCTTCCCTTCTTCTCGCGTCACCACGACTGCAGTCCTCGCGCAAGGCCTTCTGGGAGTTGTAGTCTTCGTGAGGGCGAGGCCCGCGCGGAAGGGGGCGAAGCTGCCCTGGCTCACGAGTAGAAGCGGGATTCCGCGGCCGATCGCCTCCCTCGTTTTTGAGCCCCGGTTGCGGCCACCAGGAGTGGCCTCGCTGCTCGGAAAGGAGGGCGGCGCATTTCGGGCGCTTCCACAGCGGGCCAAGCAAAGTCCTGCGCGCTGGGCCGAGTGCCGCCTCCGGAGAGGAGGGTCGACCTCAGCGACCCCCCGCCCCGCTGTTAATAGCGGAACCCGCCATGCAACGCAAGGGTCACCAATCTTGAGAAATAACACAAAAGTCAGATGGATTCAGCTAACTTTATTAATTGTAAAACTAAAAAAAAAAAAACCACCCAGATCCCCCAGAGAACAGGGACCTTCATAGAATCTTGTGAATTCATGGATATTTGCCAGAAGAAACGATGCCCGGTTCCATCCTCGGAAAGGAGTTTTTCCTTTTTAACAGAACCAGTCTGTGCAGATCAGTAGATGAACTTAACATTGGACTGAGGAAGGAGAAACAAAAGACAGGCCACCACCCTGCTCTTCCCCTCGCCTTCTCCTGGTACTTCTTTTATCAGCCCGCATCTATCTACAGAGCAGCTAGTTGAAATCCAACATTTAGTGTTCAGTAGGGCTGTTCACAGCAGTAAACTTTTTGTGTTAGCGGTTCGAATGGCTAGACATAAGAAAATGGTACATACAATCAGACAGCAGTCTAAATGTTTTTAATATTGACATTCAAAGTTATCTGCATTGTGCTGAAGGTTTAAGAACATAAAAATGTGATCCAAGAGGATGCCCCAATTAGTCTGACGTTACAGGATGGGCAGGCGAGGCCCCCAGGCAGGGCAGGCGGAGGGGCAGGCAGCCCCGGCCATCCTCCTTGCAATGAAGCTTGCCCAGGACAAAGCCCCAGAGCCCCTCCCCACACAGGTATACAGCAGCTTTTTTTTCCTAATTAAGGAATGTCTTAAAAAAAATATCCTTTGATCTTTATACACTTAAAACTAAAAGACTTGATTAAATTAAGGGCTCTGAGGTTAGTAATGAGTGAAATCATACTCTGGAAAGTTGACTTTCGGGACAAATAAAAAAAAGAGGGAGGGCCACACAGCTCTACTTTCTAAAGCAGATAATCTTGCCTGCAAGTTTGGGGGGGGGAGGGGGGGTGTCACTAAGCCCATAATATGTGCAAAGAAATGCAATATGGGGAGCGATCCATGCAAAAGGACAGGGAGAACCGGTTAGGAGTCTGAAAGGGCTAAACAAACAAACCAAAAATAAGCTTTATAAATACACTAACTGTAGGGTTAGCATCAGGTATACCACAGAGCAGACAAACGGCACTCTAGCAGGTTCAAATGCTTCCCACGACTGCACAGCCGAGTCAGGCCATCTTTGGTTGACTGCAGTACCCGGAAGGAGGAAAGCAAGAGGTTGGAGGCCAAAGCCTGTCAACTTTCGCTGGGCAGCTGAGCCTCAATGTCCACTCTGCAAATGGGGCACTTCTTGTTGGTAATTAGCCACTGATCGACACACACTTGGTGGAAGAGATGCATACACGGAAGGCGCCTAAAATGGAAGGAAGGAAGGAAGGAAGGAAGGAAGGAAGGAAAAGATCAACAGTGCGCAGGCTGGCCAACGGATCAGGTTCTTGTTTTTCAAAAATAAGACTCTGGAGAAGATGCTTCTCTAACCGATTAGGAAAGCCATCTCTTTTGACAAGGCATTTTCTCCAGAACTATGGGGCTGTTGAACAACAGGTGGCTAAATTTGGCAAAAGGACCACGGAGGGCAAGAGCTGTGAGCTAATTTCTCTTTCAGGACAAGAGTCAAGACTGCAAAGTTGAAATGTGCACAAGGCTGGACAGATTGGTTCCAGCTGGGAAGCGTTGGTTATTGCGTCAAGGCATAGACCACTAAGAGGCAAAATAAATTAAAAAATAAATTTCTTGCAGTAGACTGGGGCATCAAACAGCTAAACCAGAGCTCCCTTGGCTTTCACTTCCAGAGCCTTGCTGCAAAACAGGCTGCTTTAAACTGGTCCTGGAGCTGCAGCCTCAAAAAGAATAAAAAAGGCGGCTCCTGGGGGAAAGGAAGGAAGCATCTCCTCTGAACAGGGGAATTTTCTGACACCCACCCATGCTGGTATTTTGAGACAAACTGGTGGCAGCTGGCCGGAGCCTCCGCCTCTCTAAATTTCCAACCTTCCGCAGTACACTTTTATAAAGAAACAATTCCTGGTCTACACCTGACCCACAAGGTTAGTTCAGTATCTCCAATAGATTTCCTGTTCAGTTACCTGACATCTTCCCCTTCCTCTAATATAGATAAACATATGGTACACTTTTCCTCCGTGTCTTCCTCAGTTCCTTCTTCCCCATCATGTTTGCAGTGTAGTTTCCTCTGTGAGAACCAATCAGTTGTTACCTTATTAGCAGAGATGACATTATTGGCAAACTGAATGAGATCTGTTTTACACACAATTATCATTCCTCTTACACCAACCCACTAGGCATACGTGGTACTTTAAACAATATAAAATCAAAGTTGGACAACAGCTGCTATTTCTGAATTCCGAACCTCTGGTAACAATTATTTCAGTGTCCAATAACATTTTTGACAATCCAGGTATTTGTTTCAAATTGAATTATTTTCAAGGGGGGAGGAGATGGTTGATCCAAATTCTTTTTAATTTTAATTTCTGAACAGGATCTTCTTTTGTGGTATTTAATTGTTAAACTGATTTACCTGCGCAACTGTAAAATGCCCAAGGCACATGGGGCGGGGGGGAATGACCCCACGCGAGGCGGGTCATGAAGCTACATTATGTTCTCAGAGCGACACGGAAGAGCCCTCGCTCGCCCACAAGCTCCCTCTATCAGCTCGGACTTTGTTTCTTTGTGAGCCGACCTGGTGCTGGTATTGCTGACAAGGGAGCAATTGCTCCCAACTCAGAGCCTCAATGTCTTCTCTGATTTCGGGAGCAGGCCTCCTATTTATAAGGCTGTTATTTGTAAAGCGTGACATGTTATTGTTTTTTATTGCTTTCCAAGTAACAGGTGGGCTCTGCTCCTGCAAGGAAAGCTGTTAGGCACCCCATTCCTAGCACAACCTGTGCCCCATCCCATCAAGAAAGTATCCCCTGGAAGTGCCAGAAATGAACCAGAGGCTCAACGCGGCAAGGTGGGCAGAGAAGAGCGGGCAGAGCCCCTTCTCACTCAACTATCAGCCATCTGAATAACAGGCCCATTTGGGGCTCCGGGGTCCTAGATAAACAAAAGCAGGCACAAAACCGTGCCTGGCTTGACCCCTCCTGGTGAAAAAGCAGCTTCTGCAGCCAGATTCCACACCTGGAACCTAGAAAGCATTTGCGATGATCTGCCTCCTTTTAGAAGAGCAGCAACGTGTGAGATTCTGAGGCTGGGAACCCCTAAAGCGTCTCCTTCTTTGGGCTTGACAGGGAAAACGGAGGAGCTTTGGGACGTGCCACGGGGGAAGTTCTTGAAACCGCTCACCTTCTTGTACTTGTGGGGATAAGTGCATCTTTCAATGGTTCCTTGGGAAGCTCCACGATTCACATTTCCTAAACGTTCTTCCAGATGGATTAATTCCTGGAATCAAAGTGGAACAGAAGAGGTTGCAATCTCAATCTTCTCCCCCCAATTTAATTAAGATGCAGCTTATTGGACAAGTCACACAGGGCAGCAGCAGCAGCCTTTACTGTTCAACGGCTCTTCTTTGTCCTGGCCGCGTCCTCAAGGCGGATGAAGTGGGGCAATGCAGCACAGCCCACAAGGAGGGAGCCCCAAGGACTGCAGGCAGCCTCCATAAGGTCACTTCAGCAAGCGAGACCCCCTCCTTGTGCCTGGGATGGTTCCCTCCAGGGCTGCCTGCTTAAGCCTGGTCAGTGAGGACTGCAGGGCAAGGGCTGCACTTCAGCACCCCACCCTCCGTGGGAAAGGCGTCTGCCGGGCCCTCCCTACGTCATAAACCAGAGCGGGGAATTCATGAACTCTCTGCGCCTGATACTTCAATTCCTCTCAGACAGCCAGGCTCAAGTCGGAGGACCTGACCGTTTAACACCAACACTCCCCCCCTCCCCCCCCCCGCCGCCTTCCCTGAGCCAACTTGACAGTCCCCGGCAGGTGGAGGGCGGCCGCTGCTGCAGAAGCCAGGAAAAAAGCCCCCTCAAGCTGGGACGCCTGCCCGTCCCCCAACCGCAACCAAGGCCCGAGGTCGCTGAGGAAAAGAGGGAGAGCAGGTCCCCTCCCCACTTCAGGTCCCCCGAAGCAAAAGTCCCGCCACAAAGCTGAGGGTGATTCTATTACAAACCTCAAAATTGCCCCTGAAAGGGCCTCGGAATGAAGTTCCATCCAATCCCGATGAAATGTAGCGGATGTGAGGGTAGCCGGCCATGTCAGGGACCTGGTCAAACAGCAGAAGGGAGTTAAATCTAAAGAATTCGGCCTGGCTGACGGCCTCCCTTCCTTTTTCCCCAGGGCTGCTTGACCGTCCCGGTGGCCGGCCAGGAGGAGAGTCTCTCCGGAAGGGGCCGACCGTCCCGCTCCGCCTGGGCCTAGCTCAGCAACCAGGCCTTGGCTTGTGCAACTAACTCTCCTGACTGGCGCTCTGGGCCTGCCTCACCCTCAGGCGGCTGCAAAGTCAGAGAAGTCCTACCCCCGTGGACCCTCTCCTCCGCCAGCCAGCCTCTCACCTTTCAGGAGACCGTCATTCAGACAGACAGAGGGCGCTACCGGCATGCTGGCATGCATGGTGGTCTTCAACGTGGCAGGAACTGTCCCAACATTGGAACAAGGCCTGGAATACCACACTGAGAACCCACGTGACACCCGCCCACCCCAAAAATGTCCTCTGCCATCCCACACGTGGAATCAAGGCAGGTCTCCCTGAATATGAGCCAGACAAAACCCCTTCCCCTTCCATAAAACAAGCCAGAATACAGCAGGCACCTCCCGTAACAAATCAAAGGTGCTGCAAAGTGACCAGCATCACGTTCAGAAAGTCAAACCCCCCCAGACCTCAAGTGAGATCAGAGGCAACCAAACTCCTGAGTGAAAAGCCCAAGGCAACAGGGGACCCCACCTCAAGAATGCCTTCAATGGCCTGCTAGAGGCTGTTTCTGCCTTGAGCCATTTTAATGTGGGGTTAAGCTGCCTTGGGGTAACGTCTTTGCCTGCTAGTTGAACAACATGACCGGTTTCCCTCTAAGCCGGGGCAGGGATTCTGTCTCCCCTGGCTCTCTGCCTATACAGGCTTTGGCATGTCCCTCCAGAGGTCACAGCGTGTTCAAACCGGCCACCGGCCCCCCAGTTCCCCCCCCCCAGCCAGCGGCTGAGTCCAGAGACAGGCTGCAGCTCCCGCCCAGCCCTCGGCCTTGCCCTCTCCCCGAGACCAATTTCAGCCAGATTCAACGCTGCACATCAGAAATGGTTCAAGGATGCTCCAAACCAAGGTGCCCCTTGTAGGTTCCCCTCGACCCCAAGCAGCTCCCAGGGGCCTGATCTTGGCCCCGAGGAAGGAAGGGCCCCCTGCTTTTCCGGCTTGGGCTGTGGCTGAAGGGAGGTTGGTTTGGGGTTCTCAACTCCTGCACAGGACAGAAGGGCAAAGTCCCTTTTCCCTCACATCCCCAAATCAACAGGAAAGAAAACTGCGGCAAAACCTCCGCTTGATCCCAAGCCTGTCAGTCCCCAGGTCAGCTGGCAGCTTCCCAGTCAAGCTTTGCCTACGAACCTCGACCCAGGAAAGGCTCAATCCCAAAAAGTACGGCTATCCAGTTCAACCCCCAACATGGCTGCTCTCGGTAGGTTCTCTAAGTCAGCCGTCAAAAGCGACGGCTGAGTCAAGAGCACCAATCAGACGCAGAGGCTCAATGGGCTTTCTCAATTTGAGGCAAAACAGGTGGGCTTCTGTTCCCCCGCCCACTGGAGTCGGAGCACCCCGCCTGGTCTCCTTGGGGCCCCCGAATACAGCCCGTGCAGACTCCCCCGTGACCCTGGCAGGGCACGACCGGGAAACAACCCAACTCCGGGGCCACCTGGAACCGCCCCACTTACCATTAAGGGAAGGGCGCCAATCTGCAAGTGGTGAAGCCGAGGGGACGTGTGGTAGTGGGCCAAGTGCGGGTGCATCGGAGCCGGTGGGTAGGTCGCTGCCGTCACGCCTGCTTCGATGCCCAGCTCCCTGCAACCAAGCATAGAGTCCATGGGCAGCCAGGGCCTCCCTCCCTCCCTCCCAGCCTCTGCCCGGGGATCTCGCCCGTTTGGGACCTGAGCCTTCTGCCCGTTTCCCCTTCTTTGGGGAGACCCATCGCCCTCCCTAGGCCCCGCAGGTGACACCCGTCTCCGGACAGCTTCACCAGACGGGACCCAAAGCTATCCCAACCCCCAACCCCCGGCTGAGTTGCCCCGGTAGGGAGAGCTGCCCTTGGACCGGGCGGGCAGGCTAGGCCGCGAAGGGGAAAGGGCGCGTGGGTCCCCGGGGCCTGCTACTAACCAAGCCGACCTCTCCGGCGCTTGTCGCGGATGCGAAGACATGGTCTGTGGCACATGAATGTGGTGGCCGTGGCCGTAGTTGGGATGCATCCGGTGAGGATGTGGCGGCGGCCGCTCGTGTGCTCGCCTGGAGGGGAAGAAAAACTTTGAGGGCTGCTGCCCGCGGTGGGTGCCAGAGCCTGAATGGGTCACGGCTGGGCTGCCCCACCATCTGCCCCTCCCGCACCAGCGTTGACCGGGTCCGCCAAAGGTCAGAAGGCCAGCCTTGGCTTGCCAGAGTCCGGCTGGCGGATGAGACACGGAGCAGCCAAGGAAAGCCGCTCGCTTGGGGCTCCCCTTCGCCTCTCCGGCTTTCGTGCCTTTCTAAAGGGCCTGAAGTTCCCAGGCCGGCTGGGCCGCTTCTCAGTATTGAGGAGGGTTCGAGGTCTACAAGCCCTGTCCGGACCTCCCCCGGCCCCCCCTTGCCCAATGCCAGGAACTGGACGGAAGGCTCCCGACGCAGAGCGAGGCTTGAGCCAGCCTCGGGCATCTGCAGCCGGCAGTTGCTCCCTCCAGTTGTGCAGCCATGGGAGGAGGAAGCTCAGGCCACCTTCACCCTTTGCTGGGCTCCCCCAGCGCTACAGAGGGGCTGCCTTCCGTTAGGCTCCCATGGCGGGGATGGTGGTGACCACCATGGCCAGACCACCCTGCGTGTCTCTGGGCTGCAGCCTCGCACCTTCCCCCAAGGCTCCTGGGGAAAGGACGGAAGCACCAACAGGTAAGATCAAAGGGCGGGGGGTAGTGCTCCCCTCACTGCATCCGCGTGTGTGTGTGTGAACAGTTTTAAGTGTCAACCCTCCCAGAGCCACTCTGAAGCCGGGTGGCCCCTAAACCTACTAAGGACCTAAATGTTGGCCGGAGCCCCGACTCCTTCCCGGCCGCAGGGCGGCTCAAGCGAGGGGGCAGAGCTACGTACGTGGGGTGCTGCATCAGGCGCCTCCTCTGGACCTCCATCCGCTGGATCACCTCGTGAGGGTGCAGCCGCTGGGCCGAGGGGGCAGCCGCGGGAGGTGATGGGCACTGGGGAGGGGCTGGGGGAGGGGGCCACGGCATTGGCCAGCGGGTGAGGGGGCGGGGGCGGGACCGGGTGGGAAGAGGCGTGGGAGAGGGAGGGGTGGAAGGGGTGGACGGGGTGAGGGATGACGTAGTCCACCTGGGGGCCCCGGGGGCTGCCGAGGGAGGGTTGCCGTGGGCATGGGGGCAGGCTGCGGCCTGAGGGTGGAGGGGCCGGGTCAGGGAGGCATCTGGAAGCAGAGGGAGAAGAGCAGCCGTTACATCTAGGCGGGAGCCAAACCCACCAGGGGGCCCGCCCCTCCCCCCCTCCCGAGCCCCCCACTTACAAGGCGAGTGCAGGTAATGGCGGCAGGAGGAGAGAGAGGCCTGGGTGGGGGCTGCGGCGGGGGGGCCAGGCCCGTGCTGTAGCCATCCATGCTGATTGGCTGACTGCAAGTGGCCCCCGCCTGGTGTCCGTAGAGGGAGCTCCGGGAGGAGGAGCCTGGGCAGCAGGGGTCAAAGGCCGAAGTGCCATGGAAGGAGCCGCCTGCGGGGTTCCGGATGCCGCCGCTGCCGCTGCTCAGATCCACCGGCAGGGCCTGCTGCGCAGGAGGAGAGCGGCCAGTTAACACCCCCCCAGCCAGCACGCAGGGGAGCCAGAATCTCAACTGGCCCTGCTCTCCTGCCACGGGTGCCCCCCAAGTCCTCCCTCCCACGTTCAGCACAGGGCCCATCCCAGCTGCTCTGGGAGAGGAGCCCAAGGGAAGGAGGGCCGGGAGGGTGTGACAGTTCGGCCCTGCTGCCCGGATGGCCTCGTCCCTGGGAGCAGGGTGGGGCTCCTTGCCCCCCCCCCTTCAGGGAACGAGGGAGGGAAACGCCCGGCCAAAGCGCCCGGCTCCCGACTTGCCTGGTCATGGAAGGTGGTGCCAGTGCTGCTGCTGGGCCCCCCGGAGGCCGGGACGGCAGGAGGCCTGTCGACAGGGCAGCTGGCGTCGCTGAAGGGGGGCGAAAGGGGGAGGCCGGCGTGGGGGCTCTGGTGGTGGAGGTGGTGGTGCTGGAAGTGGTGGCTGTGCTGCTGGAAGCAGCTGGCGTGGGCCGGGCCCAGGACGTGCTGGTTCTGCGCGGAGACGATGCTGCAGGGAGAGTGCTGGGGGCAGCAGGAGGGCAGCCTGGGCATGGCCGGGGGCCCCGGCTCCAGAGCAGGGTTGGAGGCGTTTCCTCTTGCATCGTCCCCTGGGGAAGGGAGGTGGGAGAGCAAGCCGGCCTGAGCCGCAGCCCTCCGAAGGCGCCCGGAGCCCACCGGGAAGCCCCGCAGGTGCAAAGCCGGCCCTTGGCCCACCGGGGGCCGCCCAGAGGCTCCCTGCCCTGCCCTGCCCTGCAGCAGCCAGGACTCCTCCTGGCCTGGCGGCAACCAAGCCCAGCCTGCCCCTCCCGCTCCGAGCGAGCAGAAAGCAGGAGAAGCCGCTTTCCTCGGATCAGCACAACCCTCCGCCCGCAGCCCCCCCAACACCTTCACTCCTTTCAACGGCCACGCAAACGTCCCTCCAGCCACAACAGGACCACAACTCCAAAGAGCGGGTGGGATCCGCGGGGCTGTCAGCCTCCTGCGGGAAGAGAGACCTTCCTACCTGCTGTCAAGCTCCCAGCTGTGCTGCCGCTGTGGGACGGGAGAGCCAGGGGCTCCGCTTGCGAGGAGGGCTGGCTGCTGGAGACGCCGGAGGCTCCTCTGGGGACCAGCTCTGAGGGGGTGGCGGTGGGGCCGCCCTCGGAAGCGGCACCGGCAGCCTGAGCGTCCCCTCTGGAGGAGGAGGAGGTCGGCACCACGGCTGGGTCTACAACGAAGGGCAGGGGGGCGGTTTGCGCAGGCGGCCCGGAATGTGCGCTTCTTTGGCGCCATCCGAGGATTTCCAGCCAGGGATGGCAAAGGAGGGGCAGGGCTGGGGTGGGGCTCAGCCTCCCAGGCACCTACCGTCCTCATCCACCGTCAGGTCCACGACTTCGGCTGCGTTCTGCCTCAAGGGCTGGATGACCGTGGAGACTCGGCTGCGGTTCCGCTGCTCTGCTGGCCGTGAAGCATGGGAGCCCGAGCCGTGGCCCCAGTGGGATCTCGAATGCCCGAGCGAGGATCGAGATCTGATCGGGGGCGATAGGAAAGGGGGCCCCGGCGGCTGAGAAGATGCTCCTTGGAGGGGCTGCAATTCCCCCCATCTCTTCCCCGGCCTGAGCGAATGACACGCCTCACTCCACCCAAAGAACGCCTTGCTGGATAGGAAGTGCCAGAACCCGAAAGGCGGCCAGCAAAACCTCGGCTGAGACCAGAGCAGGCCACCAGGGCCGGCCTGGCTCCACTGCCAACCTCAGTGGGCTAAAGAGAAGGGAGCCCCACCCCCAGGGGGAATGACAGGCCCAGCCTGCTACCAGAGGCAAAAGGTGGCGTTTTAGGGAGGTCCCCCCCTGTTTGAAACAAGAGAAGCTTCCTCCCCTCCCAAAACCGGAATCTGCAGTTGGGGCTGCTTCCTGTGGCCGAGAGATGGCAAGAAGGAAGGAGAAGTGCCAGGTGCAGCAACCACAGGTGGCCTCATCCTACAACAAGGGAAACTTCCGTCGCTAGGCAAGACGGTCGCTAAGCATACTTTGCCCTACCTTACGCCCTTTCTTGCCGCAGCTGTTAAGTGAATCATTGCAGTTAAACTGGTAACCTGGTTGGTAAGTGAATCTGGCTTCCCCACCGGCTGCTTATTCGGGTCCCGTGGTAACCGTTACAAATGCCTGCCCTTTGCCGAGGGCCTGGCCACGTGACCACGGCAGGGATGCCGCGACGGCTGCAGCTGTGGGAAAACTGGCCCAACGTCCCTTTTCCAGCACTATTGCCATTTCAAATGGTCATTAAATGAATGGTTGTAAGTCAAGGACTACCAACATCCCTGCCAGAGTCTCTGGATCCAGGCGGATCTTCCAATTGTGAGGAGGAGCCTAAAACAAGCCTGTTCGAGGGATCTCCCTCTGGGTCTCCACCACCAGATCCTGCCTTCTTCGCTTCCAGGGCTCGAGCCATCCCACAGCCACCCGGAGAACCCAGCCGGGCCCGTCTTACCGATAGCTCTCCCCCACAGTGACAATCTCCACTTCGCTGTCTGTCGAGGTAACGTTGATTTCTTCATTGGCGGTGACTTGCGGGGTTGAAGAGGCTTCGATCACCACCACATCTTCATCAAGACTCCCTGAAACAGAGCACCAAAGGAAGAAGGGGGAATTGGAAACAAGTCCTACCAGGAGGGATCCGCCAGGGGGGTCAGGGACCTTCTGGGAAAGGCAGGCAAGTAGAGACAAAAGCAGCAATGCAACCTCCGACTCTGGCCATCGGGCTCTTCTTCCTCCGACTGTCGCCCTGTGTCCAAGGAGCGTTCCAGCTCACAGTTGGACAGGACATGAGCGGTCCGGGCATGAGAAGCCCCGCCCGGGCCCTACGAAGCCAAGTCCTTGTGCACAACTGGAGTTACCCCTTCCTGCAGCAGCATCCAAAGAACCGGTAAGACCACCCCCCCCTCCTGCCCCAGCACCAGCAGCCCCATGTCTGCCCAATTCTAGCAGGGGGCAGCATCATGAGACCCTGGCGTGTCACAGTGGGAGTCAGCAGCAGGGAGCTGCTTTGGGGAACTGGACAAAGTAGCAGCCGAGAGGGCCAGGAGTCCTGGCATGCAACCTTCCGGGGGCCCTCGGCTCCTAGAATTCCCCAGCCAGCCTGGGCCCCACACCGGGGAGTTGCCACGGTTGGGAAATGGTGATCTCAGCACAAGCCCTCGGGGGTGGGGGTGGGGGTGCAGGCAACCACAAGAACGGCTGCGGGAGAACGGCTGGGCACACTCCAGCCAGAGAGACCCGCAGCAGCGGCGTCTTTACCTGAGGGAACCGCCGTGCTGGCTTGGTGGTTCTCCCCAGCCGACACAAAGAGCTCCTCTTCTCCTTCGGTGGAGGAGCTGGAAGAGGAGGCGCTGCTGAGGTCGTTCTCACTGGTGCTGCTGGAGCTGGGCAGCAGAGCATACTTCTGCCGGGCGAAGACTTCCCTTTTCTTCCGCTGCATTAAAATCCGCTCTTTTTGGTTCTGGGTCCGTTGCGCAGCGCTCGCTTTCACAAACCGCTTCCTGTAGGGAAGTCGCCTCCGAGCCCCACCGCTGTGGAAACAGGGCCTTTTCAGCAGGATCCCTGAGACGGAGTCCGCCTCTGTCCGGGGCCACTTTTGTGGCCGAGAACCGTGGATTCTGCTGGAGGCATTTAAGACGGCCCGGGCCTGCCGCACGGGGGCCGCCTCCTTGTCCTCGTCTGACGTCTCAGTGTCGGAGTCTCCAAAATGCAAGCTGGACGAAGGTGAGGAGGCACAGTCGCTGAAGGAAGAGTCGTTGTCCTCGCTTTGTGTGTCGAGACGCCGCCTCATCCCTAAAATGGAGGGCATCTCTTTGCCCGCACAGTTTGGAGCGTAGGAAGGGCCAGCCTGCTGGCTCTTGCGTTTCTTCCTCACGACGATGGCTTCTTGGGCCGGACGGCTTCCATTCAGGTCCTTCTGCTTCTGGGCGTCCCCACAGAGATGAGAGAATTCCTCCCCCACTTTGCTGGCAATCATCTCGACTTCTTCCCCGGGGAAGTTTTTGGTGGCCTCGGAGGGTGGAGGAGGGTTCAAGAGGATGCCCTTCAGGTTTTCCTGGCTCTTTGGTGCACCAGAAGAAGAAACGTCACTCTTCATATCCGCTTCTAGCGTATAGACGCTACGACATTGAGGGGCCCATTGAGACATGGGAGCACCATGCAGGAGGCCTAGATGGAGGCAAACACAAGGCCCCAGTTACTCTTCGCCTCCCAGGACTTCCCGATGTGCCAACTTCAACTCCCAGAATTCCCCAGCCATCCAAGATGGACAAACATGGGCTAAGAGGCGCCTGGTCCAAGTGACTTCTACCCTTCCCAGAGCAGCCAGCAACTCCTGGCTCTACAGCCTCCTCTGGTTCCCTCCCCACAGGGCTCCGGTGTCTCAAGCCGAATGAATTTGAGGTTTTCTACAGTTGGAGGAAGTAATAAATGCTAACCATTTCTGCAAATATCACTGGGTTAAAATGCTGTTGATTGTATTGAGGATTGTTTAGTTTTTCCCACAATTCTAATCATTTTATCGGTAACTATAACCTGAATTAACTAAATTAACTAAAATTTTGAAATAATTCCTAATAATACTGGGGAACACAAAGATTGCTTCCCAAATACGGTTGATGCCAGAAACTAAAATCACGGGTCAGGGTCAGCGGAGATGGGGAATTATTCAATCAAGCCAGAGAAATGTACTGGAGAATCGGAACTTGTTTTATTAAGGGCAAGAGTTATAAAGGATTGATGTACCACACAAACCATTATTAATTAGCATAACATCCTCAGTTGCAAATTATGGACTCCAAACCACTATGGTTTTGTTCATACCAAATGTTATGCCAAACCAGCTCACAAAGGCTCATTGGCTTGAACTAAGTTGTCCAGTTTGTCTTTTGTTAAATTGTGAATCTGTGAAAAATTGATATTTACCCACAATGCACAGAGAAAGTTCAGAATGTGAAGCTTAGGTAGGCCTGGGCAGGCCTCTGCTTCCAGGGGACCTTGCCAGGGGCAGGAGGGAATGCCTTGTCAATTTCCTAATTAATAGTTTTATTGCTTCTCCACCTTTGTGCAACGCCAGAAATGAAAAAGTTGGCTATTACATTCACTCTAGGCTAAAGCATCCATCCAGGATGGCTGTAGTAAAGCCAGTCAGCCGGTAATGTAGCTTAATAAGGAGTTACATTTCAGAATAGTTAACAATTTACTTGATTTTATATAGAATTGCGTTTACTTGATTTTATATAGAATTGCGTTAGATGAACTCAGAGCATTTTCAGCCAGAATCCAACAAGGACTCATTACTAATTGAGAGCAGAGTCCCACCCAGGGCATTCCTCTCTTTCTGGTAAGTGTCCCGTTCCTCCCAGAGGCATCTACCAGACTTTGGTCAACTTGATCAACAAAATGGTCCAGGTTTCACTCAGCCTTCTCCACACCCCACATTGATTCTTTAAGCATCCCAGCAATTCAAATGGGTCTCGTCCATTGGAAAAAGCACTTGGATTAAAAGCACAATTTTTACATCAGGGAAAGTGGGGTGCCGGGTTGGTTCAAATCTCCTTCTGGGAGCTGTTCCCTCCTTGTGTGTCACAACAGAAAGGGCAGAGCCCGATGCCCCAGGCGCAGATCCCTCTCCGCTATTTAGCATAAACAAACCAACTTTTCTCCCCAGCCACTCCGGCTCACCCTCCAATCCTGTGCAAAGTCCAGATTTTGCTCCTGCCGGGCCTGGCCTTGCCAAGACCGTGAGAGAGGCGATGGCAGACCCAGTTATTTTGCTAGAGAGACCATAAAGTTACGCTACCTGGTCCTGACCGGGCTCAGGTAGTCCTCCTTCAGGGCCTTCCTGTGCCACCCTGCCTGCAGTGGGGGCGTGAAACTTTCCTAAAACTGTAATTCAGCTGGGGAAATCCTTACATATTGCCCATTAACAGTCCCCAGTCCACTATTTATACAAGCCTTTCCTACACACTTTTGGAGGTATTCCAGCTGTTTCCAATTTTTTTATGTGAATTATTTCACATGATCTAGATGAGCCTTAACTGCCAACGATGGGAGAAATAAATGTTAGAAACTGATTTTTAAAAGGCCTATGTCTCTGTTTATAGTTACCCAGAGTAACCTTGCATGAGAGATTGGTGAGATAAAAAATGAATAAATAAAACAAAATAAAGTTTCCAGACGGTAGCCTTTGTTTTGTCTTTAGGCTAAACAGTGCATTATTGCCAACAGTCGTTGTTCTACACAAAACCTGGCACCAGAGCTACTATTGCTGGATTGCTCATTAATGGTCGAAGAACCTGGTACAACGGTGGCCATAAAAACGGAACATTCCGACATCCTTGTATTTCCCCCTTTGGTGCCTTAGCAGCTCATTGCCGCCATTGCAGTTTTTCTGACCCAGAGACTGAATGGGTGGTGTTAAAATAAGGTGAATTAGCACCAACCGGCATTCCGGCTGATGACCTCCTGGTCTCCCTGATCCCGAGGGGCCCCCGGGGGTCCACCCAAAACACCCGGGCGCCCTCGGTCACAGCTGGAAGCCGTTGGGGACAGAGGCCGACTGGACCAATGCAGAGGCCTCCTAATCCTTAGGGAAGGGGGGGCAACCGGCCTTGCCAGGGAGGCCGGGCGGGCAAGCAGGTCTGTCAGAAGGCAGGAGCGCCTTGCAGGAAGGGCGGGTGGGGGGCGCAGGGCTTTACAGGAACCAGCCAGGAAGGGGCGGAGGGGAGACGCGCTCAGGGTCCCGGTCCTGGCTGGAAGGGGGCAGGGAGCCCCACCTCAGAGCCCCCCACTTCACGCGCGGAGAGCCCCGGGTCCTCTGCTGCGGAAGGGCCGCAGGAGGAGGGGGAAGGGCCAAGAATCCCCAGCCGGGAACCCCGTTAGGAAGCGCCCGCTCTCCACGCCCGGCCCGGCCTTCCCGGCGGCTGGAGGCGGGGAACCCTCCCGGGGCTGCCACGCAGGCGGCCCCTCCGCCCGGGACCCCAGCCGCGCACTTCCAGCCGGCAGAGCCGCCCCCCGCCCGCAAGAGCCCCGAGCCTGGCGCGGACGGTGGGTATGGTAGACCGGCCCGCGGGCGGCCACACGAACGCCCCCGGCCGCCCCCGCTCTGCGGCCCGCGAGAGCCCGGCGGCCCTCGCCCCGGAGCCTACCTGAGGGGGGCCGAGGCGAGGGGCGGCGGCCTAGTCGGGCCCAGCAGGCGCCGGATCCCTCGGCCGCCGCGGCGCCGCCTCAGTCTTCCTGCCTCCGCGGTGCGAGGCCGCCGTCTCACGAGGGCCGCCGCTCTTCTCCGGCCCCGCCGCCGCCGCCGCCGCCGCCTCGCCCGCCGCTCCCGTCCCTCCCTCCCTGCCTGCCTGTCCGCGGAGGCAGCAGCGCGACACCCGCGACGCTTTACGGCAGGCCGCCCGGCGCCCCCAAGAGGCCGCGGCTCCGGCTCGCGCCCGCTTCCGGATCCCCGTGGACGCCGCGGAGGGGCCGCCTCCCCGCTCCCCTAGGTGGCTCCGAGGGGGCCGCCCTGGCGCCGTCCTCGCACCGCTCCCTCGGGAGGGCCCCGCGCTCCCGCCGCCAGCGCCTCCGCCCGCCCTCCGCGGCCGTTTCCGCCGGGGGACGCCGCCGCGCAGCACGGAAGAAGCGCCGCCCCGCAGGCGTCGCAGAACCCGAAGTGTGGGGGAAACGCTCTGGGAGGCAGTCTCGCCCCCTTGCCAGCGAGCGGAAGGGCCCGTCTAGGCCCGCGGGGAGCGCCCCCTGGCGGCCGGGGGAGAGCGCGGCCGCCGGCGCCGTCTGCGGGGGAACGGGGGCCCACCTTTCCGGGTTGTTGTACCCGCCCCGCGATAAAAGGCGGCCTCGGGCGGTCCGGCTCCAGGGCTGCCGGGACTGAGCCGCGGCGCGCCGGGAGAAGCTCAGAGGGGAGGGAAGCGGGGCCCGCGGGTCTCCCGGCCGCCGGTGGGAGCATCGCGGGGCCCGGGGCCGGCGCGCAGAGCCCCGCCGCGCTGACCAGCGAGCGGCATTCGCTGGCGGCGCTCGGCCCGGCCATCTGGAGCCCCGCCGCTCCCTCCGACTTCAAGCGCCCGCCCGGCGCCGCACCGCCCAATCGGCAGGCGGGAGAGGCGGCCGGGCGGGGCGAGCGGCCGGGCCGTTCTGCGCAGGCGCGCCCGGCGGCATCCGGGTCCCGTGGCGAGGCGGGCGCCCAGCGAGGCCGCGGGTGGGGAGGGAGCATTGGGGCCGCCGGAGCGCCGCAAAATGGCCGCCGCGCCGTCTGGAACCGCCACCCCCGGAGCGGCCCCGCCGGAGGGCAAGCGGATCACGGAGCTGCGCGTCATCGACCTCAAGTCGGAGCTGAAGCGCCGCAGCCTGGACGCCACCGGCGTGAAGACCGTCCTCATCGCCCGTCTCAAGCAGGTGCGCGCTCCAGAAGGCCGCAGCCCAGTGGGGTGGCGGGCCGGGCAGGCGGAGAGGCCCGAGCGGGGGCGGGAAGGCCGCGGCGGCCCCGCTCCAGCCGAGGGCCCCAGGCAGGCAGGCAGGGAGGCGGCCTTCCCGGCTTCGGATGGGCCTGGGCGGATTCTCAAGCCGCGCCCCAGCCGAGCTGGCGGCAGAGGGAAAAGGCTCTCGGGCACCGGAGCTGCTCGGAAAGCGCGGCGGGAGGGACTTGGCTGAAACTGAGCCACGTCCCCCAGGGGACAAAGCTGCGAGGCCTGCGCGGCCTTCTGCCCTGGCCGTCGGGAGGCTCGTCTCCTGGCTTGGGCCTGCCTGCGCAACGCCTTCCGCTCCATTGGCCCGCCGAAGGGGCCGAACCGAGAGGGCGATGAGCCCGAGGGCAAAAGACTCTCTTGCTCTGTTTTTCTGTTAGGCCATCGAAGAGGAAGGAGGAGACCCCGATAATATTGAAATAAACGTTTCGACAGATGCCCTGAACAAGAAGCCAACCAAAGGAAAAGGTCAGAGCTTCGATAAAGCTGTCTTGGTAACGATGGTCAGGCGGCCTGTTTGCTTTGCCTTCTTGGGTGCTAAAATGCCCCCTAACTTGGCTGGCCGTGGGGGGGGGGGCGCGGGGCGAGTGACCACATTGAGCAATTGCACTTCTGCTCCAGGGCGCTTTACAGCACAGGCTTGCGGGGTTTGCAAGGTCAGCATAGGGCCCCCAGCGGTCTGGGACCTTTAGCCGCCTACAACCACTTGCAGAAGCCCCGGGATGGCAGGTGTTACATCTCTGGGATTGATGGAAGAACCACGTTTTTAACCGTCTCCAGAAAAACTTGGAGCTGTTTTAAGTTTCAGTCTGTTTGTTTTGAAGTATTTACCATTATGCCATAATGAAAGATTTTAATTAGTATGTCCTGGTTTCTAGGTAAAAAGCAGGAAATTGACGAACTAAGTGGTGATGCTTCCGTGGAAGATGACTCCTTGGTTAAGGTAATACTATGAGAAACAAAGCTGGGGACATGATTCTGAGCATCCTTCCTCGGGAAGAGATGATTAGAGCTTCTGCTGCACATTCCTGGGTTTCCTCTGGACACTTGATAATTGCAGAGTTTTGTTTGATTTTTAAATAAGTATGAGAGCTTCTAAACTGCTATCCTTGGTTTAACAAACTATAACTGGACTGTGAATCTAAACAGCCGTGATAGCAGGGTATTATGAAAGCTCAGTTCACGAAGCATAAACTGCTTCCTAATTTGCCGGAGAAACCTCACTAAATTGGCCGTTTCCCTCTCTGTGTCAAATGTTCATATTGAAAGGAGTGTGAACTGGAAACACACGATGCAAGTGATCACGATGGGAATGATGAATTGAAAGACTCTGAAGAATCTGCTGAAAATGAAGAATTCTTGAATTCTACCATGCTGCCTCATGCCGATAAGAAGAAATCTAATTTAAAGCAGATAGAGAAAGAATTGGAAAATCAGGTACCCTACAAAATCCCTTAAACGGAGACCGTTCTCCCAATTTCCAGATAATAGAAGATGACAGTTGTTACATTCTGTGAACTAGTAAGAAAGGCCACCAAGTCGTTATTGTTTCCTCCTGCTGCAATGTTGCTGTGGGTCTTTTTCCTTGGTGATGCCTCGGGGGTCTTAGCTGGGTACCCTTCCCACTGTGTTCTGCTTCAGAAAGGGGGCAGCCCTGATTTAGCATCGTCACCTGGGATTCAAGGGGTCAAAAGCCTCCAGAGGTTCTTTTATCAGGCTGACTATTTGGGCCCCTGCTGTCCCTTGGGATAGAGCTGACTGACTGACTGACTGGTGATTTGGCAATAACGGGTGAAGCATTAGGTGTCAGTTTGCCTTTGGCTACTGTTTGCAGGATGCAAGGCCCAGGGTTGGCTTGCATATCAAGGAAAAACCATAAATTGTAACCTGGTGGCCAGCCTTCGAATATAAATTTTATTTTTAGTGCGTCAGCAGAGACAAGAAGATAAATAGGTCTTTCTTGGATTTATGGGGTTTAGTAGTTAATGTTCTGCATTCTTTCATCACGCATAAAGGTAGAAGGTAAAGGAGTCCCTGTTGCCAACTGTAGGGGGTAGCACCCATCTCCATTTCAAGGCTGTTGAGCCAGTGCTGTCCGAAGACATTTCTGCAGTCATGAGGCCAGCATGACATCATGGAGCACAATTACCTTCCCACCGAAGTGGTACCTGTTTATCTACTCGCATTTGCATGCTTTGGAACTGCTAGGTTGGCAGCAGCTGAGGCGAAGATGGGACCTCACTCTCTTGCGTGGCACTTGAGTCTTGCACCTGGGCTGCCGAGGCGACACACCCAGCATCTTACCGCTGAGCCACCATGCTCTCCCCCATCACACACATTTCCAAATATGCATTTCATTGAAGAAAAACATGCAAGGAAGGAAGGAATACCTTGTTAGGAATCCAAGCTGAAGAAGAAATGATGGTTGGGAGTCCTTTTGCCCTCTGCAAAGCTAGCAGTAGGCCTTGGTTTACTTGATGATCCTGGCTCAGTGTTCCTTGTGCTTTGCTCTAACCGTAGTTTGTGAACTCCCGTGTTGAATGTTTCTGTCTTTTTGAGTAACTACGTTAGTGTAGTATGCCTAAAAGGTGGTGCGGAGGTTAGCTCTTCATCCCAACAATTTGGGTGAAGGCCAGGAAAAGAAGCACAATCTTATTCTACTCAGTATTTGTACTGTGGTTAAAGGAAGTTTCTTGTTTAGGGTATTTTTGTGGCTGCACACTATTAGCTATAGCTTCGTTTATGAGGAGACGGTGCTCCAGTAACTAAGCTGTCCTGTTTATTGACTTCAGCGTGCTTTGAGTGAGCTCAGTTTTCTAAAGTGCCACAAATAGGTCTGGAAGAAGCCTAAAGCGGCAACGTGCAGTAAGGGAAGCAAGAGAAGCTGGAGCCTCTTTGGGGCTCACGGTTTGCTAGGCAGGGCTGCTACTTCAGAAGGAACCCCAAGAAGAGTTTGCTGGATTACCAGGGCTGGCTTGGATGCCTTCCTCGTGATTCAGAATCGGTTGTCCAAATGCAAGTTTAGTATTAATACATCAGTGTTTACGTATGCATAGTAAGCCAGCTTATTTAGTCTGCTTTGGTTTATTTCTTCGTTTTAGTGCATCGATATTCAAGACCTGGAAGATGACAATTTTGCTCCCACTCATGTAAGTTCCTAAATAGCTTTTTAAAGATTTATTGAGAAGCTGGAAGTAGTTGCATTTAACCTACTGGAGAATAATAATATTGGCCTGTTTGAAGTCAGATTTTTTTGCAGTCTGGAAAAAGATTTTTACACCTCTGACTTATGTCAGGTTATCTGGTGCTTCTAACGAATGGTGAAGTCACTGCCTGTACTGTGTGCGTGTAGGAGTGTGACTTGTAGGACAAGCCTCCGTTTCTGATGTAGAATGACACAAAACTGGTGTTTCTTTAAATATTCATTATCTCTTGGCTTCATTTCTAGGTACCCTGTTTTTATTGTGGGCCTCTCCCTCTTCCCCCTACTTGACCTGGAGTGCTTCTGATAAAATGAGGGTGTGATGCCAGCTTTTGTGATCATCCATCAAATGTTGTTCACATTCTGTTGAAGTGAACAAAACTTGAAGTGATTTAATCAGAGAAAAAGGAATGTTTGCTGATTTTGAGCACCCCAAGCCTCAGTGTGCACAAAGAAGCCTCAGGTTGCTCAAATGCTGAACTCAAGGCAGATAGACTATCTGAAAAATTGGCCACAGAAAAGTGACAGTGCCTCTCCCAGGCGCATCATGCTATGTTTTAAACGTCTCTTTCTAGATAGTAGAAACAATGGGCTAATTGCAGCTGTGATTAGAGAATAGAGAAAATTCAACTGCATGTAGATTTCTATAAACGGGAACCGTAATCGAGCACTCCGTGGTATTCCAATAGCCTGTCTTGCTCCTTTAAATGGGTGGCGGTTTATTTTCTTAGTAACCTGAACTTCACTTCAGAATGCTTATTTGTTTTTTCTTTAATTGGCAGGATGGAGAAGAGAACGAGAGAGGTATGTTTGAATTTCAATAGAGTTTTGAATGTACTAACATACTTCAGGTTGCTCCCCTCCCACCCCCACCCCCCTTTGGAAATAACAAGTTCCTTGGTTTGCTCCTTAAAAACCATCTCCATAGTAACTAGAGCCCTTGCCAAGGACAGTGGCTGAACCTCTGCTCAGTTGGCTTTGTTTCTCCAGCTTCACTTACTTCACTGGACATGTACACACGGCCCCTCATAGGCCTGACGGGACCAAAGATGCTAAATTCTCTTGATTTAAGCCTTGTGGATACGGTAAGTCTGGATGTCTACGCTGTACCTTGCACTGCAGTAACTTAATAGCTGCCCAACGAAAACTAAATACTCTACAGAATGGACCTGGAAAGCCCTTCAGACTGTGGACCGTGTCCTTCTTTCATGCTCTGGCAATTGTCCTACCGTTCTTTAAAACCATACGAGAGATTTTGGAATAAGTGAGAGTCATCTCCTCCGTGATATTCCTAAAAGCCAAACTGGATGGAACTCCAAAAACTCCTGTGAAGAAATTGCTCCCCTGAGCTCGCTTCAGGATCTTGCACGTTTGTAGTCTAAAGGACACAATGGAATCATTGTGACGACTTCCACGAAAAAGATGCCCTCATGAAACGGACCCTTCCCTGTGCAAGCTCAGACTCGGCCTTTCGAAGGATTCCCGCGAGAGAAGCCTCTTCAGGGAAGGTCAGAGTGCAGACCCTAACAGCAGGACTGGCCAGCTGGCCTTTGGATGAGGACTGCCAGTCCAGGGGGAACCTTGGCTTGCATACATGAAAAACGCAGCCAGTCTTTGGAGTGACGACACAGCGGGCAACAAGAGGCAGCCCAAAGGATGTGAAGTGTAGGGCTGTTGAACGGAGGACCCTCAGAAGAAGACTGGGAGACGGTGGAGCCCTTGATCCCTAGAAGTACAGTGCCTTTGACTTCCACTCTTGCTGCCTCCTCAAGCCACGCAAAGGAGCAGATTTGCACCTGGAAACCCACAATGGAAGCCAGATACTTGTACTGAAGAACAGGTATCTCCTGGATGGCACCATTGTCTGAACCCTGTTCAGGGTTGGTGTTTTTGTCTAGAAAATGTGTTTACCATGAAGAATGAATGATCCTGGGTTTATGTGTTGATGCCCCTTATGTTCTTTCCCTAACCTTCCATCAGTTCTAATAACTGGCTTTGTATTTTCTAGGTCCTCTCTTCTAGCTTGTGCATATGAAAATGTTGTAAACTTCTTGTTTTGCCATATTTATTCCTGTTAAATCCTCTTAGATAAAGCAGGTTCTGGTGATGGTACACAAGAAGTATCTAAACCTCTTCGTTCAGAAGAGAGCCTAGCTGAGGCTGATCCTAGCTCGGCTCGTGAAGAGGTGGAAGCCCCCGTCTCTCTGAAAGAAGCTGAGGAGGATGAGGAGGATGAGGATGATGATGATAACATATCGGTTACAATCCAGGCCGAAGATGCCATCACTCTGGATTTTGATGGGGATGACCTCCTGGAAACAGGTAAAAATCTGAAAATTACAGATTCAGAAGCAAGCAAGCCTAAAGACGGGCAAGATGCCATTGCACCGAGTTTGGAGAAAGAAGGCAAAGACTCTGAGATGACCAAGAACCATAAAGAGGGCAAGAAGGAAGACTGCGCGATGGGGGAGCCCGTCAAGAAGGAAGCCCGAGAAAGCTCGAAGAAAGCAGAATCTGGAGACAAAGACAAGGACACTTTGAAGAAAGGTCCCTCGTCTGCTGGGGCCTCTGGTCAAGCAATGAGGTTGGTCTTTCTATGTCCGTTCTTTAAGGTACTGCCAGCAGTCAATAAGGTCGCTCTGCATTAAAGTGGCAGCAGCAAGAAACTTGTAATTAGTCTCTTATGCTCCTGCCTGTTAAATATTTTGATGGCCGTAAGTTTCCTGTGTGGTTTTCTTTTTAAAAAATATATATATATATCAGGATCTCCGCATATGCATTGTCCTGCTGGTTGCATTGACGAATTGACAGCATTTTATTTTTTGTTTTTTTTCAAATAGTCAAGTTTTAAGTAGCCTTGTGATGATAATGAACAACTCTCAGTTCTGAGAAACACCAAAATGAAGCCAAGTCCCAGTCCTGAAATGTGGAGAAGATGTTACCATATATATCCACTGAATAAAATTGTCAGAAAATCTAGATCTTCGGGCATCTTGGGGCGAATCAGTGCAAGAAGCCATGATGTGGGGAGATCACTTTTCCTCCAATCGCAATGCGTCCCTGCTTTTACTCACACCCTCGTTCTCCTCTCCCCCTACCCCCCCTTTTTAAAAAATGACTTGGTTAATAGCGTAAGATTCTCCACAAGCAAGTTCTGCTTGTTCAGTCTCTGATTTGTTCCTCCTCCTAGCTTGGCCAAGGAGTCTAAAGAAAGCAAGAGCATCTCCAAAGATGACAAAGGTAATGCGCTGCCGTGTCTGCCGAAGAAGCGGGAGCTTCTGGCCTGGGGGGGGAAGGGGGCGGGGAGGCCCGCAAGCGTTGCCGCTAGGAGGCAGGAAGGGGAGTGCTCCTCCGGCTGCCTCCTTTCTGGCCCAAGGCTTGGCTTACTGTTCCTCGTCGCCTGGCTTGAAGACGCTTGAACAGGAGGCTGCGTTTCAGCTGGGAGGTCTGGCTTTGGGGGGCCCTTACTGTTGGAGTAGAGAACGTAACTTGATCTCTAAATTTTCCAAGAACCCTGGAAAAGAAAGAAGGAATGGAGAATTAGGGGACGACTGGCTTCCCGCTGGGGGGCTTTGGTGATGCTAAGAGAAAGCCACCTTGCTAGAAAACTGGTTCCAAACTTGGAGGAGTTTCCCTTCCGGTGCTGAAATTGGTTTCTCTAATGCATTGGTGACCAGGAATGATGGATTTTCTGCCCGATGATGCAGTTAAAAACAGGGCGACAGGTGGTGCGTCTTTGCTCTCTTGTATTTCCACAGTAAGAGGCATTTGCGGAATGCAAGCAGCTAAGATAAAATGGATGCTGAATATTAATCAATGATTTCAAAAGGAAGTTTGGTATAGAAATGTTTCTTGAAGAGAACGAAGAAAAATAATGCTTTGATTGTAAAAAGGAGCAATTTTAAATGTCGCAAATTAAATTCTTTTCCAATTTTAATTAAATTGTTTATATGAACATTTAAATGGTTTGGCATATCCTGCAAGCCTGAGGTTCATTATTACAACTTACTTTGAAAATATAAGGATATATAGCAAGATAAAAGGTGCCTGGGTCGTCTTCATGCAGCCTGGTAGGGAGAAGGAGAAACTGCAGCTGGCCAGAAGCAGTCATGTCACATTCTAGGGCAGTGGTCCACCCCCAGCCTTGTTAGCTCTCTAGGCCAATGGCAAGGGGCAGCAGAGGGGGTGAATGGTTTTCCATGTGCGTGTGCGTGCTACTTGTGCAAATTCACCTTTGCTAGCCCGCCACTTGTGCAGTTCAGTTCCCAATGGAGCAGACTGGGGACTCCAGTGACTTTTGCAGTTCTAGCTGGCTTCACAAAGCTACAAAGTAGAGTTGCCAGAGACCCCAAAGGCCACATCCTATAGTGGCAGGCTGGAGAATTTGTCCTCTGCCTCTTCTCAGTGCCCTGGGCTGACGGGGGCTCTCTGCTTTCTCACTTGCAGTCGAGTTCTGCGAAGGTGCCGGGGGAGCTTTGCCATCTTTTGCCTTTAAAAAAAAAAAAAAAGCCTTACGCAGGTGGTGGTTTTCTGCAGCCTGATGCATCTGCTGTAGTTTGGAACTAATCACAGATCTCATCCCTTGTTCTCTACGCATTGCTTCCTATCAGAAGAAAACAGTTTCTGTTTCCCTTTGCTACACTGGTGATATTTGCGCCCGTTGACCTTGAAACGTTTTTCTGCCGAATTTCATTGTAGGAAGTGCCAGCAGCGGGAGCAGCTCCACTAAGAACTTATGGGTTAGTGGATTGTCCTCCAACACTAAAGCTGCTGATCTGAAAAACCTCTTTGGCAAGTATGGCAAGGTATGGCTTTGCTCGAGAGGGGCAGCTAACGACTTCGAGGTTGCAGTCCTGGGTTGCGCCAGAGAGCTGCATAAACCCTACGAAAACATTTTGCTAAGCTGTGTGAACAATCTACAGGGCAATACGCTGTAGTGTACTCATAGGATTCTATAACTAGTCTGGTCAGCCACCTGACACTCACTCGTGTGATTGTGAGAATAGGGGCTTATTCTGTATTTGCCCAGATGAAAGAACGGTGTAAAAGGTGTGGAACCCTGAATGGGATTGGGTTTTTTGGCCAAGGAGAGGTTTGGATGGTCACTTCCCATGTCCTTCAGACCCGTAACTTGGGGGTGGGGGTGGGGGGGTGTATTCATTGCTTGCTATATCATAGGAAATGATGTTGCTCTTCTTTTCTATGAGCTGTCAGGTTTTCTTGGTTAAAGAAGCTGGGGCAGTCAAGGCTTAGGAAAGTAGTGGCGGGAATTTAAATGACTTCCAAGAGGCAGGTAATGATGATGAAGTAATAATTTATATTGCCGAATGGGCAGCTGAGAAAAGAGAAGGGGGTTTCTTCCGTCTCTTGTAAGCACTCGAGGGCACAGCATTCCTTTGCAGGAGCCATGTGCTAGAAGAACTACAGCATTCAGTTTAAGAGAAAGAGCGGAGGTTTGCATACCTGCCCTCAGGTAGTAACACTGTGGCTCTTAACTAAACCACAGTAGCTAGGAGGCTGAACTAGTGGACCTCTTCAGCTGGCCAGGCCCCCCTAAACAAGCAGGCTTCTTGGGGAATAGGTCCCTTCTACTGAAAGGAACCTTATTTCCTGCCCTTAAAACACTCTTCTCTTGGGTAGCATTCCTACAAAAGGAGCCCGGTGAACAGAGAAGGTACAGGTGGCGGTAGAGTCCTCAAGGAGAGCCAGTTTCTCCCAAATGAAGACTGGCTGCTAAAGCCCCCGAGGGTTCAATCGTAGGGCCCGAGTGGCAGAACGACGCCTTCATGTTACAGTGCGCTTCATGGTGGTTCTTGGCTTTTGTAGGTCCTTGCTGCAAAGGTGGTCACCAGTGCCCGAAGCCCTGGGGCAAAGTGCTACGGCATTGTGACCATGTCCTCGAGCACCGAAGTGGCAAGATGCATTGCCCACCTCCACCGCACAGAGCTCCACGGGCAGCAGGTTTCCGTTGAGAAAGTAGGTGGGATAACCCACGGCCAGCAGTCTCTACAGCGGGGGGGGGGGGGGAAGAGAGAGGGGAGAAAAGTTGGCGCCACCAGCTTGATCGTAAGAGTAGCCTGGGCATGTTTCACTCCAGAACCCTGGGGCTTCCTAGTCCGTCCCTGTGCAGGAAGCCTGCAGAATGGAGGGAAGGGCTTCCTGCCAACGACCCTCTTTGAAGGAAGCCCGGGGAGGGGCCAGATTGGAGTAGAGGGCTAGGCAGGCCCTGAGCGGCTGGGGATCCCACCTTGCAGTGGGGAAGCTCCGTGGTGAAGCACCCACCCCTGGAGTGTGTCGGGAGGCTCCTCTTCCCACTGTTCTCTTAGCAGGAGAGGGAAGAGCGTCGGGAGGGCGGGAGCGTCTCAGGCTTGGTGTTCCCTTTGATTCATAATCGTGTGTGTGTGTGTGTGTGTGTGTGTGTGTGTGTGTGTGTGTACATAATACATCTCTCTACAGGTCAAAGGTGATCCTTCCAAAAAAGAACTGAAGAAAGAAAGCGATGAGAAATCTGGCTCTGGCAGGAACCCTGGAGAAAAGAAGACGACATCGAGCGACAAAAGCAGCAAGTAAGACCTCTGCACAACCCCAAATTTAGTTGCCCGTCTAAAGTGTTTGCAAAGAACTATTTGTGCGGCAGGTAAAAAGGGTTTGGAAGCTCTGCAGAACATATGCCACACACACACACACACACACACACACATCCTTTGGCTCTGCAGTTTCAGAATGAGCCTGCCTTAAAGAGAATATCTAACTTAGTCACATCTAATGGAATCATCTCCCTTCAGATAAACTGAATTTTTCTGGAAGCGAGTTGGTCAGCGTTTATGGTTCTTACTCCTATTTTTTGAACAGAACTCCGTCCAAAAAGGATGATAAGAAAGCTGATAAATCTGAGAAGAAAGAGAGCAAGGATAGGAAGCCCGATGGGAAGGATGAGAAGAGCGATAGTGGATCCGGCTGCACCAGCCAAGAGCCTGCTAAGATCCCCGAGGACAGGAAGCGTCCCAGTACGTCCAGGGGCTTCCATACTTGGGGGGGGGGGGGGGAGTAGAACTTGGAGATTTGGGCGCACAATTCTGAATTCTGTCTACGCGCTAGTGTGCAGCACACTTGACCTCTGATAAAACGACACCTTTCTCAGGAAATGGAGCTGAGGATCATTTCTGTTTAGAGGTTTAGGTTGTGGCCAGCTGGAGACCGAGTCCTGCTCCGATTGGTCATTCTTGACAAATTGCTCCAAGTGTATTGGACTGGCCTCTGCCTCTGGTTTGGCCAAAAGGCCTGCTGCTCAAGAGAAGACATTCAGCAGGGCTGGAGGCCATCAAGTGGAGAAGTTCTCATGCCTTCAGCTGTGTCTGATTGATTCGTTCCAGTGAAATATGACACTTTTTAATAAGACTTATTTAGCAGTGTTAATAAGGCACTGTCTCTTTTTTAATTCTGATTTTTAAAAGATCCAGCTGCTAATTGTTTTTCTGTGGGCAAGGTTGCGGATCCATCTGGGTTTTTTTCGTTCTGTGTTAAATATATCTCTTTTTCTTCTAAAGGTGTAAAAAGTCCAAGTCATATGGTCATTTTAGACCAAACCAAAGGAGATCAGATTCACCCAAGGACCATAAGAAGAGGAAGGTTTGAGAAGGTATGTAAAATGCAAGCCTTGGCAAGTGAGAATGGAGAGAATAGTTGCTGCTTTCTAAACTTGTAGGTTGAAGTAGCAAGAGGCTAGTTGAAGAGCTGGAAGACAGATCTGGTCAGAGGAGCTTTGCTCTTTGCTGTCAGAGACCTTTCCATCCACCAGGGGGCAGGCTGATCGGGTACTTCCCACCCACCCCCACCGCCGCAGCTGGACAGCACCAATGCTGATGCGGTGATTTTTTTCTCATAAAATGCTCTTAGCGGCCAACTAGTTTTCCTTTCTGAAATTAGAGTGTGTGTAAGAAATGTTCTCTTGTCAACTACCTTAACAAAAATTTTAGCTGTATTTTAGAATTATTTATTAAGTTCTCCACTGAGTGCGTTGACCTCAGGAGGCATCCTGAGTATTTGAGGGTGTTTACATTCGAAACAGCAGCTTCGCCCAACGTCAAGCCTTGCTGTTGGGATAGTTCCAAGTGAAACGTTTTGCAAATCTTAACTTCTAATGCATTAGTCCATAGTAAAGATTTGAACAACTGTTGCTAAATGTGCATTTGTACAACTTGTCTCTAGCCACCTATGTTAAGGAATAAAGAGCGTTTTCTTCACGATAAAATGAAGTTCAGAGACTACCGAGGCAGAAAGGACATTTTGCCTTTTGAGAAAATGAAGGAGCAACGCATGAGGGAACACATTGCGCGATTGGAACGAATACGGCGTGCTGTGGAGCTCAGAAGGTAGGCCTCTGAATACTTCACGGGCACCTAACTATTTATCAGGGTTTCTTTATTGTTGAGGTTGTTTTGGTTGTGCTTTTAAGTATTTGGGAGTGCCCTGGAGAGCATTTGGGAGCTGAAGCCGCTTCTTCCTCTTGCCGTTCTGTGCCTCAAGTTAATCCGTGTGACCTCTCTGCGACGCCTCTTTTTGCAGGCGAAGGGAAATGGCGGAGCGAGAGAGGCGGGAGCGAGAGCGGATCCGACTGCTGCGGGAGCGTGAAGAGCGGGAACGGCTGCAGAGGGAGCGGGAGCGGCTAGAAATAGAGCGGCAGAAGTTGGAGCGGGAGAGGATGGAGCGGGAGCGCCTGGAACGGGAGCGCATTCGGATTGAGCAGGTGTGCTTGGGGCTCCCCGTTCGTTTTGCTCCTCTGCTTGTGGAGCGCTGCGCAGAACATTTCAAACTTGCTGCGGGGTGTTTGAGCAAAATGGCTTTTTTGTCGCTTCAACCGTATTGGAAATGTGCTAGCCCTGCTTGGACCATTTAGGAAGTGTTTGAACCCAAAACGAAGCTTCAGAAGAAGTCCTGTGGGAGTTGCGTATCCACCAGGTCAACTAATTAACCTTTTTGCTCTCAGTGCAGATCAGACCTCCGACATATTACCGGTTGTCCTGGCTGTTGCTTTTGCAAATGACTTCTGTGTTTTTAATATATAATTTTATCATCAGTGACAGCAATGCTAGTCTTGCTGCAATGCCTTGGATAAAATTTTGACATTCTCTTCCCCCCCCTCCGCCCAATTCAGCACGGACCGTGCAACTGGGGAAGCTGCAGGGCTGTGAGGCCTAGTGCCAAGCCAAGCCGCCTCTTCAGACAGCCTTTCTCTTCTGGTCAGGAGCGACGTAAGGAGGCGGAACGGATCGCTCACGAGAGAGAAGAGCTCCGCCGGCAGCAGCAGCAGCTTCGCTACGAGCAAGAGAAAAGGAATGCCCTGAAGCGGCCTCACGATGTGGATCACCGGTGAGGGAGGGCCGTTCCTGAGCAAGACTGGATGGCGCCGGCACACCATTTGGGTGTCCCGCGGGTGCCGTCGGTGTGACTTTCCAGACCCTGCATGTTTGGGTTTGAGTGGGCCCGAGAGCTGAGCTATTTCTTCCCTTTTAGAAGAGACGAGTCCTACTGGAATGAAAGCAAGAAGATGACTTTGGATACGGATGCCCGCTTCGGCCATGGCTCTGACTACAGCCGGCAGCAGAATCGCTTTACTGACTTCGACCACCGGGACCGGGGCCGCTATCCTGAGGGCTCGGCAGTGCAGCCCTCGACCTTCGACAGGTGGGTGCGGAGGAGGCTCTGGGGTTCGGAAGGCAAATTGGGCACCAGAGGGCTGAGTCACCTCTGCAGCTGCAATGGATCCTTAGCGAAGGAGCGTCAGGAAAATAGGATATTAAAACCCAGGGAACAAACTTCTTTAAAATAGCTAGTTAGAATGGCAAAGCCTTGGTGAACATCTTCCTCATCATCAGATTACTTATCACTTGGAGATTCTTTCCTTAATAATTACTTTACCAGCATTATATTTGAATAAACATAAAGCTGGTAGAACAATTGACTGAAAATTGCCTTGGAATATACACCTTGAATTCCCTTTTGCTGTGAATGGTGTGTGACTTGGTCCATTAAAGTTGTACAAAACGGAGCAGAGCTTTTGGGTAAGCCTCAGCATTTTTATTTGAGGCCATAGTCTTGTGTGGTTCTCTTTTTGTGCTGGTGACGTAGCTTTGCCGTCTGTCTGAGTTGGCATCCCTGTGCCTGACTGCAAGAGTCCTTCGCCTTTCCTGGGCCCTCCCCCAAGGCTGAGTTTTAGGCTGGCAAAGAGGCATCTTTAGTTGAACCGAGGAGGAGGAGGAGAAGGAGGGCTGTTTCATCTGAAGACACACTTGGCTTTTTTGATCAGGCGTGAACGATTTGTCAATCCAAGTGACGGCAAAAAGACTCGTCCGACCGGAAGAAGAGAGGAGCCTGGGTTTGAGAGGTACCCCAAAAACTTTGATTCGAGAAGAAACGAACCCCCTCAGCCTCGCAACGAGCTCCGAGACAGCAACAGGAGAGAAGTGAGGGGAGACCACGACGAGAGGAGGACTGTGATCATTCAGGAGAGGCCCAAGATCCCTCACGGCCGGCACCCGCGGGAATCCGGGCCCAACCCCTCCCGGCAAAGCTCTTGGAAGGGCGAAGGAGGCATGAACCCTGACAAGAGGGATGCCAGGTGAGAGATGGGGGGCCTGGAGATCGCTCCCTCAAGCAGGACCGGGCGCTGGGCTGAGGAGGACTCTGGTTGGGCTATTCTGGCGCAGCCACATTCCACAGCTTGTGGCCAAGGACCTCCGTCACCTTTGGATCAGCCCTCTCGGAGGCAGCTCGGAGTGCCAGGTTGACTCTTCTTGTTTCCCCAGAGAAAGGACGGAAAGATCCGGCCGAGAGGTCTCTGGGCATGCCGTGAGAGGGGCCCCCGCAGGCAGACGCCGTGGCGCATCTGGCTACGGAAGCAGAGAGACGGAGCGGGGTGTTATCGAGCGGGCCAGTGGTGGACAGGTGAGCCTTGGAATGGGCTGGCGGTGAGCAGGAAACAGCGTAAACTCCTCCCAAGAACTGCACTTGGAGGACTCTTCCCTGAAGCCCATTTTGAGCACCGTAAAGGCATCTTCCCTCCAGCCCCCCTGGCAGGGAGGGCCCCACTGAGCTCCTCTCAGCCATGTCAGACCCCTCCCCCACCCCATTGGGGCTCCGGAGGTCCCAAGTGGTGATGGGGGGGGGCAGGGAGCACAGGGCTGTAGGGCTGTCATCGCTGACCACCACCACCCCCGCACAAACCCATGCCCTCAGTGTGTGGAGGCCAAGCGTTTTCATGAGTCCGACCCCCCCCCCTCTCTTTCCCCTCCATGGGGCAGCTCTCCCGTGCTTCCTTGTCCCCCTGCCGCAAAAGGCGTGCCGTTGTTCTGGTCTCAGATCCTCCCTCCCTCCCTCCCTCCCTTCCCAGCATTATAACGAAGAGCGGCATGTGGTTGAGCGGCATGGCCGTGAGGCTGGACCACGGAAAGAGTGGCACGGCCCCAATTCACAGGGCAGCAGTTACCACCACGACACGAGGAGGATGGGAGAGCCAAACCGGAGGCGGCACGATGTCTTCTCACTCAAGGTACCTTGGAGGCAGCTTCCTTCGCTTTCCCGCCCCCCGCAGGGGAATCTTTGAGCAGTTGGCACTCAAAGTGGTGGGGTCCCTGCGGTGGTCCACAATTATTAAATCTATCCAGGGAGTGATGCTGATTAGGAGTGCTGGCAGTCCTGTTCTTGGAAGGCTTTTTCTACAGCAGGAGTTACAGATCACAGGGCCCCTGCCGGCCGCCATTTCTTTTCTGCCATTCCTCCCACAGGGGGCGGTGGCAGCGTTTGGAAAGGCAGCGTGGCCCAGGTGTTAAGAGTTCAGTTTTTCATTCTTCAAAAGCTCATAGCGGTTTCTCTTTAAAATTTATTCCAGTAATTCTTCACCCATTAACAGAGTTCTACAAATTGCCGCAGTTCCATGCAGAGGGGAAGAGGCTCTGGATTTAAGCGTGGATCTGCGGGAAGATTTTGAGACCTTCCGCCTGCTCGTTCCTTGGTTGCAAGATAACTTATTGGAAATCTCTTGTGAACAGAAAGCTTTGGATAAGAAGATTCGTCTTTTTAAATTTTTATTTTAACAGTTACTTTTTCCTCCCTTTGGAGGCATTTTAAATAAGTTAGGCTGTTGGGTTTGGGGTAGTTCATGATATCTTTTGAAGAGCACTGGTCCCGAGTGAACGGGAAGCAAACACCTGCGCACTGTACAGAAACCCAGTAGTTTTAATTTACCAGCATTAGCTCTGTGAACGTCAGGCTTAAAAATTAGGTACTTACCACAAAATATATGGCTAACTGAAGCTGTACATCAACCCCCCTGCTTTTTGGTGTGTAGAAAATACAGATGGTGGTTTTAATTTCTGGGTATTATGTAACTATTTTTGCAGAACTTGTTACACTGAGTGGATCCTTATCCAAACCAATGTATCTCCTTTCCAAATAAACTTCATAATAATGACCTGCCTGGATAGGTTGATGTGTTCAGTACCCGCTCTCTGATCCTCACATGCTTTGTTAGTGTTTCGCTTCCTTGATTTAATTTTGCAGTAAAAATGAAAAGATGTAATACTTTCTGGAAAATAATGTAGCTAAAGGTATAAAAGCATACTTTCAAAAACGGTACTGTCAACCCACAAAGCGCGAGATTTGCTGCTGCTGAATTGCTGATCAAAATACACCATTGGTAGTCTTCCTGTCCTTCTGTCTGGCTCCACTTGGCCAGTTTGGTTCACTTATTCTTGCCCAGGTATGGCGGGCAGCTGCTTCTTTTAGTGGCTGGAGGAGCAATCTTCAGCATTCCTGGGCAGAAAAGTGAGTTTCTAGCACTAAGCTGCACCTGGAGCTGGCAAGTGGCAACTTGCCAAAAATTGCTTGGGTTGCATTGCATTTTCTTTGTCATACTTGCGTGGAGATGACCACTGACATGTTGAAAACTAGGATGAAGTTGATCTGGCCTATTGACTGGGGGTCAGCAAAAATGCTCTGGCTCATTTAGGGGCCAGGCCAGTCTGGGTCTGGTGAAGGTTTGGCCAAAGCCATGACCGTTAGCAGGCAACCCGACCCCACCGCAAGAGCAGGCAGGTTGGTTTTGGCTTGTTTGCTCAAATACCACATAAATGCTAGAACTTGAATTGATTTTTATTACATGAGAAAGTCAATTAAATCTGTTAAAAATTATAAATATATATATAAAAATTAGACGAGACTAGCAACAGCTGTGAGCTCAAGACATCAAAGAATATTGACAGTATTCAACAGAAAGCAGCTATTGGCTGATCACAGTGTAAATCCATGCAAAGTGTCTGATTTGCTAAAAGGAAGCTGGTGATTGAGCCACAATTTAATAGTCCACAAATATGGAGGACTGAACAAAACGCTGCCCGAAGCTTGAATGTGCCGCATCTAACTGAGCTAGGCGGCCGTGGCTGCCCCACCAAGCCACAAAAGCCACTCTGGGCTGAGGCTCTGCAGGGGGCGATGGAACAGAGCAACTGAGTTGGCCCAATGGCCCTTTGCCCCCCAGTATCCTGCAGAATGGAGGCGGAAGGGCTGCTGTGGGGAAGAGCCAGGCCATCAAGTCATTCTAGTTCTGGAAGGAGGTGCCTGTCACAACTGGCATGGTTGGGGGCTTTTCGGCAGTATCTTACAAAAGGATTTGGCAATGCTCAAGGGTTGTGCTGAGGAGTTTTGTCCTGCATGCATTCCCACAGCAGACCCTCGGCTGGTTTCCCTCCCAGATGGCCCGCCCCTTGTGCGTCTCCTGGGTACCTGCTACCAAAGCCCAGGTTCCCCTTGGAGGCAGGGCCTGCTGGGCTAAGCTCAAAACGTGGGCGGCATCCCGTGGAAGCAAAGCAAAGGGAGAAAGTTTCTTCAGAGAGAAAAAGGCAACTTATGTCGATAGTAACTTTGGGGGGAGGTAGCCAACGTGGAATCTGCTAGTAAGGCCTCGGGAGCCGAAGCAACTCGACAAGCAGAGGGGACAGAAGGCTGACCTCTTTCAGGATAAACCTCAATCTAACTTCAGGGGTAAGGCCCTCAAGAGTTGTTAACGCACGGCGGCACTCAGCCTAAAACCCTAGGGCAATGCGTGCCTATCAAAGGAGGTTTGAAATGTGTAAGACATCTGCTTAGATAGCATTCCGACATGATACAAGGGAAATACAGTTCTGCGTAAAACTATCCCGTGTGTTAGCAATGGGCACTTCATATTTCAAAATAAATATGCAGCAGATGCGAACCCAAACCTCGTATGTGGAAAGAATGTCGTTAAAGTTAAATCTTTATTCTTTTCCCCTTCATTGTCTTCTGGCTTAAGGTACTTAAAGAGCTGTAAGGCAAGTTAAGAGACAGTCCCTGCCTTGCAAGTTTGGACTCCACCCCAAAAACTTCATTTCAGGAAAAAATATAACCATCTCCTTCCCTGTAGTTAGATTGTCACATTCTGTATGAATGTTGGCATGGGATTGAAATTGTATATCGACAGCAAAGTCTGGCCTTAAGTCCAGTCTTCAGAAGTACAGCAAAAATTGTCTAAAGCATTTGCAAAGTGCTATAAAGTTATCGAGAGGATGAATCCTTCCTTCCTTCCTTCCTTCCTCGCAAAGAGGTAATTCCAGCTGGAAGCCTCTCTATCCTATGACATAGGTAGCATGTGGATTTATAGGAGGTCTTGCAAAACTGGATTCCACCCCCACCCACCCACCCCCAGCGGTAACTGGGCAAAGACATCAGTTCTCCAAAGAGAACCCCCTCCCCACTTAAAGGAACCAGCAAGGGCCACGGGGGTCCAGCGGATCAGTTTCTTAGGATCCGTGTCCTGAAACGATCCATCTCGCATGATACAAACAATGGAGCCGCAGTTCACGTCACGTGGCAGTTTCACGCGGCTCACACTTGATGCCACTCTCAAACCAATGCAAGCAGCCGCTTCCTCCAGTCTCCCCGCACTCCCCCCTACGGAGTCCGAGAGTTGGTTACAAACTGGAGAGACCAGACCAGGGTGAGCCTCGTCCCGAGGGGATCTCACCTCCTCTTGCTTCAAGGTGTCCTGAAGCCCGATTCTTGGCCAGGTCAGCCAAGGAAGCTCAGCCTGCCAGTCCAGGGTCCCCTCTGCCCAGTGCCAGAACTCTGTCTGCAGTGCCTCTTGGGCCCCACATTGGATCTTCTTGCGATGCCCCCCACCCCCGCGCCTCCCCAAGGCAGGCAGCGAGCTGCTTCTTTGCCCACTACGGGGACACGTTCACCATCTCCCCACTACAGCAGCCCCCCCGTCCAGAACCCTCAGCGAGGCTGTGTCCGCGGGGATCTTCGGGAGGCCATCGGCTGTGGGCTTCGCAGGCACAGGTGGCGGGAGGGCCTCCCGCTCGCAGGATCCCTGGTGCTTCCGGCAGATGTGCTGGGCTCCAGAGCCGCCCTTCCGCTACAAAATGGCACAGGCACTCTTCTCCTTCTCTCGCGGCTCTTTCCTCTTCCGCTCGCTGCCCCCGGGCTGCCTTCCCACTGAGGGAGGGGTGGCGTCCTGGGCTTGCTGTTCAAGGGGGAAATACAAAGGGGGGAGAGGCTGCTTGCTTGCACCCTTGGCTGAGCTTCCATAAAGCCAAAGACCCCAAGATACCGACCAAGGGCCAGCAGCTGCAGGCCCTGCTGAGCAACGGACGCCTGGGGGCTGGAGGGGCAGTGAAGGCTGCAGGTGTGGCCAATCCCACAGCCGGGGCAACTGAGGCCCCTGGCAGTTTTGGGACGGAAGGAAGCTTGAGCATAGCTATTTGGAGATCAGAAAATAACACTTCCTCTCATGGTTTCCCCGCAACTTCCATGAAAGAAAAGGTCTTCTCCCAGGAGGAACACGATCACCAACGTAGTAGCAGGACAGGCCAAAACTAGGAGGGAAGACCAGCTCGAGCCTCTTCCCAAGGAGCCTCCTCAAGCGGCTCCCAGTCAGATGCCGGGGAATCCCAGGCACCGCTTTCTGCCCCCCTTGCATGCCCAGAGCCGCCTGGAGATGTGCCAGGAACCAAACTTGGGGTTTTGCGCATGGAAAGCGGCCCCTGAGCCACAGCCCTCCCTTCTCCAATGGCAACTGGAGCTACAGTTGCCCAGATGCCCCTTTACCTGGCCTTCAGCAGTGGTGGTGGCGGTGGTGGCGGCGGTGGCAGCGGCAGGAGTGGCAGCGGCTTGCTCTTGCTCCTGATAGAACTGCGAGGCCTGTCGGTCTTCCTCCTCCTGGAGCTTCTTGGCCAGCTCAAGGTCACTGACGTCCTCCGGGAGCTGCTCCCAGCTGACGTCTCGGCTTTGCTGCTCTTGTTGCAGAGATAAGGCCATCAGGTAGTCCTGAGGGGCAAAGCCACCTGCTGCAGTTTGGCCCAAGCAGAGCCCGCCCTCCGCCACCGCGGCAGGCGCCTTCCGTCCAAACTGAAGCGCAACTCACGAGTGAGCACTACGAGCCCCAACGGCTGGGTGAGAGAGGAGGAACCCTGGGAGCTTTCGCCCCATCCCACCCCTCCCTGGACAGGAGGCATCTGAGGGAGGGGTCCCGCAGGGTCTCCCAAAGGCGACGGAGGCCCTTTCATAGGGACACACCAGAAGGGCCTAAGGGGGTCCAAGAGCTCCTTGGGGGAAATGGGGACTCCTGCCCCGTTTTGTCAAATGCGTCAGTCCAACGAAGTGGGGGGGGAAGGAGGGAGGAAAGACTAAAAAAAGGCAGAGAAGCAGCTTCCCACGGATACCTGGTCAATCTGATCCTGCTGCCCCTGGTAGACCGTTTCCGGATCCGATGGAGGCCGCAGGTGGAATTCAGAATCACAGAAGTTCCCATCCCCATCCACGTTGTGCAAACTCTCCCAAACCACCTTGTCTTCTGTAAGGAAACCTTGGTCGGTCACCAGAAGGTAAAGCTGGCCCTGAGCGAAAGGGGAAATTCCCCCGTTAATGGAGAACAGCCACTGTTTGCAGATAAACAAGCCTACCCTCCCCCCCACTCCCTTGCAATTCTCCGGAAAACATTTGGGGGTGGGGGGGAGGAGTCTCCTCTCCTGACAAAACTGCCACTCCACTCTTTTACTTCACTCTGACAGCCGCCGTGCGACTGTAGCGAGCCATGCGGATAGCTTGGTGCGCATAGGACACTCCGCTGCCTTGGTGAATTGAGGTGTTTTCTGGGTCTGCACAATGCAGGCAATCACACACGGATTCCACGAGCTTCTCCGTCAACCTTGTCTCATGCAAGCTCTCCCCCCATTCCCCGAAAAAGGCTGAGCGCCCAGGGCTCCCCACCCCCACCCCCACAGAAGCAGCTTTCCTTCCCTGGAAAGAGCGCCACAAAAGGCTCTGCACTCCAGCCAGGGGGGTGGAGCAGCTGCAGAGGGGAGCCAAGCCCCGCTCCGTCCTCCCCGCCCTCTGAAACAAAGCGGGCCTCCGCTCGGAGCAACCCTTTCACACGCCACTGGAGGAAGTGCTGCTCCCTTCCTGCTTCCCGGGCCCCCTCAGGAAAACAAACATGGAAAAGCACAACCGGGAGGGACCCCTGGTCGCGGGATGTGCTCCTCCTGGCTTTGCCACGTATCACGTGTTTAGGGCAGCTTTTGTCCCATTCTGTGGGCAGCCAGCTTGTGGGCGGGGGGACCACTATTATTTTTCTTTATTTTTCTGGTGCCAGAGCATCTGCAGGCCTCTCCTCCTAGCTGCAGGGGCAGGAAAGAGCTCAGCCGGTAAAGCAGCAGGCGGTGGAGACCAAAAGGATGCGGAGGGTCAGGGAGGGAGGGAGAAGCTGGGAAAACAAAGCAGAGAGAAGAGCCGAGAGCCAAGGACGCCTGGGGAGAGGCCCAGGGAGGGGAGGGCACGCAGCCCCCCGAGGCTGGGCGCCTTGGCCTTAGGGGCTCCTCAGGCGGACACAGCCGGCCTGCCCATCGGAGGCAACGGAGGAGGGCCCCTTGCTGACCAGGCAGAAGGGCTACAGCAGCCCAGATGCTGAAGGCTGGCCAGGGTCCCGGGGGAAACAACGGGGCCGTGTGCGGCCAGCTACCTTGTGTTTGGTCATGGTGCTGAAGTGGTTGTTTCTGAAGAACACGCACAGCTCTCCTTCTTGAACGGTGGATGTCAACTCACACAAGCCATGGTAAGTTAACTGAGTGGCTGTGCTACTGAGGAATTGCTCTGCTATGGAGCCTGCAAAGAGACACCACCGCATGTGAAGAAGGCGCACAGACTCACTCCAGGGTCGTCCCCCCCGTCCCCCGGGAGCCGTTTCTAGTTCAGCCTCCTAGTCGCTTTGCTCTGCGCCTCCCAAGTCCGATCCAAAGTAAGCCTGAAGGCGAGGACAAAGGGGTGGCTGGGGTCTGTCAGAAGGGAAAACCCCGTGAGCGGAAACCCCCAGCAGGGAGACAAAGGGAGGAAGCATCCCTGGGCTCATCAGCTCAAGCAGGTGGACCACGAAGAATTGACGGACACCCCAAGAAACAAAGTCAGGAATCCGAAAGTCTGCCAGTCCAGCTTTCCTTGAGAAAACCCAGCTCGGCTCTCGGGAGGCCCCTCCTTTCCCCCCAAGAGAGCCCGGGAGAACCTGCTCCAGCCAGGAGGCCCCTCCCATCTCCAGCGGGGAGAACCTCCCGAGCCACCAGCAGGTCATGGGGCCTCTTCAAAGGAAGCGCTGGGAACAGAAGCAGCCCAGGGCTCTGGCCCTTGTCCGGCCCTCCTGCCTGGCTGAGCCACGGAGGGCGGCCAACGAGGATGCTGGATCAGAGGAACGTTTGCTCTGAACCGCAGGGCTTCCCAGCCGCACCCACCTTCCTTTCTCAGCTCGCTATTGTCTGACTGCTTACAGCAGATGATTTTTTCCACCAACTGGTTGTAGCTGCAGTTACCAACGGCTTTCACAATGTCTCCAACCTGCAGCAAAAGAAAAGGGCCGCCGTTGATCAAGCCCACCGTCTGCTAAACGGACCCCAGCAGAAAGGTGCGGCTCTTGCCAGCGGCCGGGTGGTTGAAAGGGCAAAACAAGCCTTCCAGAAGACCCATTGCTCCAAGGGGGGGCTTCTCTCAAATGCATCTCGTGAGATTTGGGCCAACACCGAGATCCACATTTTGGTGCCTGCCTGTCGCTCAGGGAGGGGTCTTCCAGCCGCCTGGGTGATGAGGCAATGGCCTGCATCCAGAAGGCTGGAAGCCACCGCAGCAGCCCACGAGCCCAGGGAGCTGCCTGCCAGCTGAGCTCTTCTCCGTCCTCTACCACTCCGCCTTCCCAGAGAGGGGCTGGCTGGGTGCACGGAGAACGTCTTTCCTGCAACCCCATTCTAAAAAAGCCCTCCAATGGCCCTGTTTTCCCAGACCCTCGGAGTCAAAAGCCAGGGAATCTGGGCCTTTTCTTGCTATTCCTTGGGCCTTTAGCAAAGCTTGTTCCCCATGATTTTTAGGACCCCTCAGCAGCTCACTTATTTTAATGGCTTTTAAAAGCCTTGCTAAATTGAAATGCCTCTTCTTGTTGGTACTTTTGGCATTAAATATTAAAACAGTGTTTTCCTGCCATAATACTAATCACATAAACCGCCTCTTGCTTACCTGAGGATCTACTAACCACCCGTGATATAACGGAATATCAAGAAGATCGAACACAATGCATTCGGGTGTGTATTCAAACACTCGTACCCCAGTGAACTTCACGTTCACGTCAAGACCGGTCTGAAGCTTGTGCAGGATAGCCATTGCATCACTCACGTTCTGTTAAGACCAAAACAAAAATTAATGAAAAAGCTGAAGTCATCTGAGCGCATCTGCCCCTGTACTACGAAACCTCCAGGCTGCCTCACACTACAACCACTTCCACGTTAAAGAGAACTACTCGATTTGCACTGCAAAATTCTAGATGATCAGCGGTTGGCAGCAAAGAGTTGGAATTTTCTGAATTGATCATGGGCATTTTTTGCAGTCCCAATCTAACTGTCCTACTGTGAAACAGGACGTATGCACTGAAACCTAGATGACTTCGCCAAAACCATCTTTCCCTTCACAATGTGAAAAAGTATACAAAAGTGGGACTCTATGTTCCTGTCGTGCAAAGGAGGCGGCTTTGGTACTTGGAATTGGATTGGGCATTTATGCCAATGGAAAAATGAAAGCATTAGAGTTCACTATTAGGAAATGCCACTTCAAGTTAAGCGTTTTACCTGTTCATAGTTTAAACGCTGGATTTCAGAGATCTCTTTTGGCTTTGAATCAAGGATATAGTCCCCTGCAAGGAAACCAAAAGTTCTGATTTGAAAACCATCCCTCTGCAATCCAAACCCATTTGATCAATCTTGCGAGCTACAGACTGTCCTCCACTGGGGCGAGGGATCCGAGCCTGCTGAAGCGGTTGGACTGGGCGGATCTCTTCAACCCGGAGCCAGCACTCAGACACTCCGGCCCGAGGAGCCGCTTCTGTCGGCCCGCTTGGAAACGTCCCGCAGGCAGAGCGGGGAAAGGAGCCCCGGAGGACGGCTCTCCTTGGCGCAGGGGGCAGCGGCCCTTCCTGCCGGCAGGCTTCCCTTCACTTCAGCAGGGCAGGCCGGGCAGGAACTCCGCGCCTCCTTCTCGACCACCGAAGGTTCAGTTGTCAAACCCGAAAACCGTCTCGGCGCTGAGGAAAGGGCCCGGGCGGCGCCTCCAGAGGGGGGGGGCAGGGGGGCAGCCAAAAGAAACGCAACCGGAGAAGCCTCCGGACTGCCACCTCCCTTTCCCCGGGCCCTCATTTTCCACCCCCGCCTCTCCGAAGGGGCCTCCCGGACGGGGCAGCCTCCCCACCCACCCACCCACCCCGGCCTGCAGGGCGGCGGCTCCCAGGGCAGCGCGGGCTCCGGGCGCCCCTGGCCGGCACCCACCCAGGTACTCCATCAGCTGCTCGGCGGTGATGAGCTCCATCATGGGCGGCAGCGTCACCTTCCAGGCCAGCAGCAGCGCGTTCATGACGGCCAGCAGCGGGCAGGGCCCGTTCTCGTTCTGCGTGACCACCGGCGCGCTCGCCTCCCGCCACCGCACCCACTTCAGGTGGTACACGGCCTGCGGCGGGGCGCGCTCCCGGGCCGGCGCGGGGGCGACGGAGGCCTCTGATGCTCTTGCTCCGCCGGCCGCTCGGGCGGAGCCTCCATGCCGCCGCCGCGCCCGGGCCGGGCCGGGCCCGCTACCGCTGCCGCGCCGCCATGACAGGCGGAGGCCCCGCCCCGCGGCCGGGAGGGCGTGGCGCGCAGGCGCAGTGGGGGCGGAGTCGCACGTGCGGCCGCCGCTCCTTCCCGGCCAGCCGGCTCTGCCCCCCCGCCCCCCGATCGGTTTCCGTCCGCGGCCGGGAGAAGGGAACCCGGGAGCGGCGGCGCTCGCCCTCGCCGCTCAGGTGGCCGGGGAGGTGGGCGAGAGGCGGCCCTCCGGAACCGCTCGGCCGCGGAAACGCTCTCGGGGCGGCGGCCTCCCCGGGAAGCCCTGAACTTGCGGCTCGCAGACCCTCCTCTTCCCCCGCTTCCCCGCTCACCCAGCAGCTGGATCCAGCCTGGCGGGGACGGGGACTCACCACACCCGGTTTCTAGCCCGGGGCCGTAACCGGGGAGCCCGAGGGGCCTCCGTTGAGGCTCAGCCGCCTCCTTGGGCCGAATCCGGGACCGCCGCTTCTTTCCTCCTCCTCCTCCTCCTCCTCTCTCTCTCTCTGAGGGCAAAACACGAAGCGGCGAGGCCGGCGTCCGAATCGGAGGGGACTCATCCGGGGAACCTTCCAAAGGGGCCGGAGGTTTCGGCCGTCCGAACGCCGGGGAGCGATAAGTGCAAGGAGAGCCGAGGCCGCATCCGGCTTAGCCCGCAGCGTCCCCCGTGGGCGAGCAACCGGGAACCTTGGGAGGCTCCGGGACGGGCACCGAGGCCGACCCTGTGGAAGAGGACCAGGCGGCGGGCCAGACTCGCCCCCGCCTGGACTTCCAGCGCCCCGAGTCGATGCCTCGGTTTGCCCTGCGGAAGAGGCGGCAGCCGCCCAGCATCCTGACCAACTCGGGGGCAAAGCGGGCCGGGAGGGCGGAAAACCGCCAAGCGTGGGCAAGAGGCAAGCTCCGCCCCGACGAGCCCCAGCCGGGCCAGCCCCGGCAGAGCAGGCAGGAGGCGGCCGCCTGCCCCCGTAAGGCCGGCCCCGCGGCTCCCGCCCCCGGGCACTTGCGCAGGCGGGTGGCGCAACCCGCCCGCCCGCCCGCCCCTCCGATCAGGTGACGCCGGAGAGGCGCGTGAAGGGAAAGGAAAGCGCGCCTTCGGCAAAGCAGAAGGGGCGGGCTCCGGCGAAGCTCCTCCCCTCTCTCGGACGCCGCCTGTGACTGGCTGCGCCGCTCAGGCGGGGGGGCGCGCGCCGGGGGAGGGAGGGCAGCTGCTGGCCGCGGGGGCGCGCGCGGCCTGCGCTGACTGGCCGGCCCGGTGGCCGAGCGGCGTGTGAGGCGCGCGCGCGCGCGCCCGTCCGCCTAAGGGAGGGAGCTTGTTCTGTGGTACTTTTGGTGGGAACCGGAACGAGGCCGCAGGCGGGCGGCGGCGGCGGCGGCGGCGGCGGGAGGAAGAGGAAGCGGTGCCGCGCGGTCTCTACGCCCTTCCTTCCCCGGCCGGGCGGATGCTTCGCGGATAGGCGGCGGCGAGAGGCGGCCACCTGGCTGTGGCTGGCGGCCGGGCCGGGCGAAGATGGTGCTGCTGAGGGTCCTCGTCCTGCTCTGCTCCTGGGCGGCCGGAGCCGGAGGTAAGCCCGGCCGCGGCCTCTCCCCGTCCCCAGCGGCCCCAGGCCAGGCGCGAGGGCCACCGTGAGCGCCGCCGAAGCTCGTTGCCGGGCCTGGAAAGTTTCTCCGGCCTCGGCCAGGGGCCCGGGCCGCGCCGCCTCGAAGCGGCCTTGACTTTGGTGGACTTCGCCCAGCCGGCGCTTCCGGGAGCAGGGCGGCTGTCTCGGAGGCCCCGGTAGGACCTGGGGCCGGGCGTTGCTGGGAGTGCGGGCGGGGGGATCCTTCAGGTGGACCGTCGTGCGACCGATCTGCGGCGGGAGGCGGGGGGGCGCGCAGGCCGTCCGCGGTTCTCCTGCCGAGGGGCTGCCGGAAGGGTGATGGTGCCCGCTCTCCGGTGATGTAATGGGGCTGCGCAGGGAGGGACGGAGACCAGGAAGTGGGGCCGGCGGGCGAGGGGAAGGGCAGCGAAGCCGGGGCTTGGCTTGTGCCCCAAAGCCGGAGGGGCTCCCTTCCCTTCCCTTCCCTAGCTGCTTAGGGTGGGATGCGGGGCCCTCGGCCATTTGGGAAGTGCCCGGCTTCCGTTGAAAAGTTCCGGGGCCCCTTTATAATCGTCCAGCCATAAGGAGTCTGTGGCGAGCTGCGAAGGAAGGGCGGGATTGAGCAGGACCCGAGGCTGGCCCGGTGAAGAGCGGGACCCTTCTCCCCGGCTGCCTGCCCCACCCGCCGAAGAGGGAATTGTGAATGTGGCAAGGAAGCTCGAGGAACAGAAAACGGGTGTCCTGCCTGATGTGGTAGCAAAAACGAAAGCCCACTAAGGTCTCTGGTCAATTTAGAGCTGTTTGTCTAAAATAATCAGATAAACAAAATCTGTCTGTGTGCTCTGAAATACATTGCAAAGCCATAAAATGAGGTGTTAGCGTTTCACTGACATGAAACCTAGCAGTGCTAATATATTTACCTGCTTGCATTTACCTTTCTGTCCTCAAATTGCGCTCAAAATGACTACTACAAACAAAATGCAATATTAATGAATTAGTTGATGTGGTATATTTCCAAATGGAAAGTATCAGTAATATTGTCAAACTAAACATTTCAAAATACTAAACTAAAAACATGACCCGATGACCTTCCTGAAAGAGTGGAACAAGTGAGCGCTGCAGCTTGGGAGTGAAGTAGAGAAGAAACTGCTTACAGGGCTGTTAATCGGGGGACACTATATGGATAAACTACCAAGACCCAATTCTATCTGAAACCAGAGAGGTTGACATACTGTGCGTAATCTGTTCCTCTTCGTCATCACTACGTGGAAGGCCAAGAACAGGGATGGGCTGAGGAGTTTCCTCCAAACAGTTATCTTGAATTCTGAATCATAATATATCTGCATCAGAAAACATTAGATTTAATCCTAGGCCAATACCTCTTATCTTGTCTGGATTTAAATTCAGCTTGTTCACCTTCCTTCTTGTATTTGATTGGTAACACTATTCTGGAAATGTCATTCTTTCCCTTGTAAAAGGTTAGGGTTCAGTGCTTGTAACTGAGAATTTGCAGTCTTCACTTCTCTGCAAATAAACTTCCCATATCTCAGCACATTTCGAGAAGGGCCAAATTATTCTTCAAAATGCCTAAGGATTGTTGATAAAGTTAATACCACAGTACTTTCACTTTCATCTTCAAATCCATGGTTGCAATTATGAGTTTTGGCATCAGTCTTCTATATATTTTTAAATTGGATTGAATACTGGATTCATATAGTATTTAAAAACAGCCAGCCAACCAATCAGAACTGAGTCAGAGCTCAGGGAAAAAGACAAACTCCATGCATTTCTATAAATAGAAAGTTTTCTTACTTATATTAAGGACCAATTGAGTAATTGGAAGACTTATGATTGTTTAGATACTACTTTATGTTAAGCGAGAGGAGAAACTTGGTGCCAGTGACCTGAAGGCATCTTTGATATTTTCCCTCCCTTTCCTTTGGTGCAAGAAAGAGCAAAGGCTTTTGTTTCTGCTTTTCAACCAAACGTTATTCTGTACCATATTACATCTAAACTCTGCCAAATGCTGTGTAGGCAGAAATAAACAGTTAATTAAAGGTCTGGTGTGGTGGCTAAGAATGGTAGACTAGGACATTTATGGTTCACATATTCCTTCTGCCAGGGAGCTTGTTAGAGTTTATTTCAGATCATCTTTGAAAACATGACCTGTGTGTTGATTGTGTTGGAATGTGTTTGTTCCTAAAATATTGTTAATTCTTTTCTCCACAAAGAATGGAAATATGTTTGCCTTGTGACTGAAAAATAAGTAGGTTTTAAAGATAATTGTTCTTCAGAATATTTGGTCAGTTTTCAACCAGGAAATCAATGAAATAATTATATATTTCAACAGCGTGCCTATTCTTTCAACAACAGGCATTTCCAAGAATAAACTGCACATGAGGACTTCCCTTCTTCTTAACTTTAACCAGAGAAGTGACAGAGTGGAAATCTTGGTTTTTTTTTTCACTTTTGCTCTTGGTTAGCTGAGGTGGAAGCGCCATTTTGAGCTCTTGGAAATTTCTCATCCTGTAGGATTCTTTTATTTTTTTATTTTGCTAGATGAAATTTAGTAAGCTAAAACTAAGTAGTGATGTATTATTTTGTTCACTGTTGCTCCTAGATTTAAATACACTTTCCTTTAGGAACCCGTTTCACAATTATATGAAATTATAATTGAGATATTAATTAACAAATATTCTGCTCCAACCCAAAATGCAGGAAAGATTGTCAGAGTTGAATCCTGAGTTTTTCCACACATTGTGGAATCTTATAAACATATCAGCCCTTTTGGAAAGTCAGAGCCTGAAGGTTGATCTTAAGAGCTTCGACATAAGTCAGATTCCATTCAGTTAAATCATCTTTACAAAAGTCATTGTTTCCTATTCTTGGGCAAAAACACTGTAATAATTGAAGTTAATAAAGAAATATGTTGAATTTTTTAAAAAACAAAACGTTGAATGTTTAGACTGAAAAATAAATACAAGCATCAGAATAATATATTTTCTGGTAACAATTTCCTAAGTGTATGGCTGGTAAAAAAAAATTAACCTCTTTCATCTGAATCATAGATTCAGTCCTGATTGACTGGTGCATTGCATGCATCCTGGCAGATTTGATAACTACATTTTCAACTGATATAAACTGATATCTTAAATCCTGCATTTGCTTTTATAATTACAAAAGTGACCTTGGGGGAAAAAGGAAAATATGGCCCTATTTGGTAAGTTGTGGGGTTTGCTTTTCACTTAAATTAATTCCCAAAATAAGATTTGTCATAGTGCACTGAGATTTGCGAAGTACAGTACATTTCTATAAGTCTTGCATTGAGAACAGGAAATGAAAGCAGGTCTGCCAATTATTGTATCCAGTGACCAAGGAAGCACAAATTTTTTGGGGGGGAACTGCTGCTTCCCTGTAAGAAAGCAAAGCTTTACATCTTGCTGCTATGGCGGCTGATTGTTTGAATGCTTAATTAAAAATGGATGAAACAATAGTTCTGTAAATGCTTAAATTTTAGATTAAATGGAGAAATGTAGTACAGTTTTATAATCCAATTCTTAAATCACTCTGTAAAAGGTAAAATTGTATGCGTACATGTAATTGAAATTGGCTGCTACTTGATCAAGTAACAATATATGCCATTTTTAGTTTTTGTTTGAAAAGTAATTACAAAAATATCCAAAGTCTACTTGCAGTCTTAAATCTATAAGTAAAAAACCCCAATCTAAAAATAAAAAGTCAATATCATTAATAAAAATGACTGTTCTCAAATAAGTGGCACATAGATTCCAACCTTCAGTGTAGAAACAAAACATTTACTAGATGAACATATTTGCATTCCGCAAACTGCTTGTTTAACTAAAGAAACGTCGAAGCGTCTGGCAGCTTTGTCAGCCTGGAGATACAGAAGGATTCTTTCTATCTCTGTTGGTCAAAGGGGCTGATGAAAGCCTGGCAGTGTTGCACGCAACTGTCATTTGTGTAAAGAAGAGCCTGATGAGAGCGGTTCACAATCTCCCTGCAAGTACATTTGTCCTTTTGGACAATAAAAAACATGTCCTTCAATTTGGGAACAAGAAAAACACCTTGGCCTCAGGTGGACAGTGGCACTTGTGTTTGGAAAACCTTTGTTACTTCTACCTGGAGGGAAGCTTTAGAATGGGAGAAGTGCAGTGTAATTTGAATATGCTTTTATATTGTATGTTGTCCACTCATTTCATAATTTCTATTTTTGTTATGCTCTCATGTTTCTTTTTTCTGCTACAGCTTTAATTGTATTAGCTCCATTTCCTTGTTCTGCCATCACTCACGTTTATGAATAGATCTCTTTTATGCTTTTCAAATAATGTAATTGCTTTTCCTTTTTCTATAAATGAATCATTCATTTTTGTTAGCAAAAATTTGAATGTAGGCTGTGCTTCTGATTAATTTATCCACTCCTTTGTTTGCAGGTCAGTATGGAAACCCTCTCAATAAATACATAAGACATTATGAAGGACTGTCATATGATGTGGATTCATTACACCAAAAACACCAGCGTGCCAAAAGAGCAGTATCTCATGAAGACCAATTTTTGCGCTTAGATTTTCATGCTCATGGAAGGTAAATACCATGTTAGTTAATTTCCTCCTTCACCATTAACTGCAGTTGAGTATAACTGAATAGTAATCATAATACCGACATTCTGTCAAAATATAAAGTTAGCATTTTTTTCTACTGAAGTCTGAAATGGAGCAACATTCCAATCTGAATCTTTCTGTTAGCTCCAAGGTAAGTAATTTGGTAATATATGTGGAACTGGGGAGCCATTATTTTGGGATGCTCTGTCAGTATTCAAGGTACAGATACGAAATAATTGTGTATTGGCATATTTTCAGAGAAAAGAAAGTGCATTGTTCCCATCTGTGAAGTTTTCCAGACTTTTAAAATGGCTGCACCATATTCAAATATGAGATGTTCTTGAGTTTTTATATCTGTATAAGGAAGCCAAGAGCAAATATATGCAGTAAATCTGCCAGGCTTCCCCTTTCTCCTTACTGAACCTAGATAAGAGCTTAGGTCAAATATTTATAAAATCTGCAAAACTAAGAAGAGCAATCTGTTTTTAAAATGTACATCAAAACATATCAGCAGAGGCATATAAATTTGGTGCACATAGTGGCAGCTGGCTGGCTTGCTTAATGTTATCTGTGTGGAGTAGCCTGTGGCAACCCCTCTGCAAGTGCCAGATGAGCCAGCATCACTATTGCTGTTGTCTTGAAGCCACTATTTTTCTGTAGCATTTTATGTCTTGCAATGTTTCTAGCTAGAATTGAACTAGGATGTAGCTTAAAATGATAGTATTTGCAATTTACAAAACCTAGCCTCCAAGTTCAGATAACGTGTTTTCCTGTAAATAGTTGAAACATGATTATCCTTAAGGTAACCAAATCTCCTTGGTTGCATTTATGATGTGAGAGTTTGCGTGGGGCTTCAGGTTATATTGATCCCCTACATATATTAAGGTAAATGAAGGTGTGGGGTAAAAGCATAGCTCTTTTACTATGCTTAGATATAAATAAGTGCGTATCAAGCAAAAATGCTAAATGCAAAAATGGAAAATACTTAACAAGATTGAGGACGTTCATTTTTATCTATCACCCATGGTAAGAGGTGTTTTGTAAATGCAATCTGTCTTTCTTCCCTTTGCAGACATTTTAATCTGAGACTGAAGAGAGATATGTCTCTCTTTAGTGAGGACTTTAAGATAGAGATGTCAGATAAAGTAATTGATTATGATACCTCCCATATTTACACTGGGCACATTTATGGTAAGTACAGAAACTGTGGTTTCTCTTTTGAACTGGCAATAACTCCTTGTTTAGTCATTCATGCAGTGCAGAGCAACAGGCCATTTTCATAGTAATCGAAACAATTTTAGAAAGTTCATTTTTGTCTTTAAAAAGTTGTCAGAAAGTACAGTTAAATTTCATATTCTTTTTCCTTTTCATTTTATCGTAATTCTCTTTTCTTTCTGAAGAAAAATTCTGATTTGAATCTTTCCCATGTAACAGCACAATAGCTCAAAAGGTCCTACGTTGATGAGATGCTGCATTCCTTTCACACTAAAAGCTTTGCACCCTACTCCAGGTGAACATGTGGCCTACAGGCATAGTGTGGTTCCTTCTCCTGATAGACAATTGCTTAGGGTCCATTCTGTGGCCTCAGAATATCTGTACCCCACACTATTTGGGAATATAGCGCTGAACTATTAATTCTCAAATACTCCCAAGAAAAATTATCTTCAAAATCTGCTGATTTTCTAGTCATAAAGCAAACAAACAGACTTGCACTCTTTGTGGAAAGCTACATTTGATTTACGTTTTTAACATACTTGGTGAAAATGAAAACAAAAATGTGCTTGTAACTTTTGCAGGGGAAATCCTTTACATGGACAGCAAACTGAGTAAACTAGTATTTAAAGATGTGGGAAGTAAGATAATAGGGCCTAGACTGAAAAGTAATAAAGCATAGGGATGAATAAGCAGATATCTTTATAAGAACAAACTTCGGGAATAATAAAATCACACTTAAACATATACAAGTAGTCCTAAACTTATGGCCTTTGAAACAACAGTTCCAAGTTAAGGTGGTCTTGGAAAAAGTGACCTATGACCCTTCAAAGTTACCCCCCCCCTTGCACGACTGCTGTGGTCACATGGTCACAGCTTGGGTGCTTGGCAACCGGCTCACGTTTACAGTGGTTTCAGTATTTGCAGTCACGTGACCAAGGTTTGCAACATTCCCAACCTGTGTCCAGCACCCAAGTGACTTGGGGACGCGAGGTTGGCTTAACCCCGTGATTTGCCTAAAGACAGCAACAATTTGCTTAATGGCCACGGTAAGAATGGTCATAAAATCAGGTCCGATCATGTGATGCCTCACTTAACCACTCCATTGCCTGGCAACTGAAATTCCAGTCCAAAGAACCGGCAGAACAAATGTGAGGTATTTATTGGTACTGGTGATAGCGGCTATAACTTGATGCAGGCATGTTCATGAATGCTGCATGAATTTCCTGATCACTTGCTGAGAAGTCCTAGTCCGATTCAGGAAACTTACCTATTCTTGCTGGGAATTGATGCTGATGAATACCAGCTGCCAAAGTATTCTAAAGCCTTCATCCTTTTTTAAACAGGTGAACAGGGAAGCTTTAGCCATGGATCTGTTGTTGATGGAAGATTTGAGGGATTTGTTAAGACTCACACTGGAACCTTTTATATTGAGCCAGCGGAAAGATATATTAAAGACAAAGCCCTGCCTTTTCATTCTGTCATGTACCATGAAGATGATATCAGTAAGTTTTTATGCTGTGTTGAAAATATGCTATACAGAATATGCTGTGGGTGAGGGAGGCACTAAATCTTAAAGCCGGATGCTCTAAGCATTCATTCTTCCACTGCTATAGAGGGACACCTATCTTGAGCAGGGTAAGTCATGTTGCTTAGAAAATGTTATAACCCACATAAGACCGACTAGTGAGAAATCTTCTTTCAAGCGTTCACACAAGTTCCGGAGCTTCATTTCATATTGTTTAAAGCAGTGGGCACCAACTGGTGGGCCGTGAGAAAATTTTGGTGGGCTGCAGAGAAATGTCACCCCCAAAGCAATTAATCCAGGCTGCGTGGGAACACAGATCTGTGCCATCCACATGACCCGCAGGAACCCTCCCCGCCCCCTCACTCCTTACCTGGCAAACTTTCCTACCAAGTTGCTATTTTTCCTTTTTTTCCCCGGCCATCAGCTGTTCTGCTGTGCTGGGAGATTTTGATTAGCTAGAAAACAGGAAATCGTTGGATTTCTTGTTTTCTAGCTAATCTTTAGATATTTGGCTCTGCTTTTAAGCGGAGCCGAACCTTCCTGAGGACTGAAGTTTCTATAATTCAGTGCAGACTCAGCTAGACGATGGCAGAAAGGTAGATCTCTGCGTGAATCTGTGATTCCGTGAGCAACTCAATCTGCCTGCCTGCTTTGCCTGATTTTGGGAAAAGTTGCTCTTCTTTTATAAAAAATTCAATATTTACATAAATATTTACCATATTTACATACAAGCCATGCCCAGCCAGTCACATGACTAAGCCATACCCACAAATTATGCCCACAGAACCAGTTGTTAAGAAATTTGAATCGCACTGCTGCCTCTGTATGTTTGTGTGAGTGTGTGAAAGAAAGAGAGAGAGAGAGAGAGAGAGAGAGGTTAGATGGGATGTCTCTCTCCGACCAATGTCAACAAGCCACTGTCAGTCAAAATTCATATTAGTGGTACCTGGGATTTAAAATTATGAGTTTGGTCGTCCCTGAGGTCCAAAAGGTTGACAACCCCTGGTTTAAAGTATCCCCTGAAGTACTTGGCTAATATAAGTAACAAGTGCCTAAGTCCACAAAGCTTTTGGTGTCCTATTAGAGATCACCCTTCAAGTGTATTGTTAGTGTTATTACATGCAGACTATCCGGTGTAAATATGTTACTTCCCTTCCCCCCCAAAAAAATTTTTTTTTAAAAAGGGCCACTTTTTTCCCATGGGGAGGCATGCTGGAATATTGAGGACAAACTCATCACGTTGTCAGCTCTCCACTTCAGTTAGTTATTTCCAAGGAAATCTGTAATATCAGGACTATATTGTAGGAAAATCCTGATCTGCAGATCCGGTTTGTCTGTGTAGAGAAGGCTTCGTCTTCTGCTTTCTAATGTGACTCCAATTTCTGTCTGCTACCTCTGGGATCCTCCAGATTAGTATTCAACCTACAGAATTTCTTACCAATTACATTTCCTGATTCCCTCAGATAAATGGATTGTTTTTGTTTCTGTCACAGAAACAAGAATGCTCAGCAGATTTGAAAATGAAAAGATTCATGAGCCAAGCCAAGTATTGAGCCATCGAACTTTCCTTAGAAAGCAGAGGCCATGGACTGTGGTAGAGATTCTGTTGGTGTGTTATGACTGTTTTGAAAGGAAAAGAGCAGAAGGATTGTTTTAAGCCAGCATAGTTTAGGGGATTTAAGCAATTTAGTGATGGTCACTCAGGACACACAAAATTGGAAAATACCGGCTAGATCTTTACATCAAGAGTCTTGCTGGTTTTTCACAAAGAGTCCTTTTCATTCGGTAGGTAGTTTACAATTCCAAACCTTTTGTAATATTTCTGCTCATAGAATAAGACTTTGTTAAAAAGGATTTTGAGAATGATGTACACGAAACATACAAGGTTCAGGCAAATGCCTCTAATCAAGAATCCGTGTTGTTAATTAGTGAGCCCTTCCATAGCCCGTATTTTACTTTTTGCAAGAATATTCTGTTAGCGCTTTGGGGGCCCAACAATGGGGCATATGTTCCGCGTGACAATGGAGTCTTATTCAGAGCTGAAACAAAAGCCAGTGCTGAAAATGAGGATTATATTGTACTGTTTCCTACAAAGTCCTTTGTTCATGTGGCTCTCTCTTAATTTAATGACCAGATAAAGGCAACCCTTTTATTCTGATTTCAGGGATAGGCCAATTATTTAAAATTCTCATTCAATCTGTTCTTATACATTCGTGGGATATTATTTATTGGGGAAAATGATTTTGCCAGGCGTTACAGTTCTTCCCACAGTGATCTGAAACGAACCATCTTGCCTGGGCATTACTTGGGCCCTGCCAGAGGGTGTCAATCACTGCAGAAAAAATTGGACGTTGAGAGCAGCAGCCATGTGACAGCTCTGGTTGAGGAGCAGTCCTGGACAGGGCAAGCGGCCTGTTCTTGCTACTGAGGCTGGATTGTGATAGAAAATAGTAGTGCTTCCTGGCCACTTTGTTCTTCTCAAGGTAACCTGTCTCTTTGAATGTATTTGCTTGGCTCAGAATGATGAAGCTGCAATAAACCTAAAGACAATAGGGAAAGAGTTATAATGTAGAAGCTGATCCAGATCAGCAGATAAAGATCCATAGTTGAAGAGAAAAAAATCTAAAACAGCACAAAAAAGAAAGGCAAAGAATTTGCTCGTGTTACTCTGCAGATCGCTCTGAGTGGCACAGGGCCAGGTGATCTGCGGGGCTACCTCTCCCAGCGGGTGTCTGTCCACTCCCCCAGACCAGGGGTGACCCCGCTCCAGGTGCCTTCCCTTAAATGTTCTTGTGGGATCTGGAAGGCAGCAAACTTTCTCAGCAGCAGCCCCTTCCCTCCTCGCCCCCGGAGATCCTTGGAGACCTTTTCTCACCAGCACTGAGCTGCAGTGAGGCTGGAGCGCAGTAGCTGATGTTGATGTGAAGTATTGTTGGGGTGGGGGGGAAACCAGAGATTTTTGTGATGGTGCTATATTTTGTTTTTTTTTTTTTAAATTCTTTGTAACCCGCTCAGGTTTGTGTTGCATAACGTGGGTGGCTCTGTAAGTCTTTTAAATAAATGCAATATGTGCAAGGTATTGCTATAAAGGAAAGGTGTTAATTCTCGGAAGTGGATAGTTTTATGTCAAAGGGCCTCCTTTGGATAACAGCTAGGAATAACCCACTGATTCAAGATTGTACCCAAGTTGACTCTTATTATGATGCCTTTGGTTTCACAGGGAAGTTTCATTCAACCGCTGCTTTATTAAACTATACAGATTAGAATTGGCTTGTTCTTGTCCCAAAACTGTTTTTAGCCAGCAAGGAGTCAACCATTAATCATCGTCAGGACAAATCTGATCCTTGCTTGGATCCTGACTTCTCTTTTAGAAGGTTCACTGGCAGAATGACTGACAACAATATTGCAGTACGAATATCCATAAAAACAATACTAAAACGCATGACCAATATAAACTGCAGGCAAAGCAATAGCATCAGAAAGTCTTAGATAAATATGTTCTAAACTCTTCTAAATGGTAAAAAATGGGGAATTGCTTTGTGCTCAATGGCAGGTTGTTCCACAATATGCAACTCATATGTACCATCGAGCCAAAAATGAGGTGTCGCAGTCAAGGGGACCCGCAGCTACTTGGGTTTTGAGCCAAATTTATCTTTAATAGGAAAACAAAGCATAGGGGACCCCTCCTACTAGCTATGTGATGTTGTTTAATGCTCCACTCTGCAAGAAGACAGAAAGGATTATTCAACAGATTGAATTAAGCCTCATTAAAAAAAAATTTTTTTTTTTACTGATACTGGATATTTATTAACCTCTTTGCCCCTTTCTACTGTTTTAATCCTACTGATATGAATACATTTTAAAATTAGTAATTTGAGTGTCTTAATTTTAAAAAGCACATGTGCCAGAAAGTCTTTCTGTTTTAGAATACCCACATAAGTATGGACCACAAGGCGGCTGTGCAGATCATTCCGTTTTTGAAAAAATGAGGAAATACCAAATGAGTGGGATAGAAGAGCCAAGACAGCAGGTATCAAGCATGGAATAAATGATTTGACAAAATAACCTCTTATCTTTCCTGTGTATCTGTTGTTGATCTGACCAGGGAAGCTGTATTCTGCTATTGGCAGGATGTGACATAAAACGAGCTACTGATTCATTTAATTTTGAATTGATATGTCATTACTACGTGTTTCTTACAGTTTTTTCAGTTTCAATTTGCCATATGTTATGAGAAGGCTTTGGGCTTTTTCCAAATACCTGCTAGGCAAATCTGCCTGAACTTTGCACGTAATAATGTAAGAGAATTTCGCATTTCCCCCCAACAGTCTTTATCTGTAGCTACAACTCGTACGTTGAGTTGATTTATTATATTTAAAATTTCTATTAAAATTAATGGCAGGTTAAAGAACATCTTAAGTACCTGATAGCATTAGGCCTAAAATCTTGACTAAGAATCTCCTCAGGCTGCAGAAATGTAGTCTTCCAGAGATCAACTTGATTCTTGCCTTCAAGTGGCTCCTGAGCTATTTTGTTTCCTTTTAGTCCTTGGCTAAACTTTGTGTGAGGCAAGTTCATAGGGGACAAATGTTCTTGGGGGGCCAAGTTACTGTACTGGCACATAGAGTTACAGGAATGTGGCTGGCTACAAGCGGCTGAAGCTGCGCAGGTTAAAGATGAAGGGAGCTATGATGGGATGGAGAAAAGCTGACCTGAAATTGGCGTGTTCTGACACATCACCCCAGAAAACAAGGACATGCAAGTTGGACTCCTAAGTGTTTGAAATAGAAGGCTACATAAATACCTTGCACCTAAATGTTCCTTATGTTTAGCAGCCACCTGAAGAACAGGTCAGAGAGGACCCTGGGCTCTTGAGGAAAAAGCGAGCTGCACAAGCTGAAAAGAACACTTGTCAACTCTATATTCAAACCGACCATCTTTTCTTCAGGTATTACGGAACCCGAGAAGCTGTGATTGCACAGGTAAGCTCTCAGAGGTTCCCGTAGAAGACCAATTTCCTTGTCAAAATAAAGGGCAAGAGAGTGGAAGAGCTTTCATAGGCCATGATACAACTTTGAGTGACCGATAGTGAGATTGTTCCAGTGCGTTTAAAAGTGTACTATTACAGGCCTTTTCTTCCAGCAAATCATATGTACAAGTGTGGTAATTGCAGAATGTGGGTTACTTCATGGATGTGCACTGCGGCATCTTTAGAAGAAAGATAACTTTAAAAATTGAATATCCAGTGAATTTTATAAGATTGAAACTATTATCATCGCTCAGATGTAGAGGACACGCTTTGCCTATGAGCCGCTCTGGGATATGTCTGTGGCTCCGGCAAGAGGACTGAGAAAGATTCCCGTCTGAATCTCTGAAGAGTTTCTATCAGCCACTTTCCGGATGTGTATCTCGCAGAGAGCTGTAATTGGACACAATACTGTATAGGGGCCTAGAAGAACCTGGGGATGCCCTGCGGGGTATGCGCCCTTCTGCCCCAGAGCCTAGAAGGAGACATCTAGAAGGGAGAGTTTAGTTTCACTCGGTTTCTTCCAGGCCAACCAAGAATCCTTAGTGAAGTCCGTCTCTCTCAGACTGACTCACCTCATGGGATGGTGGTTGTGGAGAAAAGAGGAGGGAGGAAGGAGTGAGTACTATGTGTGTTAGCTTCCTTGGGTTACTCATAGAATAATAAAGGCAGGGTAAAAATCGAATAAAAACAACTTTGGTTGGAAAATCAACCCCCAAGTCTGTTTACTTTGTTTTGACAGTTAACTGTGATCCCTTTAAAATCCTGGTAGGAAAAGAAGCTAGGAGGCCGCTAGAGTGAAGCTGAAGCGTAGATAGGGCAGCCTGAGCCAAAGGCTGTGTGGAGGCTTCTCTCTGCTTGAGAGCTGACAGAGACCCAGACCGGTTAGAGTTAGAAAAAGGCGACCTTGCAGGGGGCAGTGGGAAGTGGCTCTTTAACTCTCTCTTTCTTTTAGATTTCCAGCCACGTTAAAGCAATTGACACCATTTACCAATCTACAGATTTCTCAGGAATCAGAAATATCAGTTTTATGGTGAAACGAATTAGAGTAAGTATACAGAAATGTTACAGCGGAAGTCTTTATGCACCTGCTGATTTAGTCGTGCTGTCCTCTTTTTATTGGCAAAACAGTCCTTGCTGGTAGAGGGTTGGGTTCCTTCTTCCACTGACGAGCCTTAAAAGCTAGTAACTCTATTTACACATTGCTCTGCTTTTTCTAGTGCTTTTATGTTGCATCTTTTACTTGCAAATGTTGGGAAAATCACAGTGGCTTCTTGACTTGACAGTTTGCACAGGCAAAGCTGAAGGATGTCTCTGCTGCCCTGTTAGTTCCATATCCTGATTTCTAGACAGTGGATCAGCTCAGGTGCTCATCTTTCCCTGTTTCATGACAATAACTTCAGGCCGTCACTTGTGCATAATAAAATTAAAACTGTACATCAAAAACACTGCAGAATGCTTACCTCATCTCTGTGCTTTGGGGTGGGTAATGTTCACACTGTTCTTCTCTGAGTCATTACTTGTGAAAACAAGTAGGTGTAGATTTTTTTTACTTTATCCAAAAGTGATGTCTAACAGTATACAATATATTTTTCTTTCAGATCAACACAACCCAAGATGAAAAAGACCCTTCTAATCCCTTCAGATTTCCAAACATTGGTGTGGAAAAATTTCTAGAACTTAATTCTGAGCAGAATCACGATGATTATTGTTTGGCCTATGTCTTTACTGATCGTGATTTTGATGATGGTGTCCTTGGCTTGGCCTGGGTTGGAGCACCTTCAGGTAAATAATTGTTAAATGTATTCTTGGACGGAAAGGAAGTATAGAGCATTATTAGATATTACATTTAATGAGCTAAAAGAAACATTGGATGCCTGAGGGGCTGCTGCGGGTGAGTATTCTCTGTTTTGAAGTATATGCCCATTATGGATAAATTTGCTTGAAAGAGTTTGAGTCTCCTGGTGCTAACCATAATCTCTGACTGCATGATTATTTTACTTCCAGAAAGTTGAAAAATCTTAACTCATATCTTTAAAAATATATTTTAAGACTGTTCCAATTCTTTCGGCATCAGGTGCATTATTTACAGCTATAGCATTGTGAGTTGTTTAGTTTACAAACTCCTGAGCACACTTTGTTGTTATAAAATACTTAGCCCAAGAATAGCTTACCTCAGCAAGCAGAGTGACTCATTCTTAGGGGCATATTTACAGACAAGTTTCAGTTGAAACCACAAAGACTAAAATATCTTGCCACAGATATTAAAAATGAAGAATTTGTGGCTGCATTATTACACAACAAGCCCAAACTGCCTAGATACACTTAAGATTAGAATACTCAGAATTATGGATCTCATCATCTTCTGCCTCACTATCTACTTTCATTTTGATGGAGAAATATACTAAAAAATCCCCTTGATCCCAGAACAGCAGTCACCAACCAGTGGTGGTCCATCCATTGGTGGTCTGCAGAGAAATGTCACCCCCAGAGCACCCCCCAAAGCAACTAATCCAGGCTGCCCAGAAACACAAGGCTGCGCTGCCCACATGGCCTGCCCTCCACCCACCCACTCCTTACCCGGCAAACTTGCCTGCTAAGTTGCTATTTTTCCTTTTTCCGACCATCAGCTGTTCTGCTGTACCAGGAGATTTAGATTTGCTAGAAAGCAGGAAATCATTGGATTTCTTGCTTTCTAGCTAATCTTTAGATCTTCAGCTAAGCAGAGCCGAACCTTCCTGAGGACTGAAGCAATGCAGACTCAGCTAGCCAATGGCAGAAACACAGATCTCTGAATGAATCTGTGATTCTGTAAGCAACTCAATCTGCCTGCCTGCTCTGCCTAATTTTGGGTAAAAGTTGCTGTTTTTTTATAAAAAAAATTCAACATTTACTATACATGGTGTGTTGTGAGTTAATTTTGTGAGTTTGCTTGCAAACAAATTTTATGTGACAGACTGAGCTAGCTGATGGCAGATAGATAGATCACTGAATGATTCTGTGAGCAGCTCAATCTGCCTGCCTGCTTTGCCTGATTTTGGGTAAAAGTTGCTCTTTTTTAAAAAACAATATTTATATAAATATTTATAATATTTACATACAAGCCGTGCCCAGCCAGTCACATGACCACCAAGCCACACCCACAGATTAGGCCATGCCTACAGAACTGGTTGTTAAGAGTGACCTAGACCAACCTCAATCCAAGCGCGGGGTGCTTCCCGGAAGCTTGGCCTTCAGACAAATCAGCCATCAACCAGCCCTTGAGAACTGTTTTGACTGAAAGCCAATGGTTTTGCCTTCAGAGTCCCAGAACAGCTCAAAGAGCTCTCCTGATTTCTGACTGGCTCACAGAGTCAAAATTCAGAATAAACTGATACATTTGAAGAGTATTTTAATAATAAAATGGTCTCTTTAGAATGAAAGTGCTGCTTTAACTGCTGCTTAAGGAGAAAGTTTTTTTCATAATTTTCTAATTAGCTTTGTTAAAGATTACCGTTTGATTTTAATTACAGGGAGCTCTGGTGGAATCTGTGAGAAAAGCAAGCTTTATTCTGATGGGAAAAAGAAATCCTTAAATACTGGCATAATCACTGTGCAAAACTATGGTTCCCATGTCCCTCCTAAGGTCTCCCACATCACCTTTGCGCATGAAGTGGGGCATAACTTTGGTTCGCCTGTAAGTATATGTGTTCCAGCTCTCCCTGGCCGGTCCCAACTTTCACAGCAGATTCAGGGACCCTTAAAAGTTGTGACCAAACCATCCTGCAGTCCAGTACAAGTCTGACCTCAGTTATACGAAGTATACGTGTAAAGATTGGAAGCCAGACTCTTAAATGGTTGCTAATGGATAAATCGGGATAATAAAAGGAATAATTTTGGTACGCCGAATGAAAGAGTTCTTTATCAGTGACTGGGTCACGTAAAGAGGTTTAGAGTGAATCACGGGGATGATGCTGGCTTCTTTCTCACCCACTTGCCATTCTACCTTCTTCCTGGGAGGCTTTAAGCAGCTCCTCCCTGGAGGAGGAGCAATGGCTTCTTTCAGGAGCGGAAAACCGCAGAGCTCCCAGTGAAGAAAGCTGACAATGTTTGTCTCTTGCAGCATGATTCTGGAACGGAATGCACGCCGGGAGAGTCCAAAAACCTGGGGCAAAAAGAAAACGGCAATTACATAATGTATGCACGGGCAACCTCTGGTGACAAACTGAACAACAACAAATTCTCTATCTGTAGTGTTCGGAATATCAGCCAAGTCCTTGAAAAAAAGAGGAATAATTGTTTCGTTGGTATGTATTTTTTTCTACACAATGGCCTTTATTTTTCATGAGATGAAAATGGGGGAACATCACTGGGGCCAGCTTGACCTTCTGTAGCTTTCCATTTTCTAAAGGGGAGTCTTGCGCCTGGTCCTCCCCTCTCGGTCTCCTCTTGATGGCCTCCAACCCACCCTTGGGATGTGCCGGCTTGGATTTGCCCTTTGTCAATGGCCACAAGGATCGCTCTGGCCGTCACACATGCTCACAGCCAGAGTCTCCCCATTCAGAGGTTGCCCTCTGATGTGTACACACCCCCTGGCAGCCTAAAGTGAAGCAGGTTCCTCTCTCCCGGCCCTTCCCCAAAATGCCACCCCTGCAGGCTTAGTGCTGGGAGCACAGAAAATGTTCTGAGTACAGTTGGCTCATGTACTGAGAACCACTTCCCCGTTTCAGCCCCTTCCCCGACTCCAGCAAAAAGTGCCCAGAACGCTCCCCTTTGTGAATGAGTTCCTAGGCAAGCTCAGAGGTTTTGGGTTACACACAGGACGAAACATGGCTGTAGCCCCTGGACTGCGGCCAGGGCCACCTCCACCCTTTCCTCCTGTCCCGGGAGGAATCTTGGAGACAGGAATGTGCCAGAGGCTGGCATGATGGATCTCTGGCTGGGCTGAGAAAGAGCCGGGTGGCGGCTGTGGTGCAGAGGGGATGCAGGTCCCGAAAAGGAGGCACGGTCCCGTGTCCGGCTTCGGTCCGAAGGAAGCCCTCCCCAGTTCACCTTCAAGGGACCTTCCTGTTTTTCAGAGTCTGGCCAGCCCATCTGTGGAAACGGGCTGGTAGAGCAAGGCGAGCAGTGCGACTGTGGCTACAGTGACCAGTGCAAAGACGAGTGCTGCTACGATGCCAACCAGCCGGAGGACAAGAAGTGCAAGCTGCGACCCGGCAAGAGCTGCAGGTTCAGAGGCTTTTCTGCTCTTGAGGAGGCCTCCCGCTCTTGGCCGCGGCGGCCCAGAAGGAGCCAGGGCAGCCGTGGCTTCCAAGAAGCCGGGTTAAAGTTTAGTGGCAGGCGAAGTCAGAGGAAGAGCTCCAGGGCTGGGAAACGCATTTCCCTTCTACCAGCAAATCTGGCTTTGGATAACTTGGCCTACTTACATGACGTCTTCGTTACCTTTTGTTGCTGGTTGATTGAAATTACTTTATTGATTGCTGTCAGAATTGGAAAGGTGCCTTATTTAAAGAAGGACTGTGCCAGGCATCGTATCAAAGGCTTAGACCGATTTGGAGAGAGAAGCCCTGGCGTATACAAGCAGGCTACTCGAGCGCTTGGATGGTGGGCAAAGGAAGCTGAGCTTTTCGGAGGAAAACCAGGCAGTGGCCTCTTGGGTGGTGGGAGTGGGGCTCTCGTAGGACAAATACAGACCTCCTTTGAAATGGGTAACTAATTTTGTTCCCTCCCTTTTCAGTCCCAGTGAAGGCCCCTGTTGTACACAGAATTGTGAATTCAAGAAAGAACGGGAAAAGTGCCGGAATGATTCTGAGTGTGCCGAAGAAGGGAGGTGCAATGGTAACTCCTCTTTCTGCCCCACATCTGCACCAAAGAAAAACCTGACCGAGTGCAACCGACACACCCAAGTTTGCATCAATGGTGTAAGTCCTCCTAGAAGTGTTGTTACAAAGCAGACGGCGCTTCTTTCTGTTGACCTGTGGCAGTTTTCTTTCTTGGGACAGCCAGTAAAAGCAGCCCGTTCCTTTTCCTCTGGAGTTCAATAAGCAGAATGTTTGGACTGACTGTTTTTGAAACCGATCCCCCATTTGTCTGTGGTCAGACTAAGAGAAGAGGCTCCTTAGCCTAAACGCTCTTTGGAGAGGAAGGAGGCCTCCAATCACCCCCAACTTTGTCCTAACGTCAGCGATGCTGGGCCGGAATCGTGTTCTGGGGAGGTGAAGTGGGGAAGCAAACTCTTTCCCTTTTCCAAGCTCTGCTTTAGGCAGCCAGACGTGTTTCTTATTTGTAGAAACATGGTGACGTTCAAAGTTGGCCACCACAATTCATTTTACTATTTCGTATGGGTTAATTCCAAGCTTGATGAGATAAAACTACTCTAGTATGTTTCCTCCCCAGCAATGTGCCGGTTCCATCTGTGAGAAATACGACTTGGAAGAATGCACCTGTGCCAGCTCCGACGCAAAGGACGACAAGGAACTCTGCCACGTCTGCTGCATGAAGAGAAGTACGTTTCGTTAGGCTGAGCCCCTGAAAGTTGGATTGCCGCATTCCACGCAGGGATGTGGTAGAGCAAGTACTTTGTTACTTAGGCCTTCGTGGGTCAATGGGGGACGCTCCTCCTCCTCCATAAGAGTCCTCCTGCCCTTCCTTTCCGGGTCTGGCTGGAGCGGAGCAGGTGCCTCTGGAGTTGGAATCGTTTGCAGTCTCAGACCTGTAAAGGACAGAGGCCTCAGCCTTTCAGATATAACCCTTTCATCATTTGGTGTCATTCCGGTGCCATCCTTCTTTTTTTTTAATCCCCCCCCAAAGTTCATTTCTTGCTCAGCTTTAAAAAAGAGGTGTCTTGTCTCAGAAGTGGGGGGCCCCACTTGGTCCCAGCATGGCTGGGGAGAGGAGAGCCTGGGCCCGTGAAGCATCCTAAGGCTTGGGAGGCTCTTGTGTCCTGCCGGGAATTAGGGATAAAGGCTACCATCTTTCTGCAGTCTAATTTCTTTCCCATGGCAATGTCCTGGCTTGTCCGTTCCATGCCCATAATAATTCTTCTGCTTGGAATAGCAAAATCCTGATATTCCTCTTCCAAAAACTCTCATGTTGAGGAGCCAATTGTTTCTGTTTTATCCAGTGCATCCGGAAACCTGTGCCAGTACAGGATCTGAGGCATGGAAGGCTCACTTCAGTTTCAAAACCATTACCCTCCAGCCAGGGTCCCCCTGCAATGACTTCAAAGGCTACTGTGATGTATTCATGCGCTGCCGCCTGGTGGATGCAGACGGCCCCCTGGCCAGGCTGAAGAAGGCCATTTTCAACCCAGAACTCTATGAAAACATTGCTGAGTGGATTGTGGTGAGTTGGAAGGAACTCTCTGAACAAACCTTGCCACTTTCTTTGCAAAAATAAGAATTGGTTTACTGCTTGGAGACAGGGTGCCCTGCAAGGACCGTTGCAGGCATCCCAAGCACAATTTCCCCTCTCAGGGTTAAGGGAAGTTCAGCAGAGAGTAGATCTAGTAGGTCACAGAAATTAAAGATTTGAGACAAGGGAACCTAGCAAAAAGGAGTTTACACCTGCACCGTGCTGTGTCTCTGGCAGCTTGCCATTTTTGCTTTTTGACATTCACTCCAGAACTCCCATTCTTTGCATTCCCTGGCTAGTTTTTCTTTTGCCTGGGAAGCAACAATAGCATTCTTCCGGTTCTCGGGACAAAGGGAATCTTTGCATACATTGAGCAAATCACGCAGGCCCCCCATAAGCACTCCCCAGCCCATGTTAGCATTTCTCCACTTACATCAGCCATACCTGCAGCCATACCTGCACTCTCAACATTGTCAGAGCACCTGTCACTTTCTCTTGACTACCTTTGTCTTGGAGGGTCCCTTTGTCGCAAGCAGCTGCTTCAATCTCTCGCCTCAAATAGCATCTCTGAAATACTCTTCCCAAAAATTCCTCGGTTTATCCCAAAGCTTTTCCTCCCTTGTGTTTTCAGTTCCGTTTGTTCTTCTGGAGGCCTCCACCTCTTCCATCTGCGTCTGCAGCAATATTTTGTTTTCATCAAAGTTGCTCTGCCTTTCCTCCCTCCAACTCCCCCCCACGGCTGCATTCCCCGTGACTCCCCTGTTCTCAGGAGAGTCCGGCCAAGTGCAGCAAGTCAGGCACTCTTGGCCGGCAACATCCCATCTTGACGGGATGGGCCTGCCAGGTCCCTCTTGAAGCAAGAGGCTCGGTTGCAAGATTTCAGCTTGTTATCTTTCAACTGTCTGTGTAACTAAGCCACCCAGAGTTGCCTGCCCACGATAAGATGGGCAGCCAATAAATTTTACAAATCAATCAATCAATCAATCAATCCAAGCCCCTTCTACAGTGGCTGGGCGTGGACAGGATGCCCCCCGAGGGAAAGAAGCTGTTAAAGGAGACCCCTCAGGGCTGAAGGGCGACATTTCCTCTTTGTGCCTGGGGCCTTCGTAGCGCCCGGGAAAAAATGGGGGGAAAAAACCCTTTTTGTTCTGTCTCACAACTCCAGGCGCACTGGTGGGCCGTCCTGCTCATGGGCATTGCGCTCATCATGTTGATGGCGGGATTCATTAAGATCTGCAGCGTTCACACCCCAAGCAGCAACCCAAAGCTGCCGCCACCCAAACCCCTTCCAGGTGAGGCTTTGGCCAGCTCTGCAGGAACTCCCGCTGGGGGCATGGGGTGAAAGCGTGCCCTGCACAGCCTGGGCTGGGAGAGGAAGAAGAAGAAGAGCCCCCGGGAGGAGCCAGAGGGCCTCCGGTGTGATCTGCATCAGGAACGCGGGTGGTTCATCCCAGGGCTGGAGGAGGGACCCCGTGGAAACAGCGGGGGGCAGGGGGTAGCTGAGCCACCAGGCAAGCGGGTATTTGGGAGGAGGGCACCAAGTAGAAAGGGCGGGGGTGTGTCCTACAGGTCGGCCGCAGGGGGTTGGAAATGTGTCTTGTGCTACCCCCCCCCGCCTCTTTGTGACAGTTGCTTCTGTTTACGGGTCTGTGGTCTTCCCAGAGCTTTGGCTTACGGCTGCTGCGCCGCAGCCAGCAAATCGGGGGGGCAGCCGTGCAGGGGGCAGCTTGCCGGGCAAAGCAGGTTCTGAACGTGCCTCTCCCCCCCCTTTTTTTTTTTTCCTGCAGGCACTTTGAAGCGGAGGAGACCCCCCCCCAGCGACTCAGGCCCCTCCACGCCAGAGGCCCCGAGAGAGCTACCAGATGGGCCACATGCGACGCTAAGGGCTGCTTTTTTGCCTTGGTTCTTCCTAGTGCCTACAGCGGGAAAACTTCACTCCAAAGAAAACCTGTATTAAGTCATTGTCCCTGGCCAATGGAGGAGGCTCTCGGGCCCCGAGACCCCCTTTCCCTGCCCCCAAGCGAAGTGGCCGGCCGTGAAGCCGATCTTCAGCAGTCCTAAGCCAGGCGTTTCTTCCTCCGCAGCTCTTCATGGATGCCTTTCCTCCCCCGGTCGGCAAAGGCGGCCCTGGCAGAACCGCTGCTTCTTCGTCGGCTGCCCGGGCTAGAAAGCGAGGCGTTACTTTGCCAATGTACATAAGTGGTTATATGCAGACATTGTATTTCTAATGTACACCTGTACTTCTGTGTGCAATTGTAAAACAATATAATTGCAATATGGATGTTTCTTTATATGATAAACCTTTTATTCTCTTAATGAAGAAATTACTGTTTAATTGACATACTCAGGATAACAGGAGGTTGACGGTGTATAAAGGTCCAGGATTCTGTAATGCTTTACACAGGAATTGTGAATGACGTCAAGTCCGAGCAATTTTTATGCATCTCTGTTTCGGTCAGAATTACCACTGAGGCTCTCCTGTCCGGGTGCTGCGTTCAGGTCCTCTCCCTGCCTGGCTCTGCTGAAAGGAGGCCAGGCTGCTACGGGAAGAGCTTGCCTGGGGTTTGGCTCACCTGCCCGGGATCGCACTGAACGGTTCGGTCGAGCGCCTGACCTCTCGAGAGGCCGCAGAAGTATTCAAAAAGAAAAAAAACACCGCTGCCTATTCTGTTAAAGGAGTGTTGACTCCTCCCCCCTCCCCCACAAGGATTTGGTAGTCAGATCACCTTGATAAGCGGTAATAAGGATCCCAATTTTGAAAATTTGGGAGAAAGTAAAGCTGTGTTTTCTTGTTTTAACAAGTATTGGAATAATCTTTCAGCATGAAACTGTTTTAAAAGATAACCACTAAAACAGAAACCACTACTGTGAGAATTGCTGTGGTTGTGTAACTGTTGTAGGCTGGGGAACGTGGAAGGCACTAAAGAGGATCTCAAACAGCACAATGGCCCAAAGTTTTTACTGCAAGTGTATATAATTGGCATTTTTTTTTAAGAAAGAAAAAGCAATGTCATAATGTGCTTAACTGCTATGCAGGAAATGGATGAGGGCATTATTCAAGCTTGACTTCACTGCTTCTGTTGTTCCAAAAGCGCCAAGCTGATGGGGAACCGATGGCTGCAAAATATTTCTGGCTTTGCTTAGGAACCCAGGTGTATTTTGGGGGTGGGATGCTAGCCAAGCTATGGATTTTGTTTTGGTTTTTCAAGAGTATGAGATTTAGACGTTTCGGTCTCATCGCGTGACTCGTAAGCCAGCAAGGCAGAAGACTTTAAAAGAATCTAATGGGAATCCCTTCCTTGTAAAACTTGTACAGTATGTGGTGACTTTTTTCAGAATACAGGTTTTTTGTACATGGTTTAGAGACAAATTTTGTACATGAATTCCCCAGACTAATAGATTATAAATAATTCTGAAGGATCTTAACTAGCTAGAAGTCTCTGTAGTTGCTTTTAAATCATTTTAAACTACATTTTGGGATTTTTTTCTTCTTCAGACTGCAAAGACCGGAAGGTTAGGTTTGCATTTCTGAAATGGTGGCTTTTATTCTACAAGAGGTCTTAGTAACTTCTCGAGTATGGTAGATCTTGGACCATGTAAATTCTTTGCTTGTGATATTATCCTGTGGCAGAGGTGTTTGGCAGAGAGCCAGGCGGCTGCCCCCCTGTTTTTACTGGGGGCCGAAGTTTCATGTTTTCTGCAAAGAAAAAAATGCACTGAAATCTCCACTGCAAGTCAAGATGTGGTAAAATAAAACTATCAAGGCAATTCGCGATCTAATACTACTGTCAGTTTAATGTCCACTGTGTTTTATACAGTATCTTTTTGTTCACTTTGGAAATTTTTACTAAAAAGTTGCAAAAAAAATAAAAGTATTGTGCAAACAGATGTAAGGGTTTTTGAAACTTGAAATGCATTAATAAATAGACCTGACGAAATCACTCCAGAAGTTGCCTGTTTTCTCTGAGTAGCCTGAAGGCCAGCGAAGCGAGACCGTCTGCAGGCTGTGGCAAAAGGCTGCGGCGGTGGGCACCGCAGGGGCCTTGCCACTCGGCCTCCGATTCAGCTGCCTTGCGCTGGCAACGTGAGCCGGGCCTTCCACCAGCTGTTACGCCCAGCTCGGAAAGGCCATTTCCCAGAAGGGGCCAAGGGACTTCCACCCACCCACCCCCCAAGACTCCGGAGGGGAGGTCAGGGAAAGGCAACCCTCCAGATACTGGGAGGCCATAGGAAGGGAGAGACCTTGGCTTCCCGGGCCCACCAGCCACAGCCCCGGAGGGCTGATGGAGCCCTTGGGGGCATCCCGTTTCCTACTCTCTGCTAGGGATTCCTGGGGCAACTGAAGGAAGGATGGCTCTGGTGGTGGTGGTGGTGCCGTTTGTCTGGGGGGAGGGCAGCTACAACCACCCAGATGAGGCCCCAGCCGTGTCGTCGATCAGGCGGTCCCACCTGCATCTGAGAGAGAGGGCTTTGGCCTTGCGGGTCCCCCTCCCGCCGCCTTCTGGGCCTCCAAGGCAGCTCGGCCAAGCAGGTCCTATTGCTGGATTCTATTGAAAATGGAGACTTTAGAACGTGAAGCCTTTCGCCTCAATCTTTCTGAAAATGTTAATTTGCACCGCTACTACGTTCTTTGCACTCTAGCAACTAGGTTGCTGTTATTCTAGGGGTCTGGACAGCGGTCAGCAAGAGATGCCAAATATTTAATATATGCTTGTGCCGTATGGCAGAGAAGTGGTACGTGCGTCTATGGAAGGCAGCTACAGCACTCCTTCCCACCAGCTTGTGGCGCAACCCTTATCAGCAAGGTCAGCCTAAACCTTACTTTGCAAATGTTGTGTTTGCGCATCAGAATTCAAATGTTCACGTTTTTGGAGCCTGGTTCTTATCTGCCAAAGCCAGAATAGCCAAAAGAAAAGTGATTACCCCCACCCCACCCGCGCAGCCAGACCAGTAGTAGTAATGCCAGAAATCTTACAGACTTCCTAACGATATAACCCCCCTTTCAAGAAAAAAATATATATATACTGTTTTTTCTTACGAGAAAAAAAAGACACGGATTATTAATTGCCCTGCACAAGGCAGATTTAGTTTGTTTTTAATTCACTTTTTATTTGTTTACTCAATCTGGTCTTGAATGTATACAATTTACAATACATCCTGATAGATCACTTTTTTTAGGTTTCAGATTGTTGTGTTTTTACCAAAAAAGTGTTCCTTTTTTCTTTTTCTAAGCAAAGGGTAAAAGCTGAGACGTCTCCCCTCCAGACTAGCTTTTTCAAACGTTTGCTTATCACCCATACTCTCATTTCAGCTTTTGGGAACTGACTTCACATCTCACAAACATTTTCTCATGACCTGGATAGAGGTGCAAATTATCCACACGCTGAGAACAGAACGTCATTCTGAAAAGAAAGAAAACAGAAAAACTAATGAACAAACCAAGAGTGAATTTCTTCCGCAAGGCCAGGTGCAGCCTGAGACCTGTGAAATGAAAAGACCGATGATGGTGATTTTGAGCCACTTTTTCCACGCTGCCGCTGGACCTGACTGCGGAAAGGAAGCCCCCGTTGCACACCGGTCACTTTGGACCCTTTGTCTTTCCCACCTGCTGGCCGGTCCGGGCACACTTACTTCTGCTGAGTTTCTCCTGCCTTGACTCGAATGGAGGTCACGATGAGTCCTGGCCGACGGTCCCCCTTTCTCCAAGGGATGATGGTTTGGACAGTGTCCCAAATGTTTTCCCAGATGGCCGTTCCTTCCCATTTCAGTTTGATCATCATCAGCTCTCCAATATCAACATCCAGAGGAACCAGAAAAGTGTAGGTTTTATTCTGAGTGATGCCTTTGATTCTAAGGGAGAGAAGAAGAAACCCTCTAAGATTCTCTGGCTGGAGCTTCATGGAACGGGGGGTGGGGGGGGTCCGTTCATTTGTTTGTGTTCGCTCTTCCACCGAGTTGTCTTTGCCCTGGGCCAGTTCAGGAGCCGCAGTGACAAATTTCCCAATTTAAAACAACAGTGTGTTAAACGATTACATATATACGCTACAAAGAGGATCGATATATCTATGGTTTATTGACTTAAAGTGGAACAATGCAAAAAGACTCAGTGGATGGAGACTACTACAAAAGAGGCCGAAGAAGAAATTATGTCCAGGTGTGGACATCTGGCTCCAGGGTCTCGGCATCCCTGGGAGAAATGAAAAGCTATAAAGGTGCTGCTACCTGCAGATGTGCTATTTTGTCTCCACAGGAAGGAGCACTTTGAGGAAATTAGCCTCCTCGGTGATAAACATGCCAAGGCACCCCCTGATGTGAAGCATGGCTTTCGTGCCAAGGCTTTTGACACCAGCCAGGTTGGGCAAAGTTTGGAACTCACAAAGTGATGGAGAGATTTTCCACGTCATCTTTGTTGCCAGTCAGCGAGATAGTGAACGTTGGATCAATTCGTGGTTCTTGGAATTCGTGGATGAAATGGATTTTAAATTGATAGTGATAAACTGTGGAGAGAAGAGAGCATGCCGCATCTTCACTTCCAAAGAGATATAAGATACATGTTCACCCTTTATTTATTTATCCCTGTCCTGCCCTAAAGAAAGTTCAGACTCGGATCTACATCCATCTACACCCTGAGCCTCTCTGCAGGCAGGGCTTTGCCCCAGGAGCATTTTCACGCTGCCGGGGTCCATTTCCTGGCCAGAAACCACAGCACACACACATCTGGGGGGACACCCGAGTGGAGCCTCCGAACAGGCTTCCTGCTTCACGCCCCCTGAATTGAGCCAGATCTGGCAGGAGACCCTCTGACCTCCTGGCAGAGGGGCAGGGCTGCCGCCTCTGTCCCCATCAGCCGCTGGTGCTGGTGCAGGAGACGGTCTGCACGAAGGCTGACCTGGTTGCCCACGGCCTTTGCAGGAGGGTACCCGAGGATTGGGGGTGGGGCATCTCAGTGTTAGTTTTTCATTCTTGCTTCAGCTCCTCACATGGTCTTTGCAACATTTTGAGCAAGGAATTGCAGGTCACGATGGAGCCTAAAATAATAGCTGCTTTGTCCTGCCTTGTTAGCTTTTGTGAAAGGCAGCCGTTGTTCTGGAGAGCTTAAGACGCCTTCGCTTCTGTCTGCAGCACAGCCAGGCCTAGCACGGGAGACACATGCGGCAGGCTGGGCCTTGAGAGAGTAACGCCCTCATCAAATGGGTGCCTGAGCACTGTGCCCGGCCGAGGAAACTCTCGCGTGGACAACCGGCCACTGCCCCGCTGGCAATCTGGCATCCCTCCAGGTAGTTTGTGGTCATTTGTTCCAGGCAATCTTCCTGAAGCATTTTGAATAGCCAGGTCTGCTCACCTGCTTAGGAAGTGGCACGAGCATCAGTCCAGGGGCTTCCCTGCCTTTCCTGGGCTTTTAAGGGCTTTGGACATGAGCTTCTGGCCCCTCCCATTTGCAGGAATGAAGCTGGCTGGCTCCAAGGGCAGCATCTCGCCCAGAGGGCTGGTCATCTCACCTGGGATAAGGCCACGCTCGTGGTCAGCCTGCTTTCCTCTCTGAACTGGTGCCATTCAGAGCCTGCACAGCCACTGTGGCCCAAGGATAACCCGCAGAGTCTGCCCCCTCCACAAGACCCCCCCTGGGCCGGTCCACCGTTGCCCCCTCCCCCACCGACCTTTGAAGGGCATCTGAGGCTGGGTCTTCAGGAAGAACCTCTGGCTGCCAGGGACCCGGGCCTTCCGAATGTGGTAGCCCAAGGTGTTGCACCGGTGGCCCCGGCAGTCAAGGCAGCGTCCCTTGTCAAACATCTGCATGTTCTTGCAAGAATAGCCGGTCATCTGCTTCTGGCCGTACCGCAGGGAGTCGATGAAGAGGTGGACCGACCGCTCGTGGGCACACTTCACCGTCTGGGTCAGCCCTGCAGGGAAAGAGAAGGGGGGCACCGAGCAAGTCAGAGGCTTCTCAGTCCCGCCAGCTGCAGAAATTGCCCACTGCTCTCCTCTCCAGCTGTTCCCCCCCCCCCCGGCTCTCCTTTCGAACCATTCCGTGGGCAGGCTGGGTGGGGGGGGAACCCGTCTGCCTCGGGACCAAGAGGTCAGGGCTGGTATCCTGAGCCAGCATCCAACTCAGCACTGCCAGAGCCCAGGAGCCAGGGTCCTTTGGCATGCCAGGGGGGGCTCTGCCTGCGGGCCAAGGGCCTCCCTTAAGGCTCTGCTTGGAGACCCCCGTTTGGCCCTCTGGCTGCAGGGATGCCCTCCCCCCTTTCTGGCTGTCACAGCATGGGAGGTTAGACCCCTCCCCCCGCCCCCCCATTCCATGGACCCCCGTGGAGCTGCCTTCCAGAACTCCTGGCAAGGAGGAGCAGGCGGGAAGGAGAAGGGAGAGAGATGCCCAGTGGTTAAAGCTCAGAGCGCCTCATCCAGCCCCTGGCTTTCCTGGCCCTGACCCACTCAGCTGCCTGCGAGTTCTGCTCCGGGGCTCCTGCCGGCCCTCCTCCCTCCCGCGGCCCCCCCTACCGGTGATTCCGTACTGCACGATGTGGTTGTAGACATGCATGATGTGGCAGCCCGGCTGGAACGTCCCCCCGTTGGGGTAGAAGTCGAAGTGCGCCACAGGCTGCTTGATGCCGACGCTGAGGCCCATGTGCTGCTGGGTGAAGGTGTGGATGGCATCCACAAAGTCAGCGTCGTCTGGGGAGAGCCGGTCGGTGGGGGACATGCCTTCGAAGAGGGGGCCGGCCGGGTCCAGGCCTGCAAGGGAGATACAGCCAGGCTGGCCAGAAATGTGGCCCAGGAACGGGGCTCAGCCCCTGGCCTAAGAACCCGCCTCTGGCAGCCAGAGCTGGAGTGGGGCCTTCTCTTCCCTGGAGCAAGCCGAGGAGGAGAGTGGGGAGGTGCGGAGCTGCCCTCTGGGTCACTGCTGGGCCAGCTGACCTGGGAGAGGAATGCTCCCTCCCTCCCACCCAGCTTCACAAACTTCCTCCAGGTGTGGCTCCACGCAGAAGCCGAGGAGCCGGCCCTTCTTCCTCGGGGCCCAGCGGCCATGGCCTGGTCCTGCCCACCCAAATGGAGCTGACAAATGGCCGGGTTTATCCTGAAGTGAAGCCCAGCCAGGCTGATGGACTCACCGGTGATCCTGCCAATCTTCCCATTGCCTCTCATGGAGCTGCCGGCAAAACCGGCTACGTGGGCGCCCAGGCTGTACCCCACCAGGTGAGCATTGCTCCGGTGAAACTGCACGGTTTCCTGGAAGAGAGCCGGGAACGGATGGAGGACCAAGGTGAGCAGCTCTGCAGTCACCTGAGACGACCCACAGCACCCGGCCGCCTGGGCGGCCTGAGCCGGTCCATCAACACGGCCCACCAGGGCAAACCGTGGCTCAGCTCAGAAGGCTGCAATTGCTCCCCCCGTCCCCCCACCCCGGTCAGGGCTAAGGTCCCCCGGAGAGGCTCTCTTGAGGCAGCGGCCTTAGCGATTCTCCTCTCCCAGCTGACCTCCAGCCACTCCAGGAAGCGAGCGATCTCTCGGCCGATGTCGCGCGTATTCTGCACTGCAACGGGGTAATGTGCATGCGCTAGAGAGAGCCAGTCGGTGATGACGACGTTGCTGTGAGGCAGTTGGATTTTGAGCTCTTCGGCCAGTTTCCAAATCCAGCCTTCGAGTCGCCTGTCCACCTGCAGCCACAGGAGGAGAAGGGAAGCCCTTTGGCCTGGGAGCCAACCAGCCCCCCCTGGAGCTTGCCCAGTGTGCCAGCAGGCCAGGGCACCTCCCGGTTCCCGGCAGCCCTGGGTGGATGGTGCCACCCCACACCCAGAGACAGCCTTGACCCTCCAGCCCTCCCACCCGTCCCTCTGCTGCCGCAGGAACGAAGAAACGCCTGCCCCAATTCCACGGGGGTCCAGTTGTGGGGCGGGGGAGGGCTGTTCCTTTTGGAGGAGCAGCCACCTTCCTTCTTGTGAAGCCCTCAAGGGGGAGGGAGCTGCGTCCCACACGTGGCTGGTAGCAATGCACGGCTCCTCCAGCATGGGGCGGGGGGGGAATACGGGGCTGCCTCCCCCAAGGAAGCTCTTCCCCCACCCCGGGTCTCCGGTGTCACCCCCTCAGCTGTGTGCAGGAACAGGCAGGGTGGCAGCCAGACCAGGCCCCCCTCCCACGAGACCAGGGCTCTTACCGACCACCCGTGGATGATCATCACCAGCGGGAGGGAGGCATTGAAGGGACACTGCTGGAGCGCCTCCTCCTGGTGGGGCTCAATCAGGCAGCCCTGCTCCGCCCTGTTGGAATACAGCAGGAACTTGGCCTCGAAGCGGGCGGGGCCTCTCCTCCCGGGAAGCAGCTGCCCAGGGGAGCCTGGAAGAGACAGTCAGCGAAAGGGGGCCTGTCTCCAGTGGCTTGGCTTCTGGGGGCCACGGAGGCCCCTTGGCCCTCCCTGGGCCGGCTGCTGAATTTGGGCAACAACACGCTCACAACTTACCTGTCGCTCGATTCTTAATTCAGAAGCTGCTCTGAACGCGCCCAGCTGGCAGGCAAAGCCAAAGCCCCGGAGACCAACCTCCCAGGTGCCCCCGGCTGAAGAGGCTCCCAGCAGTTAAGGCCAACACACCCCACAACTCACCAATCTGCCAAGGGGCCCTTCGGGGCATCGTCTGCCCAAATGTGGTGCGTCAGACAGACTTTGAAAGGGTCTCCTTGGGGAAAATGCCGGGGGCTTCAGGGATGCCGAGACACTCCAGCATTGATAAGATTGGGGGTCCCTGGGATCGGAGCCCCCGGAAGGCCCCCTAAAGCACTTTTACAGCAACCGGTGAGTTTGGGGTCTTTGCAAAGCAACAGAGGAAGCCCAGTGTTGCCACCGAACACCTGGCAGCCTCGGAGGAGCAAGTGGCCCCACTGCATCCCCCACATTGTGAGCCTCCCAGAGGTCGGGGGTGCCCTCCCCTCCCCTCTCCAGACTCTGGAAGAGTTTCAGCCAGGCACTTGATCACGTCTTCGGCTCCTGCCTTTAGGAGTGGGGGCTCTTTAGAGCACTAGCCCCCTCCTTGCCCTTCCAATATAGCCCCAAACTACGACTTGGTGTTGAGGGGTGCACCTGAGCCAGGCAGGCTTTGCAGACTGGTGGGGTGGGGGGGCTGCTGGCTCCTATTTCTAGCCTCCCTTCTCAGGGGCCCAGCAGAACCCAGAGCCAGCAGCGTCTCTTGTGTCCTGCTGTGGAATCCCCTCGCAGCCCCTCCCCCTCCTCCCTCCACTGCTCCCTTCCGGAAATGGCGTGGGAGCCGAACCGATGGAACGGGGCTTCCATTGGCCTTTGCAAGAAACACAGGCGTCACACTGAAGCGGCCCTCCCACCTGTGGCAGCAAGGAGGCGAGCAGGGACACACACACTCCCCTGGAACAGCGGAGGTCCGAGTTGCAGAAATGCAAAAGGACGTTGAAGTTCTCGGGTCCCCAGAAGCGCCCAGTGCCAGGCTAAATTAATCAAATTAATTAAAGCCGCGCAATGCATCTGGGCAGGGAGTTGCCAGGGGCTTTTCTTGGTGCCCCATGGGCCCTGGAAACCCCTCCCTGCTGGCCCCTGGGGCCCCGCCTTCCTTCCCTTTGCAGGGGGCCCCTGCAGGGGCAAAGAAGGGGAGACTGCGCCTGAAGGCCACCAGGCCTTTCTGGGTCGCTGAAGGAGTCACAGACCCGCCCAGGAAATTGCTCTGATCTCCTAATCCAGCCGTCTGCTGCCTCTGTTTGCTCTTCCTGGGCAGAAGGCAGACTTTCGATTGTTGAGTCCACTTTGCTTGAGCTGCGTCAGATGCAGGTGGGGGGGGGGCAAAAGACACGGGACGCCCCGCACGGGCTCCTCTCGCCTCCTTTCAGTTCTGTGCCCTAACTTTGGGGGGGGGCGGGGAGAGAGCAAGGAATTGTACTGCAGTCTGAGTGGAAACCTTTGCCCCCCGAGAGGGGAAGGATCTGGGGTTCTGTCCCCCACCCCCCGGCCAGACAGGACCGCCTCCCTTACAGCCAGAAGCGGAGATGAATGCAGGGAGAGCTGCTGCTGCTGCTGCTCCTTGCAAGGTGTTAATTCGGGAAGGGCACAGGCTGTATTTATTTATTCATCAAATTTACGTGGCTTCTGCCTTGTATTTAAAATCCCTTTATTCATAATTAACTAGGGTGAATTCTTCCCACACATTTCTTATTTGCAGGTCCAGAATAATTGAATGCGGAGCCTGAAGACTCAGGAAGAAATTAAATTCTCCCATTCATAATTAACCAAGGCAAATATTTCACACATCTCGGGCCTGTATTTCTTATCTGAGGCATTTGTAATAAACGGGGACGGAGAGGAAAGGGGGAAATAGGCTGAGCAGAATCTGCCTCCGTCACTGCAGCCCATCAGCCTTCAAGCCCACGGCCAGGGTCTGCTACCAAGGTGTTACCAAGGGAGGAATGCCATTTGCCACCTGGGAGTCCCTTAGGACCTCAAAGTGGTGGCTTGAAAACACCGGATCAAAAATCCTTCCTTTGGATTAGTCAGATTAGACTGGGGTGCACTAAGAGGCTTATTATATTAATTGCCCAGCCTTTGCAGCCCCAACCATCGTCTCCTTCCTCTCTCCAGGCCCTGCAGCTGGTCTTAAAAACAGACCCAGGTGCTCTCCAGTTAGTGCGGGAAATGTGGGGTGCTCTTGAGGCAAGCACCCCATTCTTTCTGCCCTGCAGGAGCTCACAGAAGAGGGGGTCCTGCTTGAAGTAGCAGGGGAGGCTGGCAGAATTCAACCGCTCAGCGGCAGCTTCTCTTATACCAAACAGGGGAGGAAGCCGCGTGGTCCCTGAAGAAATTCTGCCAGGGCTTCCCACATCTTTGTGATAACCCCAAAATCAGACCTCCCCTGGAGCCCGTCTCTAAAGGCTGAGAAGGAATTCAGGCGCCAGCAAAAGGGAGAACGGAGGGGGGTTTTAATCGATTGGTCCTGGAATGTCTGTTTGCTTTCTAAGTTCTGACAAAGAGGACCAGTTATTTTTTTACTTAAAATATCCTAGTTTGCAGGAATTATGAAGGGAGAAAATTTAATTTTCCTTCAGCCCCTCAAGCAAATCATTTTCAAGCAGTCTCAGTTTAAATCTCCAACTCGTCCTGCAATATTGCAACATTTTATTTTGCATCCAAAATGAAAGTTTGCTTCTTGATCCTTCTTGCACCAGGCAAGGCTGCCACCCTCCCAAACCCTGCCTGAAAGGGAACCCCAAATCAAGATCCTCAGTGCGACTCTATAAAAAACCCGGCTCTCAGTTGAGGACCCCTTTGCTGCCCAGGACTAGCCAGTCTTGGCTTGGGAGGCTTTCAGTGGCAAAGCCCGTTCTTGACTCGAAGGAAGGAGGAAACCTTGTATCGGGCTGCCCCAAACCAGCCTCGGAGGGCTCACCAGGACGTGGGGCGACCTGGGCTAAGCAAAGAGACGGAGAGTCTCTGCTCCCCTTTTGGGGACACCTGGAGTTCAGCCCCCAAAAACCATCTGGAAGGGGAGCAACCGATCCCTCCCAAGGAGAAGGGAGGAATAAATGCAGGGAGGCCCCAGGCCCCAAAGTGTGGGGCAGTTCCTGGCGGCCAGGAAGCCTCTTTGGTCAGCTGGGGAAAGAAGGGGCTCAGGCCGAAGGCCAGGCCAGGGAGTCAGGCCGGACGGGGAGGATGGGCCGGGGCTGCCGCTAATCCAGCAGGCGAGCGTCGCTCGGGGAACACGGCAGGTGCCACCCGGGACAACGGGGCAGGCCTTCCCACCTGCCTGCGGCAACGGAGGGTCCCCCTTCAACCAGGTGGAGGGAAACTCCGCGGGACTCCCCCCCTCCTCCCCTCCCCCCCTTTCCCTATGAATGAAGAGGCCTTTGCCGCGCCCCCCCGCCCCCTGCTGCTCTCTGGATGGGACCCGCCAATTGCAGCGAACAGGAAAGCTGCGGGGGGGGGGGCTGTTTGGGCCGGACCTTCCTCCGAACCCCGCGTCCTGCTGGAGGTGAGCCCCGGTCCAGAGGCGGCGGCGGCTCACCTTTCTTCCTCCGACCGTTGGGCTTCCCTTCGGCAAGGAGCGCGCAGAGCAGGAGCAGCAGCGGAGGGGCCAGGCGGCTTCTCATGGCGCCGTTGCCCAAACCCGCCGGGCTCAGGTGGCTGCCGCTGCCGCAGGGACGGAAGGACAGAGCTGGGCCCTCCCGCCGCTGGTGGGCAGTGAGGACTAGCAGCGCATTAATGATTAACCTTTTGCAATGAAGGGCCTGTTGCTCTCCGGGGCCCCTGGATGCGCCAACCCTGCCGGGCCCGATCAGGAGCCGGCCGGGGTTTCCAGAGGGCCTCCACCCCACCCCCCGCCTGGCCCCGGGTGGATTGTTTTACGGTGAGACGGAGAAAGCAGCCCCGAAAGTCCACTCCGCTTTCATTGACCTTCTCCAGCGGCCTTGCGGAAGGCCAGGCGGGAGGGTAGCCTCTTCTTTCCCCCCCGGGAAGGGGAGCCTGGCGTCCGAAGAAGACTCCCCCCACCCCGCCTGACGCGGTCGGACCTGCTCCAGAAAGGCGGCTCGGAGCTGAGGGGGCACGAGCGGGGAGCCCGGGCGGCTCCTGTGGGACCGTCCCCTGGCCGCTTGGTCAACATGGCCTTTGGCACCGTCCTGTTTGCCCCGGTCTGGCTCCCCCTCCCCCGCCTCTCCCGCATCCCTTCCAGCCCCCACCCCACCCCGCGCCCTCACACACACACGCGCGCGGGGGGAGGCATAAGGACGCCTTTCACCTTCACCAGGACTTGCTGATCTTTGGCGGAGCCCAATGCTGCTCGCATCTAAAACTGCGTGGGATGCGGGACGCGGGACGCGGGGGGGCATTTGGACAGCTACCGAGCTGGCTTCCTTGACCAGTTGGAGGGATGGAGAAGAGCCCAGGAGTAAAGGGCACTGGGGGAGGCGGGCTGCTGCTGCCTGGGAGGCAAAGCAAACAAGGGAGACAAGCCAGGGACACCTTTGACTTCTCAAACAGAACCAGGCCCGGCTTCTGATATGAGGGGGTGGGTGGGCAGTCCGAGGGGATCTGCTGGGCTGTGCAGGGCTGGGACAGAGACGCTGGCTCCCTGTGGTCTGGAGGTGGGGGCTTCATGGACAGGCACCCTCCCTTGGCTGGCCAGCTTGGCTCGCTGGGTTCTCGAGACCGGCTGGGACCACCAGAAGGGAGGGTAAATGGATCGCAGGAGGGCGTTTTTCTCTGCTTGCAATGCTTGCAATGCTTCTTCCTTGGAGGCCCGGGGGGTGGGGGGGGGGAGGGGGGTCATCGGTAGCACACATACCACCCCTCCAGGGAGACCATTTCTTCCCAGGTAGACACTGGCCTTCTGATTGGGAGAAAATGCTCTTTATTCCCCATTCCCCTGGATGTCCCTCTGGAAGGAGGCAGAATTCCACCCTGGGGCTGGAGACAGTCAAAGAAGCCAGTTCGAATCCAGCATCCGGCACCTTTGCTGAAGTCCGAGCTGCTCCGTTGCCTTGACCAATGTGAAGTGGTGGCTGGACTGGGGGCGGGTCTGGATCTGCTCCTTTGGGGGTCCTGTCAAATGCTGCGTTGTCTGTGTGTGTGTGTGTGTGTGTGTGTGTGTGTGTGTGTGTGTGTGCCTGCGTGAGCATAAGCAAGAGGGTTCTTTCTTAAATTATACCCAATTCTCTGACCCAGGAGACACACTGAAGCCCTGGATCCTGGAGTGGGGGCCTCTTTGTATCTCTGGTCTATAAGGGCTGGGAAGCGGTTTTATTTTGTCAAAACAAATGTATAAACGTGATATGTGAGGACTTCCTCTATTCCATTTTATTGCTCTCTCTACAGTGTTTCTATGATAATCACTATTACAACATACTCTGACAATGTTTATACTCATTACTATTCAATATGTTATGCTATTCACCCCCCCACCCCCCACACAGAGGGAGCTGCCCTTCCTTTGCCTTGGGCTTCTCTGGCTGGGTCCCCTTTGGCGCAACTGCAGAGCTCCAAAACACGCGTCCTCCCACACCTGAGCCAAGGTTGCAGCTCTGTTGCCAACTCTGCTTCTGCTGCTGGGGAGGGAGGGGGGAGGGGGCAGCCACCACGGGTGCAAAACAGCCCAGGAAGCACCATTCTCTGGGCAGGCCCCTTGGGGGAACCTCTGTGCCCAGGAGGCCTGAGCTGGTTCTGGGTGCCGCTTTCCTCTGGCTGCCCAGGTTGAAGGCAAAGCTGGTTTTGGAACTCCGGTGTGGTGCCAGAGAGGGGGGGCCCTGACCCGGCCCCAGAGCACCCAGATGGGCAAAGAGCTGCCGGGGCTTTTGTCAGGTGCTCTTGGTTGTTTGCAGGGGATGGAGGTGGAAGACCAAGGCTGGGGGGGGGGGGAGATGGAGCAGAGGATTTCAAGGTAACTTTCTGGAGGGCAAGTGGGGAGGGAGGGGCCACCTGCCTTCTGGGAGTGGCTTTCCTGGGAGCTGGGGGGGGTGGGGGCTTCTTTGGGCCCTACTTTCCCTCCTCCAGGGGGGCCAGTTCATGTTCGTAGAGACCCTCCGTGTCCGTCTTCTGGCAGGGCGACAGGGGGAAGTGGTGGATCTCGATGAAGAGCAGGTAGGTGGCAGCTCCCAGGGCTGCCCCAACCATGGGGCCGGCGATGGGGACCCACCACCAGTTATTGCCAGTTCTGTGGGGGGAAAAGAAACAGGCGAGTTTAAGGGGTTGCTCTCGGGACACTTAATCCTCACCAGACCCCTTGGAGCCTGGCTGGCTAGCTCAGAACCCACCCGTGGCCGCATTGCTGAGTTGCAGTGTGTTTTGGGGGCCATGGAAGGTGGGGGGTGGGGACAGGTACATTCCCTGGGGTGCCCGTTGCATCCAATGGCTGAAAGAGCAGCTCTGCTTCCTCCTCCTCCTGAGGCAACGGCGGCGTTGCTTCCAAGGAGAAGAATTAAGCCTCCTCAATCTGCAAAGCCCCCTTAATTTGGAAGTGGACCTCCACGCAGAGCCGCATGGTCCAAGAAGGCCCAGGGCCCCTCCTGGCCCGGAGGCCACAGGGCGCCGAAGCCAAGCGGGGCGCGGGGCATTCGCTCCGGGGAAAAACAGCGCCGCGATTGGCCACCAGGTGGCGGCTTTGCCACGCGCTCGCTCAACGGGCGGCTTCCGCGGAGAGCGGCGCCCCCCAGCGCCCCGCGGAAGGCGGCGAGACGGGCCCGAAGTGGGGAGCGGGAGGCCCGGCAACCTGTCGGCTCTGTTTCCAGACTTCCTTCCAGCTATGGAGGTGGGGAGCCCCGCCCAGACGGCTCCCGCTCCAGCCTCGCTCTTCCACGGAGGCACGTGGGGCGACCCTCCCGCTCAGGCTCCCAGCCCCACCGAATCGCCCCTCGCCCCCTCCCCATGGCTGGGCTAAGAAAGTAGGGGTGGGAATGGCTGAGGGTCCAGGTGCCCCCCGCCCCGCCCAGGGCAAAGGACTCACGTGAAGACTTCAGACCCCCATCCCGCCAGGTAGGTGAAGAGGCGGGGGCCCAGGTCTCGGGCGGGGTTCATGGCGCAGCCGCTGTTCAGGGCCATGGAAGAGGTCAGCAGTATGATGAGGAGGCCAATGGCGATGGGCTCCAGCCCCTTCGGGACCCCCAAGTTGTCCGTGTCGAGGATGGCAAAGACCCCCAGGATAAGGAAGGCCGTGGACATCATCTGGCAGAGAAAGGCAAGGGCTTTACCCCCAGGCTGCCCCTGGCCCTGGGACCTTGAAGGCAGCGGGGAGACGGGGGGCCCCAGGCTGACAGACGGTTCTGGCGACGATGGGAAGCCCCCCTCGCCCTGGTGCCCCCTTTCCCTTGGCCCTAGGAAGGCCCCAGTTTCTGTCCTGCCCCTTCCTGGGGCTCGGGGTGAGTTACAGACCCTCCCAAAAGAAGAAAACCGGGACACCCACCCGGGCAGCCCTCTTGCTCCTTACCTGGTCTGCGAAGCCATTAGCCAGGGACAAATATTCCTGAGGATACGTTGCAAATATGTGCGCTGTGGCATTGGGCCCTCTGACGGTAAAGGAGCCACCCGTGTAGACGATGAGCGCATCTGCGGAGGAAGCGACAAGCAGCAGCCTTGGAAGAGGGCAGGGACAGCACGCCTGGCCACAGAAAAGCCAAGCCCTGGATCGCCTTTGGCCAGAGACCGGAAAGGGCGCCTTGCTTAGATGTGCAGAACTCCCTTTCTGGTTCCAAAACGGGAGGCTTCCCGTGGCCTTCCAAGCGCTGAGGCCGGCTCAGGTCTGGTAAGCGAAACTGGCTTCTCAGGCAGAAGCTGCCTTCGGGGCCAGGTTATTCTCTGCTGGGAAGCGCCTCCATGGGGTTTCCACCAGGGCCAAACAGTGCACAAAAGTGGCCACAAATTCTGGCCCATCTGGGAAAAAGTCACCTAATTTTGCAAGAACATTTTGGGGTTCCTGTGTAAAATCCCAGCTGAAGCAAAGGAGACTGGGCCCTCCCACTCACCATAGTTGATGCCAAAGACCACTGCAGATCCAAGAAAGGCACCCAGATATTGTGCCAGGACATAAACAGGGAGTTTGGCCCATTTCATCTTCCCAGTCAAGCACATGGCGAAGGAGACGGCTGGATTGATGTGACCACCTAGGGAGGAGACAAGGAGGAGAGAACGAAGCTGGCAGATGCCCCTTCTGGGCCCCTCAGGCCCTTTCTCAAGGCTGCTCGCACCGGCTCCTTGGGTTGGGTCAGGAGGAGCGCTCCTGCGGAGGTGGGCTCAGGGAAGCCCCCGGCCCAGGACAGGCAGGGCGGTCCCGGAGCTCTTGTCATAGAGCCCATGCTGGACTGTCCCAGACTGGCAGCTGCCCCAGCCGTGGGGTGGGTGGGCGCTTGCAGGGGGCTCTCTAGGACTTCTCTGGACAGCTTGGTCTTCATGGTCTAAGGTCAAGGGCATCCCACCACCCAAGTTCCCCACTGCCCTTTGGGGTGGCGCTTGAGGGAGGGCTGATAAATCGTTGCATTTCTAACCTGCCCCGATGGAAGTCACCTCGGAATCTCTCTCTCCATCTCCACCTGAGACACGAGGCTCCCTCGGCTTCAAGAGGGGACATTTTCATTGTCTCTTTTAAGGCCTGATCATTTATTTAGGGAATCCAATTATTTCTATCCTTTCTTTAAGTCCTAGGCGAAGGTGTAGGGTTTGTTTCAGAAGAGCCTCAAGAAGGATTCACGAGAGATCAGCAGAGATCGCTCTTGGTCACCAGTGGCTGTTTGGGCAGAGGGGGGGTCTCAGCCGGGGAATGAAACAGGGCGGCTGGAATCGGGTTCAGGATCTGCAGCGCCAGCCATAGAGGAGGGGTTCTGGCACCCCCTGCCCCCCGCCCAAACATGGGTATCCATTCTCATCTGCCACAAGGCCTGAAGGGGTCCCGAAGGAAGCAGAGCCAAGCAGAGGTTCCCCTGACTGAGCCCTTGGGGCCCCTCCCCCGAAAGAGGCTCCAACCCCAACAGTGTCTTGGATTGCAGGCACAGCTAGATCTTCTGCTCCGGGGTGGGGTGGGGGGAAGTATTCCCCCAGGGTGCCTTTGCGGGGCCCGATTTCTTTCTCTCGGATAAGGCGACATGCGCGGCCAGGAGAACGGACGGAGCCTGGCCCTCCCCCAGCCGGCCTGGCCTTCTCCTGCCGCCACCGCATCTCTTTGCAAAAGGCGAGGAGCCAAACGTCCCAGCCTGAAATCCCTCCCCATCATCAGTTTCCACTGTTGCCGTGATGCACCTTTTGGCTCACAGCCACAGCCGCTCTTGGTGCCGGGGACTTTCCTGAGGCCTTTATGGGATGCCCTGTGGAGCCGCTTCCCACCCTGGGGGGCCCTCGGGGGAAGGAAGGGGGGGGCGGAAGCGCCAGCTGCAAGAATAAGGCAGCAGCCCAGCCTCCTTTTCCCAAACTGAGGGGTGGCAAACGCCAGCTTACCGGAAATGCCTCCTGCCACGTAGACGCCGAGGGTGACAGCCATGGAGAAGCCAACGGAGATTGTGGCTGCTCCTCCCATGGTCCCCCTGCTCAGGACGGCTTGCGCCACGCAGCCACAGCCCAGGGCCTGCAGTTTCAGAAAGAGGCAGGTGGGGGAGGCGGCAGTGAGGCCTTCCCACCTCTGGCTCCCACTCTGAGGCCCCCCTGCAGCTGGTCGGGGTCTCCTGACCAGGCCCATCTTCTCCAGGGCTGGAGATAAGCAGCCCAGGCCCCCTCCAAGCCCTGGGCCTCCATGGCCCTTGGATCTTCCAGAGTTTTTGAGCAATTTCCTAGTCCTCTGGGTGGGTGGGGGGGGGGCTGGAGGGGGGGGGGCACAATTCCTTTCAGCCGCCTGAGCCACCTCTCCTGGGCAGACCTTCCCGTGTGTCCTCCGGGCTTCCCAAGGAAAGTTGTGCCTCTGCATTCCACCCTGACTGTATCAAAGCTGGTGCCAAGCCGGCCTGGGGCTCAGGGCTCAGGGCTCCCAAGGGCAAGAAGCGATTTCTCACAGCCCTCCCTGGGCCGCATGCTGGCAGCCTCTTTTCCCAGCAGTTCCTGTCCCTGCCCTTCACTGAACCCGGGGCCAGCCTTCGAATGGGCCAGAGGGCAGAGATGGGGGCACCAAGCAAAAGGGAGTCACACGACAGAAGGGGTTGCTGAGGGGGACGGGGAGAAACCCAGGGAGGGGAGAAGGAAGTGGACGTGGAGCAAGCCATGGGGTCTTGGGTAGATGCAGCCCCTCAGCATTGGCAGGGCCGAGTCGGGCTCCTTTTGGGCATGGCAGCGCTGCGTTCCCTCTCCTGCCTTGATTCGCCTGGTGAAACAAGTTAAAACAGAACTCTCCAAATGGTGGTATTGCCAAAACTGAGGATTTCAATGGGTAAAAAACACCTGGCGGCACCAAGCTGTCAGCAAAGGGGCATCAAATGAAGCAGGCATGAAATCTGCTCCTCCTCTGCCCTCCGCCCACACACCCTCCGCTGGCTCTCACCAACGGGCCCCTCTGCAGGAGGAGCTGAGCCCAGGAGAACGTTGCCTTGTACAGCAAGTTAAAACAGAACCTCCCAAGGGTGAATCACCGAAAGTGTGAAGCAAACGAAGTGTGGAGCTGCCATCAAAGGGGCACCCAGTCGAACGGGCCTTAAGCCTCCAGCCCAGCATGTGGGGAGAAGACTCTGCCCGCCAACTGCCAAGACCCAGCACCACAGCTGGCGTGGGTCTGGGGGCCTTCTGGTGACCCCAGTCCCAGGGACGCTCCATCCCCTCTGGGCCCTTTCTCTCTGTCTCAGAAAGTTTCCCCAACCCCCTTTCCCCTCCTGGACATGGGGCGGCAAATAAACTGGCCTCTGCTTGGCTAACCTAGCAGCCACCCCGGTGTGCCTGTTTGGGGTCAGGTCGTTAGGGGGTCACCTGTGCTGGAAAGAGCTAAGAAGACATCTGGGAAACGATTGGCCTGGAAACCGGCTCCCCAAAGAGGCCACTCTGAAGGCTGCAGAATTAAGTTCTGGCCTTTTGAGGACCCCAGGCAGGAAAGAGGGCATCGGTTGGGCAGAGCAAGAACTGCAACGGGCAGCAGCCCCCCCGCCCCCCCCCGTCCATAGTTTCCAGCGCGAAGCCATCTCTTGACCTGGCAGTTCTGGCTCAGTGCTGCTTGGGGAATCGAACATGGATTCCTCACAGGCGCAAGGAGGGTTACAAAGCACTTTGCACAAGCATGGCCTGCATCCGTCCCAGGCAGCAGAGGAGGAGGAGGCCTCCCCCCAATGGGTGGGGTGAGGCTGGCAGGGGTGGGGGGGGAGGGGGCTGCTTGGAAAGACAAGTCGCCCCAAGAGATGCATCTTAGCCACTGGCGTAGCTGCAAGTCAGCCCTCCTGATAAAACCACCAGGCGAGGGTCTCTGAGGACCTAGTTTTGCTCCAGGGGGAAGCAAGGCTCACCACGGGCCCAAGGGGCCTCCCTCAGCCTGGACCTGGGGCCTCCCCCTTGATCCGGTTAAGGGCACAGCTGTGATCCCACCCATCTCGCTCTACCTCCAGCTGCAAGGTTGAAAGGGGAGTAGAGCAAATAAGCGCCTTTAAACAAAGGTCAGAACCAAGCCTGCAGCTTCCCCCTTTCGTGCCTGTGGCCTTGTCCAGTTCTGGGATGAGAGCCCAATGAAAACGGGAAGCGCGTCAGAGGGTGGGCCGACAGGAGGAGGGCTGCTCCCCTGCGCTCGGCTGGTTCCTTTGAGGAGGAGTCAAGTGAAATGTAGAAATGTGCAGAGCTATGAACTGTCTGCCTATATCAAAAAACTCAGGATTAGCTTAGACTGACCAGCGTTCTTTGTTCCAAGAAGCCTCGCATTGCAGCCTCTGTGCAACTCCATCCCTCCCATGGAGCCGCTGGGGTCCCGTCTTGAGCAAGTTCTCCAGAAGGTTCCTCAAGGCCCCAGGGGGCCCTGCACAGATTGGATTGTAGCTGCACCCCTGAGCAACTCCTGTCGGCCTCTTGGGCTGACCTTGGCCAGGGGCACCTCAAGGGGCACAGGGCCTGGCTGCTCTTTTGTCAGGGCCTGGCAGGGCCTGGGAGCCGAGGCAGGAGAGGGGCTGGTCAGGGGAGCAGCCCGCCTCGCTTTCTGCTGTCTGACGGTGGGCTAGCGAGCCGTTCAGCCAGAGCCCCAGAAGCCCTGGGGACGTTATGGTTGATCTTCTGGGCTGCAAGAATATGTTGCCGATGGACCTGAGAAAAACGGGGAGCTGCGTTGGCCCTCAAGGAGCTGTGAGTGGCGGGTTGCAGTTCCTGACGGAGTTTTATGCCAGAGCTGGAACTGGCCTGGAGGCAGTGCCCCCCCCCCCGCTTGCGATTCCCTCCCCCTCTTCCTGCTTTGCCCGCCTGATCGCATCTTGCCCTGGGCATCAGCCTGCATGCAGAGAGAATATGCCCTCCAAGTAGCAGATGCGCCCCAAGGCGATCGGGGCAGCGGGTGGAGGCGGGAGGGGGGGTAGAAACAGACTGGGGGGGTGTGTCTTCTTCACAAAACTGACCAAACCAGTGTCCACCCAACAAGCTGCCACAATAACGCCCGTGTACTTTGATTTCTGAGCAGTGTTTCCAGCCCCCCTCCCTGCGCCTGTTTGGAGGCCCCCCCTGTGGGGGGAGGGGAGAGGCCATACTTACAACCAAGATGAGGGTCCCCAGGAGTTCCGCCAGGGCTTCCTTCAGCAGGTGGTTCTTCAGGGTCACTTTTTCTTTCAGGCTCTTTCCTGCCTTCTTGGTCATCCTGGCGTCCGCTTGTTCCGACTGGGAAAATGTGCCGTCAGACGTGTCCCTCTGGCCCCCTTTTGAACTTTGGCTCGCTCCTCAAATGGTTCCTGCGACGCCCCGACCAGCCTGGGGGTTTCTGGGCCTCCTGTTGCCTTCCCGGATCACTCTTCAAGAGGGCCCATCCTTCTCGCCATGCGCCAGGCTATTTATAACAGGCCGAGATAAGGTAGGTCAGCCCCTCATTTGCCGCCAGGAGAAGCCCGCCAGTTGCTGATTGCACCAGTAGCACACACACACACACAGCACACCCACCCCGGTTGTGAGGGCTGAAAGCTGTGAAGGTGCCGGAGAAGATTGGAGAAGGGGAGCCGCTCTTTATATACCTGCCAGAGGCCAGTTGGCGATTGGCTGCTGCTGCAGAGCCTTTTGTGGGGAGGCTGCCAAGAGGCGTGTTCAGACACACCTGAGCCGTAGGTTCCACACCTGGCTTGGGGGTGCAGGCTGCCTCCACGTGCCCTGGTGAGAACAGGCCCACTTCTCTAGGCCCAAAGCACGAACCCTTCAGTCTGAACCCTCCCAGAAGCGGATTCCCTGACAGCAGTTGGCGCACTTCTTTTAGCCATTGCTAGATCTTGTGGCAGGGAGTTCTGTAGGTGAATTCTGCACTGCCTCGCCTCCTTTCGTTCCTGGAGCTCCTCTCGACGGTTTTGTCAACTAACCCTGTATTCTAGATCCAGAGAAGGGGCGGAGCCATGCTCTCTCTATGTCCTTGTGACAAAGATGGTTTCATAACTACGTTGATCAACATTGATTTTTCTTGGCTAAATAAACAGCTCCAGAAATGGGACTTTTCCCTACTTGGAAAGGAGGCAAAGCAGCTTCTCGTGACTGGCTGCAAGTCCCTGTTTCCACTGTCTTCACCAGTGAAGAAGTCCAGTGTGGAGTCTGCTGTCCGTTGGCCCCTCCCCACAATTCGCCCGGAGTGCTCCAGCTCCAGCACGGGGGCTGCTGACGCCCACCTAGTTGGCTCAAGGCCAGGGGTCCAATCCAAGCAGACCCAAGGAAGCCTGGGCAGGTGGGGGCAGGTGGGCTGCCAAGAAGCCTTTGCGCCCTCAGGGCTCGATGACCGTCCTTCTGCCGTCCTGCGCTCCCACCTCATGGTTGCAGGCATGTCCCCACCTGGTGTGCCGGAAGGGGCCGCGATTTGCTGCCCTCCTTGGGAACTTCTCTTTTGGGCACGGGGTGGGAGGGCAGGGCTTTGGTTGCCCGTTTGACACAATGGAAGTGCAGATATTGTAGAGCCTGTTCCGTTGGTGCCATTTTGCATTTTGCCCCTGGTGTAAAAGGAAGCGGCCATGAGGGATAAAGGAAACAAAAGGAAACATCCTGTGCACATCCACTGCCCGGCCTTTGTGACCCGGCTGCGTTTCCCGTCACCTGGCTGACCCCCTCCCCCCCTTTTCCCTTCCTGGAACAACAGCTCTGCAGGGGAAAGGGCCAAACAGCTACCCCCCCGCCCCGAGCCTGCATGCCAGGCGCTGCTGCTGCTGCTGCCGCCGCTGCCAGAGGGGAAACGGGCCACTTTCCTGGCCCTGGGTGGTGTGGCCCCTCCCTCTGGCCTGGCCTGGGCAGAGAGGGGCCTCACAGGGGAGGCCAGGCCTGGCCCTCAATGGCATAAGGGGGGGCGGGGGGGCTGGCTGTGCCCTGCCTCCTCCCTCTGGCTTGTCTGCCTCCCCTGTATTCGTTAAGGCGGCATTAATTGAATGTGTAACTTGGCCTAATGAGACCAAAGACTTATTCCTTTGGTCGAAAGGGTAAAAATTAAAAAAAATTAAGGGGGAGAATGGGGTTTTCAGGGAGGAATGTGCTTAATGGCGTCTGCTCGTTAGGCAGCGTCCATTAGCCGAAAGGTCCCCCCATTTCCAGGTTTGATGCATTTCTTGGGGGGGGGGCAAGTGAGGGGGGAGGCAAAGAAGAGCTGAAAATAAGGGCAGTAGCATCTCCAAGCAGTAGCGTAGCCATGACTGTCATGGCCGTGGCATGTGAGGGCTGGGAAGGTTGTCTTCAGCCCTGGTCCACCCTGGAGGCAAAAGCACCAGGGCTTTCTCTGACCCCAGGTCTCTGGGACTCCCTGCCTCATGAGACGTGGTCAGCACTACCAATGGTCCATCCTGGGCTCCACAAACAGCCGCCTCCCTACGTTCTTGCTCTGGTGTCCCGGGGGAGGGGAGCTTTTTTGCACACACACTGATAAGTGAGGGGAGAAGAAACCAAGACGTGGGCTGCAAAGGCAGCTCGGCCTCCTCAGGTCTCCTCCTTGAGATCCTGACATGCAACTGGGGAGTGGAACCTCCCATCGGAAGGTGTGGGGACAGGACTTCCAGAAGGCCTGGAGACGCTGGGGGAGGGGAGGGTAAATGGCCTCCTGGGCTGACCTGGGGGGTGGGGGTGCAGGGGCTGCTCCCTAGAGGAGGAGGAGGAGGAGGGGGGGACCCTTGGGCCCCTCTCTCCAGCAGAGGCAGGGGGGCCCAGATGTCAACCCAAGGCTGGGGGGCCGAGAGGGGCCACGGGGCAGCCGCCTCCCTCCCTCCCTCCCGCCTCCCCCGAGGGATCCCGGGCAGCCAGACCGGCGGAGCTCTCCATGGTGCTGGCTGCGGAGCCCTTTGCTCGCGGGGGCTCGGGTCCCGGCGCCCCACCCGGCCGCCCGGAGGAGCTTTGCTGGGCCTGCTCAGCCTCGGCGGAGGCGCCCTTTGGAGAAGGTCTCCCCTGCCGCCCGACTGCGGGGAAAGAGGCCCGGAGCCTCTGCTGAGGCAGCACGCCCGCCTCCCCCCGCGATTGGGTCTCCCAAGGGGTTGCCCGACTCCGCGCGGCCTCTGTCGGCAGCTGCCCGGCCTTGCGCGTCCGGTGCGTCCAGGGCTCCACAAGCGCCGGGAGAACGGGAGCTGCGGGGCGCGGGAGCCGTTCCTGCCCGAGCAAGCCCGGAGCCTGGAAGGGGGGCGCGTCCAGGCTGGCAGGGCAGTGCCGGCGGGCGGAGTCAAGAAAGTTCCGGAGGAGGAGGAGGAGGAATATTTGGGCCGCGGAAGCATCCGACCAGCCGGGCCTCCGGCTCCCCCCACCCCCCACCCCACCCCCGCCATCCCCGCAGCTGCCATTTGCAGGCAGCCAAAGGGAGAAATTCGCGGGGCCTTTCAGACGGTGGCTGGTTCTAAAATCACCCCAAGGTTCATTTAATTAACACGTGTCCCGGGACGCGTGGAAGGGAGGCCAGAAGGGGTCATCTATCCTGGCCCTACAATTAAATCCCAAGTCGCCTTTGAAAGCCAGCAAGGGAATTGGTGAGAGAAGATCCCCAGAGCTGGAAGGCCGAAGCCTAAAGGAGCATTGCCCGATCTAGCTCCACCTGCCATTCCAAGGTCGGCAGCCTTTCAAGCGGGGGTGCGGGGGGGGGGTCATTGGACTCTTTGTCAGAGTCTCCTTTCTACGTCCTCTGAATCTTTCCCTCCTCAGCGGCGTCCATCCCTTCGCCTTGCAAGTGAATGAAAGACGCTTCCTGCCCTCTGCAGATCCTCTTCTCTTGGTCCTCCGGGGCTCCCTCGGGCGGCGGAAACGCTGGGGAGCCCCGCAGAGCGAGGCACCCGACCCGCCGAGTCCAGGGCGCCGAGCAACGCGCTTCGCTCCGCAGCCAGCCGGGAGAGAAAGGTCACTTCCATCCGCCCCCAGCAGGGGGCAGCAAGTGCGCAGGAGATGCCGCGGGTGGCGCTGCGTCCAGGGTCGTCCTCCGAGGCCCGGGCCGGTGGCCCCCAAGACCTTCGGCTCTCTGACAAGCGGGCACCCCCGGCGGGCAGCAGCCTTCGACGGGGCGGGGACCACGAGGGAGATTTTCTCTCTTTGCACGCAGGGAGCCGGCAAACTGGACGCCGCTTGGCGGCTCTCAAGGGAAGCCCCCGCCCCCCCCGGGGGAAGGAATCCCGGCGCTTCTCTGCAGCTGCCCCCGAAGCCAGAGGTGACACGTTTGGTCCCCGCAGAAGGGCGGCGAGGAGCAGGGCTCCTTACCCCAATCCTGGCGCCGTCTGGGCCTTTGCCCCCCCTGCCAAGAGGCTCCCCCCTTCTGTCCTTCTCCGTTGCCCTCGAGCAGGGGGCCCCCTCGCCCTGAGCACCCAGCCAGCCCGGCCCAGGGTCAGGGGGCCTGCCTGCACACTCGGCAAGGATGTCTTTTCCCCCTTTCGGGGGGTGGGGGGGGCACCGAGGGGAGAAGAGCTGCGTTCACCTTTCTGTGCCTTCAGGCTCAGAGGGATTTATTTCTCCGTCTGTGCCGTAGCTGTTTCTCCTTGTTCCCAACTCGTTTGTTCCCATTTTACGGAGAGGAGACTGAGGCTGAATTCCAGAACTCCCTCGGTGGAGGCGCCCAGGGGGGGTCCGTAGAAAGCTGCCCCAGAGTTTGGCCCAGCCACCACCTACACTGAGAGCGCAGTTGCACGCCTGGAGAGATTGTCAGGGTCTGACATCCCCCCGGCCGCCCGCCCCCGCTCGCAGCGAGGCCTTCATTCGATCCCCAAATTCCTCCTGGAGCCCCTTCCGCTCCTGCAGCCTCTCTTGCGGGTCTCCGGCTGCCTTTCGGCTGCGCTGCACGGGAGACCGAGGTGCTCATTCTCCTTTCATTGTCCCGGGGGAGCGTCCTCCTTTCCCCGCTCTCCTGCTCGTCCCGCCTCCCTGGCCACCCCGAGCCCCGTTGCACCCTCCTCGCCCTCCGCTTCTGGACTTGACTGCCAGCCGGGAGGAAGACCTGCTGCCTTGGGCGGGGTGGGTGGGGCCCCGAGGGGCTCGTGTAAACGGAGAGCCTCCGTTCTAGGTAGGACGGTCCGGCCTCTTTGGCCCTGCCCTCGGCTCCTATAAGAAGCGGCCGCCTTAACACCTGCCTAGACGCGCCGAGGAGAGCAGCCGCGTCTTCAGCACTCCTCTTGGGGGACGGGGAGTCACGTCGAGAAAGTCCGCCGCCGCCCCCCCGTCTCTCTGTCTCTCCCCACCCCACCCCTCATCCGTCCCCCCATCCCGCGCCAGATAACGGGGACAGAGCTGCGCTGGGAGAGGCGGGAGAGGCGATGACTTCCAGCAAAATTGAGGTGCCTGCTGGAATGAAGGCGGACCCGGCAGCCTTGATGGCTTCTCTGCACTTGCTGCCTTCTCCGACCCTCAACCTGGAAATCAAGCACACCAAAGTAAGTGACCTCCCTCCCTCCTTTCCTGGAAAGCCCTTTGGATGCTGGCAAAGGGGAGCAGCCTCCGGAGGGACCTTCCCCTCCTCCTCTGCACTTTCCTCCAGAGCTTCTCCAGAGCCTGAGCACCAGCAGTGGACCGGGTGACAGGCGCCGAGAGGGAGACCCACGCTGCCGTCGTTTGCACACACATGCACACACACAAAGGAGAAAAAGACCCCTTTGCATTTCAGTCTCCCAGCTTCCCTTTTAACTTACTACATCAGAATTTTCTTTTTCTCTAACAATCTTTTTCTTTCTTTCTTTCTTTCTTTCTTTCTTTCTTTCTTTCTTTCTTTCTTTCTTTCTTTCTTTCTCTCTTTCTTTCTAAATGTCAGTTCTTCCAGATGAGTTTGGGTGAAGTTATGTGTTCCTTTGTTCGAACCTCGTTTTTTTCAACTAAAGCTGTGAGTGTTTTGTTTTGCTTTCTGTTTAAACCGGCTCAATAGATCCATCTCGGCTTTTCCGTTAGCATTCCTGTCGGAGATGCAACCCAATCAAGTCTGGCTAATTTGGATGGAGTCCTCCTTTGCTGAGCTGCTTCTTAAGGAAATAAATAGTTGGGACTGTTTGATGGGGGAAAGGCTCATTTCTTGTTTTCCAGCACTAAATAGGGTCCATCCTGAGATTCCAAGTCTTTGTTTTATGTATTTACACATGAGGCAGACTTGGAATTTGTCAAAGGTTGAGATACAATTACTTCAGGTTCTATTGGCCAGTTGAAATTTGCAACTTTCTGGCTGTGAATTCCTGTTTCTGTTACTCAGTGATGTTGGACATAATCCTCAGGAAGATTCCTTGCACAGGTTTCAGGGCGATTTCAACGGGGTGAAATTTTGCAAGAGATGCTCCCATTAGATCATAACCCAGGTCAAACTTTCCTCATTCGCTAATCCTGAAATGCTTTAAAGGGAGATCCAGTGCTTCAACCTTGAAAAAACAATGGATCACACTTGAAGGGAGGTACCAGCCTAAAGATAGGGTGGTTATGTGGTGCGTTTTTATTTCCATTTGCTAAATATCATTTTACTTTCAAATTGAATTTCTGCATTTATTTATTCATTTACCACTTCTTTTAAAAAAATTAAGAAATAGCTAGGCTAAGCAGATTTAAAAGCCTTTATGTAGCCTTGCAGATCATTTGGATCAATTATCCACATTCATCTTAAAAATAAACCCTTCGTTTGTTTGCAGTCATTTTTTTTAACATCCCTTGTCAACCACTGACCAGATTCCAGGGAAGGGAAGCCTGGAGCTCAGTGAGAGGTGGAGCTCAGGTGGGGTGGAGCTGCAGTGAACTTTGCAAAAGCAGCTTGTAAGTCTCTGGAGCTCAGTGGGGTGAAGGGCTGTGGGTACACCCTCCCTTCGATGTCTACCACATTTGCTTAACCCCTTTGTCTGAAATGCTATAGGGTTTCCTGGGTTGGACTAGAAGACCTTCAAGGACCCTCCCAACTCTGTCTTTCCGTTGTTCTTTCTATTGAACTGTTCGCTTTAACTGGCAGGGGGACAACATTAGTGTTCCCCTCCTTTTTCCATCGCTGATCTTTGGCCGGAGCTCAGAATCTCCCCGAGTGTCTTGAAGCACCTCTTCTTCTGACCTCTTTCTCCCCATTGACGTCTGCAGAGGGGCAAGATGGTTGCCCTGGCACCCGGGTGGCAGACGGAAGGTGGAGCCGCTGGTCCAGCAGAGTGCCAGGCCCTCTTTCTTGGGGGGAGCGCTCTGCCCTGGGGCCCTCCCCTCAGGCCTGAGGCTTCTGGCTGCTTGTTTTATGCAGAAGGAAGTCATGGCTTCTGCTCACTCCTCTCGGGCGGGCAGGCTGGCGACCGACCGGTGGCTGCACTACAAATCCCAGCATCCTCCTCCCCCTGCGGGCTGTTGGTCGTGACAGATGGGGCACCTGGCATTATAACTTAGCACATGCGGAGAGGCTCCTGCAAGTAAGGCAAGGTGAAGCCAGGTGGGCAGGCCTTCTGCACGCTAGAACCGGAAGAGGCAAAGCTGCCCTCTCTTTCAAGGGGCCCCGACTCTGGGGGCTTACTAGGAATGGGGGCTGAGTTGGTGTCAGACCTCCAGAGGAGGGAAGCGTCCCAGGAGGAAGATGCGTCCAGCCAGGGGCAGGGGGGGGTGTCACGCGGTCTTGGGATCATCCAAGCCGAGCCAGGTGGGAGTCGAACTCTTCTCTTCCTGGGGGCTGCAGGGGCTCCCCCCTCGCAGAGTCCCAGGTTTTGCTCTGCAGAGCTCCGTCTTTGGTGGTGGCGATAAGTGGGACCGTCCTCTTTCAAACATCCCTGGAGAGAATCTGGGGGACATTTACAAAACAAAAGTGGGAAAGGATGAAAAAAGGGGATTCATTGCTAGATTCCCCACCCCGGCTCCTTTTCTTGGGGTCCCTGCCGCCTCTCTCCCCGATCCTCCTTTCTCCTCCCCAGGCAGGCCTGACAAGTGATTTATAGCTCCCTGGAGCCTTTAATGGAGAGTCCTGGCTCTCTGGCCAGACTTCCACCCAGGCCGGATCGCACTTTCTGGAAAGAAAAACAGGGAGGCAGAAAAGAGCCGACTGGCTTCCCTCAGGCGCTGGGCTCCCTTCTCGCTCTGAAGTGACAACTTTTCTAAACAATCCTGTTCAGAAGCAGAGTTGGGAAGAGAGCTGCTTCCATCCTCGGCATCTCAAGAAACACTCTGTGTGTGTGTGTGTGTGTGTGTGTGTGTGTGTGTGTGTGTGTGTGTGTGAGAGAGAGAGAGAGAGAGAGAGAGAGAGAGAGAGAGAGAGAGAGAGAGAGTTTCCTCTTGTTGCTTGTTCGCTCTGGCAGAAGAAGGCAGGGAACTGGTGTGAGGCTCTACACCAGCCAGGACAGAGCTTGCCCCTCAGTCGGGAGCTGCATCGGAGGGTCCAAAGCCCCAGACCCCCCCACTCCCCTGGGCCCTTTTAGCGGGTTGGGTGCAGGGCAGGGAGGGAGGGAGGGAGGGCCTCGTTCCTCGGGGCGTCCAGGGCCCCAGAGTCTTTTGTCCAGGGGCACAAGCAACCCCCTCGGATGCCCCCTCCCACCCTCCAGCCAGTCCCCCTGCCTGCCTGCCTGCCTGTGGGGCAACGGCAGTTGTTTCTCCATTTGTTCACCACAGGCGCATGCTATGGGGTTGGAGGTGGGAAGAAGATCCAGGAAGTATTTTGCTAGCTCTAGAAATGGTTTACATTGCCTAGAAGTTTGTGTTAAATAAACCCAGCCTGTCGAAAGAAAGCCCTCCTTGGTGACCCATCAGTCTTCCGACAGCAGCGGCTTTGCTCAGAGATGAGGCCGCTTCTCGGTTGCAGCTGTGCGGCTCCTTCTGGGCTCTTGCCAGCCCAAACCTGGGGCAGGCAGATTAATTGGGGCTCAGTCCAATGGAGAAAGGCAGCCTTTTGAGGCTGGGCTGGCTCAGGACGGAGGGGGAGGCGCATGGATTGTGGGCTTCCCTTTCAGAAGCGCTTTGGGGCCCTGGACCCCGTTTCCTTCTGTGCTCTTGGGGATTGGGGGCGGGGGGGACACTGCATCTGGACAATTTGCAAATGAATTCCAAGGATTTCGCTTGGCAATGCTTCCCAGGAAGTGTGCTTCAGGACATGCATGCGCTTGTTTGCAGAAAGCATAAGTGGGGAGGCGTAAAGAAAAGCCCCCCTTCACTGCCCGGGACTCCGACGAAAGGCAGGCCAAGGCACAGGAGTCCTGGGGCCGTCCAGCAGATTGTCAGGGCCCCTGGAGCCAATGCCCCTCCGTGGCATCAAGAGGCATCCCTGTCTGAGCCGTGGCTCTTTCTTTGGGGGGGGGGCACTGCGCCTGCAGCCCCTGCCTCTTTGTTGCTCTTCTCTGCCCTGGAGCTCTGGCTTCCTGGCTCTGCCAGCGGCTCTCTTGGGGTGGGCCCACCTTGCCCTTGACCCAAGGGGTCCTTGGGAGGGGAGGGGGTGTACTTGGCTGTCCCTCCAAAAGATCTTTTGGCTTCCTTTGAATCCCACCTGGACTGTCAGCCTGGCTGCTCCCATTTCCCAGCCGGGGGCCACTTTTCACATCAACGTCGCTCCCAGTGACCCTCCCTCAGGAAGGGCCCACCCCAAGGGGTCCCAGATAGGATGAGGCGGGACGGCTGGGGTGGGGGGAGAAAGGCCAGAGGGATGAGCACAGGCAGGAAAATCCCTTTGCAAACCTCCGCCTGACTTGCAGTGGTGGGGGCAGTTAGCACCTCTGGCCTGGAGAAACCCTGAGAAAACGGCCATTTTGTCCATCTCTGATGGGGAGGCAGGACACGTGGTTGCACCCCTTCCCCTTGGTGGGTCTGTGGAGCCAGCCCCCTCTCCTTGGCAAGGGGGCCTGTGCAACCAACCCCACCCCAGTGTGGCTTCTGGATAAACCGGCTTGGATAAACAGCCCCTCATCAGAAGACAAAGTGTGTTATGAAGGTTGAGGCAGCCCTGTTGGTCTTCTGCCCACTCTGTGCTCAGGATGGAGAAGCGCCAAGAGGGGTGGGCGGGGGGGTTGCGGGACAGCCAGTGCCCCCTCGGCTATGTAAACCCAGTTCATCACTTTCTGGAGATCGGCTGGGAAGAGAAAGCAGAAGTGCTGGTCGGGGTGGGTGGGTGTTGCAGCAGGCAGGAGTGAGGGGGCCCCTTTTGATGCTTTCCCACTTCAGAACAGCGGCAAGGTCAGGAGGGTGCCCAGGTCAAAAAAGTTAAGATGGCAGCCGCAGCAGCAGGGCTGAAGCCCCAACTGCATCTTGGCTTCTTTTGCCCCCCAGACCCCCCTGGGGCGCTGCTTGGCTGCATGGGCTGAGGATGATGGTTTATGGTAACCCCCTGTGTGCTGGCGAAGGGCTGGATGACAGATCCATTGTCTTTCGTCCCAGGCCAGGAGTTCATCTCTTGTTGGGTTTGGTCTGTTGAATTGGTGTCTTCTTTGCTTTTATGGATTTCTTTGGTGTTGTAAAACGTCCAGTTGGGTTGGGCAGCTATAATGAATGCCAGCAATTAATTAAATAAACAATATGATTAATGGTCCTAGGGCTTAAACTGTCTCATTCAGATTCCGTTATTAAAAGGCACGATGGTTTCCTTGCTCTTCTTCCTCCGAGCAACTCATCCATGAATTTTCAAACGGCTGCCTGACACTGCAGGCTACTAGGCTACTAGAATTGGCAGGGCTCTGGGAGGGCATCCAGACCAACCCTCCCGACAGGCAGCCTGGTTCCTCCAGCCAGGTGAGGCCAAGCTAGGCAGGCCAAGAGCAGAAACGGCTGAGCTTTCCCCTCGGCTGGGCCGGGAAGGGAAATCTCTCCACACCAAAATCTGGCCGTCATCTGAGTCCAGGGCCTTTTTCTCCTCCACTGCAAGAAAGGGCTACAGCTCCAGTGCAGGCGGGACCATCCTCCCCATGCTCCCCAGCCAGCCTGTGAGCAGCCAGGAGGCCCATGAGTGGGACAGCCACGTCCAGCTCTGTTTGTGCTGGCTGAGCCCCAAAGCCGGTCCGTGGCCAGCGTGGTTGCCTTTGTTCTAAGGGCGGCTGGGGGCATCCTGGGGACAACCCCCCCCCCAACCTCCAGCTTGCTTCTTATGTTTGGCTGTGGAAAGGCGTCTGGGGGGGGGGTGACTTCTGCTTTCATGCTGGTTCAATGGACTCCAATTTCCGAACTTCATGCAGGGAGTTTCAAATTTTGCTTCCTTTTTCAATTAAATCTACACTCTCCTGCATTGTGGCAAGGCACCCTGGGAGCAGTAAGTCGGGCTGGATGCCTCCCCCACCCCCCAGCCTGCAGAAAGCAGGCCAAACTTTCAACGCGTTGCCATTTTCTGAAGCACAATGGCCGGAGCTGCAAACCCCTTTCCCGGCCGAGGGTGCCTCTTAATCGAGGGCAAAAGAACAGATGAGGTAGCAAAGACGACGCAGCAGCAGCAGCAGCAGCAGCGCCCATGGAAAGAAGCAGCGACGCTGCTCCTGGTCCTCCCCGCTTTCCACCCCGGAGGCTCCAAGCGGGGCCCCTCCCTCTGCCCGGTCCCTGCTTAGCCCCCTTCAGCAGGAGAGGAGAGGCGGGAGGAAGCTTTCCGACCCTCCGGGGGGACATTGCAGCCAGGCACGCAGCCTAAGGGCGCAGGTGAGAGGCGACGGGAAGGGGCAGAAACCGAGGACAAGCAGGCCGCGTCAGCCCGCTCCGGCCCGGGCACCTCGGGAGAGAAGGCCGCGGCACGGCTCTGCAGCAGGTGGGCCCCACCTGGCCGGGCCGGCGGCGCCGGAGACTCCTCCGCGCTTCGACAGTTGCGCTGGCGGAAAGAGTGGAATTCCCCCCGCCGGAGAGTGTATAGCCCGGAGTGGCGGGACGCGTCTTCGCCCCCCATCCGCTGGGCTGGGAGGGACGCGCCCCTCCCCCCGCCCCCTCTGAAACAATCCAGGTCTCCCCGGCCGCCTGTTTGAGCCTCTCGGGCCGGTTTGGGAGCTCTTCGCTCGCCTCCTTCCTCTGAAGCAAAGGTGGAGCCGCTCACCAGGGACAGCGCGGGGGTGGAAGGGGCGGGGGGCTACCATGGGACATCTCTCTCACCTCTGCGGGGGAGGCTCGGGGACAGGGATACTGCCTGCAACCTGAAGCTGAATGGGGGAGGGAGTGGGGCAGGGTCTGCAAGTGGGCACCCAAGGGGCAAGGCCAGGGCAGCGGGTCCCCATGCTGGCACGCTCCAGACCAAGGCAGAGCCAGCCTGCTGGCAGGGAGGCCTTGCTGGGCCCTGCAGGTGCCCTTGGCCTCTTGGTTGGCACCAGGGGAGATCTCCCTCCCGCCTCCTAACTTGCGCAGCCCTTAATGGGTCAGTTTTGTGGGGCTTCCATGGATGTTGCCGATTGCCTGCATTCTGGTCTTGTCTTTCCATAAAAACCGTTTTATTTCAAATAGGTTTCTGTGGGTTGTGACATTGAGAACCCCTCCGGAAGTCCTTTGCCCAAGAGCTGGTGAGGGTGGGGGCCCCCAGAAGCTCAGCCACCCCACCCTTCTGGGGGGGGGGCAGAGGGGCACAGCCTGCAAGGGCTGGAGGGGAGCCGTTGGACGCGGCTCCTCCAGAGATCCAGCCTCTCCCCCCTCGATGGCCTCCTGGAGGCTCTTAAAAATGAGCTTCTCCCAGACAGCTTCCGTGCCTCTTTTGCGTTTTATTTTTAGTGTTCTGCTGAGAATGGTTGTTAATTCATTTTTGTAGTTTAGGTTTTATTTTCTTATAATTCAATCTTATGAGGTAGGTTTTCATTTTTCTTTCTCATTCCTTGAACACTGCTGAGAGCCATGAAATTGTGGCAAGACGTACATTTAATGAATAACTAAGCAGCAAAGTTGGAAGAAAGTGTCTGAATGAAACAGCCTCCCCCCCCCCCCCCGAAGTAACGTGTGGAGGGATGGAGGGAGAACGCGGCAGGATTTATCGACCCAATATGCCGTTCTCGCTGCAAGACAAAGCGCTCGGCTCGGGTTAACACGGCACCCAGCATGCTGCCCAGCCCTCTCGGACGGCACAGCCGGGGCAGCTTTGCCAGCTGCAGGAAAGCAGAGGTGGCCTTGGACCGCTAGATGACTGTCAGAGGAATGCTAGCTGGTCATGGTCTGTGTCTGTCTGTGAAACCTTGCTAGCTGCCTGGGTCCCAGCCAGGATCAAGAAGAGAACGGAGGGCACCACTGGCCCCGGGTTCAGGGCTGGAACAGCTGGAAGGGCTGGCCATTAATGTTGGTCAGGCTGTCCTGACTCAGACCTTCAGGAAAGAGGGGGTTAGGGGCCCATTCGATACCCCCCAGGATGAATCACAGTCCCTGGGATCTCACACGGCACTATGCCAGGCCTCCTCCTGCAACGATGGTCTGTGGAATAAGCCAGAATTGCCCCAGGTACCTGTGGAAACAACAGCCAGGTTCCCATGTTGCATGAAGCCAAAGCCAACAGGCCAAGTGATGTCTTGGGGCTGCTCTGAGTCTAGCACCGAATGCCCCCCCCACCCCACCGGCACTGGTGGCGGGATCCCAAGAGGCTGGGCGGGGGGGCGGGGCTTGTGCTGGTGCGGAGGGCCTGTGGCTCCCTGGGTGCTTTGGAGAAGGGGCCAATTCTGGGAGAGGGAAGGAGCCTTTGGTTTCTGCAGCAGGGGGTGGATCCCCTTTTGTAACCAGGCACTTGGGGGGATCCGGGAGTCTCCCCTGGGGTCCCTCTTTGACCTGCCAGCCTTGGCTGAGCCTCCACAGAGCTGCAGCAGCAGCCAGCCAGGAGGGGAAGATCAGGGCTCTTCCTCTTCCTTGCTCCTGCTGTGCAGCTTCAGCCCCCCGCCCCCCCCCCCCCGCCCCCGCAGTGGCTGCCTGCACAGTCCTGGGCGGCTGGGACGTTCTCCGCAAGCACTAGGCGCTGTTTGTGAATAAAGTAGGGCAGCAGCTGCAGAGAGGAGAGCCAGGAGCTGGGGAACCGGCCAGAGGCCTGTCTGGCTCACCCGATGTTCTTCCAGGGGGCGGGGGGGCTGGTGGGGAGGGCTGGTTCCAGCCCCCAAGGTCCCCAGGATAAAGCCCTCCTCTTGTGGGCTTGGGCCGCTGTGGGGCTCCTGGTGCCAGCTGGCCCAGGCCAGGTGTGTACCCTGAGTTCCCCGGGATAAGAGGGGAAAGCTTGCTGTGCAGGCCTTTGGCACGCTGCCCAAGAGCCGCCCTGGAAACTGGCCACTCTGCGGGCTCGGCATGGCCTGAATCCGGGCAAGAAAAGATCCCGGAGACCCTGCAGCAGGAAGGAGGGATTCGGGGACCTGCTGAGAGGGGGTGGAAGAAGCCCCCCTTCATGGGACTCCCAGAGCTGCCCGGTCCCTATCCCCAAAGGGATTGCAGGGAGCCAGCGGCGAGGCCCCAGCAAGTAATCCCACCTGGGTGGATCCAAAGCTGCCCCGTCTCTGAGCTCCCTGCAACTCAGTTCCGGCTGTTGGCCGCCACCGGCACTGCCGTGGACAGTTGCCACGGAAGGGCCCCTCCGGGACACTCCTGCGCGCTGCCACCCGGGCCAAGCTCTCGGCAGAAAGCCGCCTGTGCCCGGGAATGAGCAAGTGCCCGAAAGAGGCTTTTGCCCATCAGGGGAGATCTTGGGGTGGGAGCAGAGCTTGGCTTTTGCAGCCCCTTGGGAGCAGCCCTTGGCTGTGGGGGTCGCTTGGGCCAGGGAACCCCTCTTTAGGTCCGGCTTGGTCATAACACCCCCCGATAGGCTGGGCTTGGGAAAGCAGGAAAGAGGCGGGCAGGCGGGCTGCACGGGGCCTCCCCAGGTCAGGGGGCTCTGCGCTTCATCGCTGGCCTATCAGACCTGGAGTTTTTCACTTCAGCACTGAATCTCGGGGCTGAGCTGAGATCAAACGGGCAAGGTAGCTGCTCGGCCGTGATTTATCATGCCAAGGAGAAGCATCGGGCCAAAGGGGCCGGGAAGGACGGAGCCAGCGGCATTCCAGCCCTTTTCTCATCTCTGTGGAGAAAGCGGCTCCCAAGCCGAGCGGAATGGGGGCTTCTCCCCCGCCCCGGTCTTTTTCCCATGGCCTTTCTTTGTTTTGCTTTTTAAGAGATAAATATTGAGAGAGAGAGGCTGTGTCCTCCCTAAAACGATGAGGTGTTCTCTGGTAAAGAACAGCATTTCCAGAAGCTGATTATGAACAGGAAGGCTAGAATTACTCTCTTCACCTAAAACAACACAGAGAGGCATAATTCAAGCCTGTGTTACTGAAAAGGGGCCCAATCCACCAGGAAACTCTCCCAGCAGGGCCTGGTTGGTGTCATGCTGCTCCCTGCAAGCAGCCATGGAGTCCTCGGAGTTGAACGAGATCCATGTGATCAGCAGCGGCCGGTGGTTCGGGGCCTGTCCTGCCCGCTTTTCTGGGGACAGATTCTTTCTCTGCCTCCCCAAAGCAGGTCCTTCCTTCCTTCCTTCCCTCTGATCGCCCCACCCCCAAGGGGAGCTTCCCTCCTTCCCTCAGCGCCCCACGACTCCCCATCGGGCTCTCCTCCGGCCCCTCTCCTTTGCTTCCCCCTCCGTCCGGGCTCTCTGCAGTTGTGACTCCTCTCCTGGGGCCTCTGCGCCATCTTGCAGGTGGAGGACCCCAGACTCAGCTGCCACCGACTGCCTGGCACCCCACCGGCGTATGTGGGTCACTTGCTATTCGGTGTCCCCCCTGCCCCCAATTGGGCAACTGGAAGACTAATGGTCAAATCAATCAGCCCCCCCCTCCCTGCTTCGGTCTCAGGGGCCCAGAAGGACAGGCCGACCCTCCTACTTGGGTCCTGTCCCCATGGTGCTCGTCCTACGGAAGAGGGCTGGCCTTGGCAGTCCCTTCTCCTAAAGGGCCAAGTCGTTTCAGGCAGGGCCCCCCGACCTCCCCACTCCTCTGTCCAAGGGCCAAGCCAGCCTTCTTCTGGGGGGCTGAGCCCAGGCCTTCAAGCCTCCCTCCTGCGTGGAAGTGGCCTTGGGCGGATCAGGGCAGCTGAGCCCCGGCCCAAAGCAGGGGAATTCTCAGGAACTCGGCCCCTGGAACCGGCCCAGGGCCCGTGAAACGTTTGCCCAGGATGAGGACAGGAAGGCCGGAGTGTGTCCAGAGGCTCAGGTGCTGGCCCTGCGTCAGCAGGGTTATGAAATAGCTACCAAGGGAAAGGCAAGCGGCCGCATTCCTTGCGTGTTTTCGAAATTATCCCCCCAAAGTACCGTTATGTGCTCAGCTCCAGCCGCAGGACGGACGCTTGGGGCCAAACAGCTGTGATTCCTCCAGACGTGTCTCTGGCATTTGTGCCCCCCCCCCCTCCAGTTTTACAGGTTTGGCCTCAAAACCTCTCAGAGGATCAAGCATCGTATGAGAAACCAATCACTCCAATGGAACTGAAACGGAAACCCAGTCAGGGCAACTGGAAATTCTGATTCACCCAGAAACCTCCTTCTCCCCCGGGGGGGCGGGGGGGGGGAGCCTGTCGTGAAGTGGACGCTGAGATCCCTTTCCTGTACCGAAGGCGGAAAATCCTTCTGGAATGTCCAAGAGCCCAAGGACGGGGCTCACTAGAGCCAGGGAAAAGCGAGGGCCAGGGAAGCACAGGCCGCCTTGGTGGCTGACCACAGGCCGCGACGCTGGCTGGAGGTGGGTGGCTGGTCCAAGAGGCAGCCCGGTGACATCATCCCCAGCGGCACAGAGGGGGTCACGGGAGGGTCTCCCAGCAAAGGAAATGGGAGCCTCCCAGCTTGCCAGGCCAGGCAGCGACTGTGACCTCCGGGCCCAAATGGACGGCAATCTCTTCCTCTCCCTCTCTCCTCCCTCCCTCCCTCTCTCTCTCTCCTTAAAACTGCCCACAACTCCATTGACCTGTGGCTAAGAGAAGGTCGATGGGCACCAAGTGCCATTTGCCCAGCTGGTTGGTGCAGCCGAGGGGCAGGAGGTCAGCCAGAGCTCAGGGGGCAGAGTTGGGGCACCAAGAGCTCTCTGCACCCACACTTTCCAGGATGATGCCCCCCCCCCAGCCTGACAGAACCAACCTGCCCCCCCAGTCCGGGCTATGACCGCGTTGGATGACAACAAAGCCTATGGCTAAGTCCTCCCCTTCCCCTTGTGTCCGAACCCCACCCACCCCCACCCCGTCTTAGCAACTCTTGGGAAACCTGGTTAATCAGTTACCGGCCATATATTCACCCACACGCACTGTGGCTTAAGGCTGAATTAAGCTGTAAAAATCCCCCAGCTGATTTATGGCTGCAGCCAGCCTTCATTAACCCTGATTCCAGGGCAATTGTGCGGGGCCGGAGCGCTTTCCCACTTGAGAAGGAACAATGCCCCCTCTGGGCGGTGCCAATCTGGGCATGACTTACAAAGGGGCCCTTTCTCCCTGGGGCTGCGTCCCTTTCTTCCTCTGGGCTCGGGGAAGAGCTGTGTATAATTCACTGATAGCAACATTTGCTGTCAAGTAGCCGCCTTGATTTAACACTGCCCACTACAATGGTTGCAATAAATAAGAACCAAACAAACGAGGGGAACGAAAACCCCATTTGAGGCTTCGCAGGGATCCCTGTTCGCACAATGTGTCATCCTTGTCCGAGCCGGTGGCATTTTTACGAACTGGCCCTAATGAAAGTCAGATCAAATGTGCGGCTCGGCTCTCCGCATTTAATCAACGTCCACTGTAAATTCTTAAAAGTGCTGGCGAAGCCTCCTTTATCCTTGAAGAATCCGCCAAGCAGGGAGGGGGCTTGTGGCGTGGCACTACCTGACACCAGATGCCTAAAACTCCCCAAAAGTGAGTTATTTCCGCATGAGGTCGGGCTTGTAGAGCCGCCAGCTGCTGAATTTCAGGTCTTGAAACCTTTCCAAGAAGTTGGACGAGGTACTTTGTATGGAGGAGAGAGTAAATATTCCCCCTTCACAGCCAAATCGAAGGCAGTCCGCTTACAGAAATGATCTGGCAAAGCCTGAGTTTTGTTTATACAGCGTGGTGGGACAGGAAGAAGCGAATGTTAACCATTGACAGTAGCGACTCCCCCGCCGCCTTTTCCTGTGCCCGGCCGGCCCGTTTCCGTGAGATGCAGCTGCCCAAGAGGCTCCCCTGCAGCGCCGCCTTGGACGGGGAAGGTGGCTCTCAGCCTGCTTGCGGCCAGTTCTTTTGGGAGCCTCACCCCGAGGAAAACGGGGTCCACCTTGGGGGGTATGAGGGCCGGTGGGAGGGCCCTAGCTTTGCCCAAACTGGAGGCTCTCCCTCTCCTCTGAGCCAGGCACAACCGGGGGGGGGTCTCTGCCGGTCGCGCAAGGCAGAAAAGGAGGCGGGCAGGGAGCCGTCCTCCAGGGCAGCCCAGGGGGACCTTCCCAACCGGGAGGCCCTGGTGCAAGCGCTGCTGCAGCTCCCACAGGCCCCGGGGAGGGATCAGTGGTGGGGACCGGGGATGCTGGGAACATCGTCCTAAGGGGACTCGGGTGCAGGAAGAAGGTGCTCGGTGGGAAAGGCCTCGCTAGGAGAGGGGGAGGGTTTCCAGCACCCCAAAAGGGCCGGAAGGGGAAAGAGGAAGGGGAACCTCTGCAGTTTAGCCAAAACCAAAAAGCCCCTCCCTTTTTTTTCTTGCCTTTTCAGATTTTTATCAACAATGAGTGGCAAAATTCAGAGAGTGGGAAAATATTCCCCGTATTTAATCCTGCAACAGGAGAACAGATCTGTGAAGTGCAAGAAGCTGACAAGGTAAAGATAAGTGGCCTTCTAGCCTGTCCTCGCATCTCCCCACAACGGCCCTGTGCGGTAGGCCAGCCTGAGAGGGAAATGGCCAGGTGCCAATGACCTGGCTGGCTCCACAGCCAGGAAGAGCTGACATCCAGGCCTCCCCTGGCCCCTCGAGACTTCCTGGGGGGTCTCCGGTTGCCAAGGGGGGGGGGGCTCTTGGCTCACCCGGAGCATCTCCGGCCCACCTGCGTCTCCCATTTGGCAGGCTGACACAGACAAGGCCGTGCTGGCTGCTCGGCTGGCCTTCTCCCTGGGCTCGGTGTGGCGGAGGATGGACGCCTCTGAACGAGGACACCTCCTGGAGAAGCTGGCCGACCTGGTGGAGAGAGACCGGGCCCTCCTTGCCGTAAGTCAGGCGGGTGGGACACTGGGGGGGAGGCCGGACGCTGCCTTTCCAAACGCTTCTTCCACTCAAGCCCTGGTACGTTTTCGGGAGAGCCCGAGGGTAGCCATTGAGCTCCAGGGCAGAGTCGGCTGACAAGGGTGCAAACACCCTCCTGGTCAACCCGGGGCAGATCTGGGCTCCCCCCGCCCAGGGTGCCCAAGAGGCGCTGAGCTGCATGGCCCAGGCCCCACGTGGTGAGACCCGACACGGTGGCATAGCTAATGTTATTTTCCACATGTCAGACGCTTTGAACTAAGCCAGCAAACATCTTAATTCCAGCTTTGTCAACACTTAAATCATCTTACCACCAGCATACGCTGTAAAATCACCACGGGGGAAGGGAGGGGCTCAGCAAATCAGTCGGCCGTCTGCCGGTGGCTGGATTTGTGGTTCCTGAGCCAAACCTTTGTTGAATCTGTCCACCACAGATGCGGCTGCCGGCCCCACCGGCAGGGGAAACGGAGGAGCGGTGGCCCTCCTGAGCTTCAGCTGGATTTATGGCTCTCGCCCAGCGGCGGCTTCCATGGATGCATTTCCTCTGCCGCAACCTTCGTGGGCAGATAACGGGGGCTCTTAAAAGTGATTTAAGCCGTGGCAGGAAACATTTTAGGAGGCTCCTGAAGAGGAATATGGGAATGTCTCCTCAACCAGGGCCTGCGGCGGCTCCTTTTGATTGGTTTGGAGCCTGAGTGGGGTAGGGCACGGGAGCTATCTCGGCTGGCAGAGGAGCCTCGGGCAGCAGCTGAGACGGGCATTCTTGAGCCCCGCTCGGCTCTCCCTGGAGGGACGTCCAGCTCCTCTTTGGGAGCTGCTGCCTGGTAGCCGTTTGGTCCCAGCATCCGGAGGGCATTTTGCCTTCTGCTGGGGGTTGGACCTCTGGCCCTTGGGCCACCAGAGCCAGGGTGCTTTTGTGGGGGGGCCTCCCCACCTTTCAGGGGGACATACCAGAAAACTGCTGCCAGAATGGCTTTGAGGTACCCTGTGGGAAAAGACAGTGCCCCCCTCCCCCCAGCACAGAACTGTCTGGGGTGCCGTGCACAGTGGAAGCCGCATGTCCTGAGCAGCAGCCCCCTTCGCAAAGGCTCAGGGTTTTGAGCTGGGGGGGGGAGCGGGGGGGGATGCACTCCACATGAACCCCACTGCGTTGCTCCTTGCTAGGCCTCTGCCGTTAGATGGATTGGCGGTCCTGGGAAGCTCTGCGCCCGCTCTCTTCACGTGCACCAGACCCTGAGTGCCCGCTGGCATGGACCAGCCTGTTTCCCCAAGAGCAGCTGTCCCTGCGGGAGGATGTTCCTCACTGCCGTTCCTGCTGCCAGGTCGAAAACCAAGCCTTGATTCTTGCTCCCCTTGGCCTTGCAGACCATGGAGTCACTGAACAGTGGGAAGCCCTTCCTCCAGGCCTTCTACGTCGACCTTCACGGCGTCATCAAGACCTTGCGGTATTTTGCCGGTTGGGCAGACAAGATTCACGGATTGACCATCCCGGTGGGTAAGTGAGAGTCTGCCCTGCATTCGTTCTGCGGCTCTTTCCGGTGCCAGGCTGGGGCACCTGCCTTTCCTCCTCTGAAGCCAGAGGTCCACTGGTCCTTAAATTCCAAGCTGGGCCATTGGCACCTTTGCCATTTCAAGATCCAGCACCAGCCCCCCCAGGAGACCGGTTCCCTGTGAGTGGACGCAGGGCCGTCCTCCGCTTGAGGGGCCCCTTTTGTGCCCCTGGTCCTCCTGCAGACCCCTGGTCCTCTGGGGCAGCAGAGCGTGCTGATCCTCCCCCCCCAGCCGTCCTCCCTGTGCCCTGAGCTGGGGAAGGCTGCCGAGGCACAGCCAGACGAAGAGCCACAAGCGGCCAGTTGAAAGCAGGATCCTTTTCATTGCCAGGGAGTTTCAGGGGTTTTATGGAAACAGTAAAACTGTCCGCATTGCCTGCGTGGTTTCCGCCCAGAAGGACGATTCACAGCCGCAGCAGGACCAGCGTTTGGGCCAGGCGGTCTGTTTTTGTCAAACGCTGCTCCTCGGCCTCACCGACACCCCTTTTATGGTGCACATCAGGTGGGCAGGCAAGGCACAGAGAAGACGGCCGGCTTTCAGCCCCCTCCTCCCAGAAACCCTTCTGCACGAGGGAAGGCCGCTCCGTTGGCCCCTTAAACTGCAAATCCCGAGAAGGAGGAAAAGGGGTCCCAAAGGCCTCCTGGCAGGTTGGGCCGAGTCAAAGGAGCCGGCCTGGCCTGGCCTCAAGCTTCACCCTCGGGGGCCCCATCTCAGCCCTGAAAAAGGAGGTGCCATGTGGCCGAGCCGGGTGAAATTGGACAGCAAACCGGCTGATCAAGCCCCAAAGTCCGGGGCCTCTTAAGGGAAGTCCCGAGTGCCCGAACGCCCACCCCCGAGGTAGGTTTCTGGAGAGATAGAGCCCCCAGCTTGGCAGGTAGCCGTCTCAGCTCTCCTGGGCCCCCGGCAGCTTCCGTGGGGCCTTTCTCAGTGGAAGGAGCGGGCCCCGGCAGGGCAGGAAGAATCCAGCCCACTCCAGGAGGGGTGACCTGTGGAAACAATGTGCCTGGAAGTCTGGGGCTGGCATTTGCCGCCTGCCTCCTCTTGCCTTCGTCCAGGCGCAGGGACTCTGAATCGCTCGGCAGAGCAGAGAAAATGGCTCCTTGCTGCCCCTGGTTTGGGGTCTGTGGCTTCCCAAATGGGGTCGGTCAGCAACTGGTCAAGTCCCAAACATCCCTTGGGGGAGAGGCAGCCCCTCCCTGAGAAACAGCTGGCTGCAGCTGCCCTGCCTGGTAGGGCCTGCCCAGACTTGATGCCCTCCAGATGGCTCTGGCCTACCCAACAGGAGGACAGGTGGGGGGGCTCCATCTCCCTTTATCTCCCCTGGGCCTTTCCCTAATTAGCCTCCCGGGCCCTCCCCTCCCCCCCCCCCTCCGTGGGGTGGAAGCTTCCCGTATCTGCACCGGCTTCCTTTCTCCGCTCCCTTTTTGCTGATAACTGGCCAGTCTTTGTGCGGCTCCTTGGAATGCCTTGAAAACATCACTGCTCACCAAAGCAGATCCCAGCTGGCCAGGCAGGTCCTCCTCCCTCCAGCCCCCTCCCCAAAATGTTCGGCGGGAAGGAGTGGGAAATAGGGCCAGGCAAAGGATGTCCCGGGGCTGATCCGAGTCCGGCTGGGAACAAGGCTGGGCCTGGGATGCCATTCCTCACGACCAAGAACTGGCAGGGTCCTTCTCAGAAGCTCTGGAGAAACGGCCCAAGTCCCAGAGAAGCCCTCCCACCTCGCCTGAGGCCAGGGCAGACCCTTCCTCTCTCCTTTGGCTGGGTCTGGGCCCGGCATCCCCCGGATCGGCTGCAGCCTTCTGCCAGGCAAGCGATGTCCGGCATCGCCAGGCCTCTCTGGCCAGGTCCTGCTTGGTTGGCCTCTGAGCCAAAACATGCCCGGTGGGTGCTGGCTCGCATCAGCCCTTCCAAACTGAGCCTTCCCAGGCAGGGACCGGACTGGGCCCCATTCAGAGCAGAAGAGCCAGGAAGTCCATAGAATCGGTCAGCAGGTCGGGCGGCTTTGGCCCCTCCTGAAGGCAGACGGTGGGCTCTGGCGCAAGGAGCAGAGGGAGCCCCTGAAAGGGAGAAAGGCTTGGGTGTGTGTGTGTGTGTGCGCGCGTGCTTGTTTGGGCCAGAGGATGGGAGCAGTTGGCCTTCGTAGCTGGCAGTGTGATGCTCCCCAGAGTAGCCCTGGTACCCTCATTCTTTTTTATCTGCACACACACACACACACACACACACACACACACACACACACACACGCACGCACAGCTGGCCTTCTCCCTCTGGTTGCTCCTCTTGGGGTGCTCGTGAGAGTAACCAGGCTCCTCTCTTCCAGACGGAGATTATTTCACCTTTACGAGGCATGAGCCCATCGGGGTGTGTGGACAGATCATCCCGGTGAGTCTCTCCGCTGCACCTCGTATTTATTTTCATTGGAATCGGCTCCCTTGAAGGGGCTTCAGCCCGGGTGTGTTTCTCATTAGGGGCGGCAAGGCCGGGGCGGGGGGGGGGGGAAACACACGGCAGGCGGATCCGTGGCCGTCCGTCTCCCTTCCCCTCTGCTTGTTTGCACATCTTAATAGAGTTTTAGAGCAGCGCCATGAGGGAGCCTCCAGCCCCAGAATTCCCAGGACCAGAGCGAGCAAAGCCAAACAACCCAGCAGCCTTTGGTGGCTGGGGGCCAAGAGAGACCGAAGCAGAGGTGGGAGGGGGGGAAGGAGGGAGGGAGGGAGGGAAGGAAGGAAGGAAGGAAGGACGAAGGGAAGGGAAAGGAAAGGAAGGAAGACAGGAAGGAAGGAAGGAAGGAAGGAAGGAAGAAAAGAAAAGAAAAAAGAAAGGAAAAGAAAGGAAAGGAAAAGAAAGGAAAAGAAACCCTCGTGGAGGCATTTCACCTTTTGCCTTCAATAGATCCGAAATGTTGGGGCACCCAGCAGGGAGGCAGTGGGTGCCATACCTTGGGCCTTCTTTCCTGAGACGCCCCAGGACCGCCGGGCCAGTCTTCCCAGGGGACCCGGAGGGTCTGCTGAGCAATGCAGTTGAAGGGCCGCTCTCCCCCTGGGCAGGCAGAGGATAGCCAGCCCTCCCTCGGGGCACCCGGTTTTTGGCAGGAAGGGTGCCGAAAAGTCTGGAAAACGGAGCAGGGCTCCCAGGGGGGCATTAAGGGGCCCGCTGTGCCAGCCTCCCTGTGCCAGCTTGTGTGGCACCTGCTCCCCCCGGCCGGTTCTTGGAAGGCAGGGGAATGTTGCTGCGAGGATCAGGACGAAGCCAACCTATCCGGCCAACCGGTTCGCAGCCCCTTTTTCCCTTGACTAAAACGATGCGCTGGCTGACTCACCACGGAAATCTTCTGCCTGCACAGTGGAACTTCCCCCTCCTGATGTTTGCGTGGAAGATTGCGCCAGCCCTCTGCTGTGGCAACACGGTGGTCCTCAAGCCGGCCGAGCAAACCCCACTCACCGCCCTCTACTTGGGCACCCTCATCAAGGAGGTAAGGAGCCCCCGGCAGGTGCGTGGCCCCGGGCCCCTGCTCTCCCCGGCTTTCGCTCAGCCGTGCCCTCCCTCCCTCCCTCCCTCCCTGCCCACTTCCCTTCACAGGCCGGGTTTCCTCCAGGCGTGGTCAACATTTTGCCAGGATTTGGACCCACGGTGGGGGCGGCAATTGCTTCGCACACAGGGATCGATAAAATCGCCTTCACAGGTTCCACAGAGGTAAGAGTGGGTGCCGTGGGGTGGGGGCTGGGGGGAGAAGAGAGCATCCCCCATCCCTTCAGGAACCGGAGCTCTCAGGGAGAAAGCGGGTGCCAGGTGGTTGGTGCTGGGGCCAGTACTTGGGCGCCTTTCCAGTCGTGGCAACCCGTCTGCCCATCCTTTCCCAGACCTTGTGTGTAATTGCGTCCTCCCTGCTCTGTGTGTGTGTGTGTGTCCCCCAGCCTCACCCCCTCGAGGCACCTTCCATGACTCACCCAGGTTAATGAGGGAAGCGGCCTCCCCTTAGAGACTGGGGAGCCGGCCTGTGCTGGTGAATTTGGGGAACAGCTCCAGCCTCCAGTGTTTGGTTAAGCGGAGACTCTCGCACGGGCTGCTGCTGACTTACTGTGGGAAGGAAACACGGAAAGGTTCGGTTTCAGAACTGCCGATTGCAGCCAAAATAAATGTTCCCTGTCATTTCAGAGGGCTTTCGTTTTAATGGGCGTTTAAAATTAACATGCTCTGGATTTTGCCCAGATTCGGTTGTTTGCTTTGAAAAGCTGGTAACAGGAAGAGAAAAGCATTGCAGGGTGAAAAAAAAAGAAGAAAAAGGCCGTTCTCGAAGAACCTAGAGCAGGAGCAGCTGGAATATTTTGATCAGCTTGAGTGTAAACTGCCTCGTCTTGGTTTTGATTTCCTGTCCTGTGGAATTCCTGGAGCAGCCGGTCAGCCGAGTCCCTTCCGGAGAGGCCTCGAGATACGTTCCTTGGACTGCTGGGCCCCGAGAAGCCCCCTCGCTACCCCACCAGGCCTTGCCGGGGCTCTTGGTCTGCTCCTGGCTACCCAAGAGACTCAGCTCCAGCCACCAGAGCAGCTTTCGGCTCAGGCCCACCGACGTCTCAAAAGACGCAGGCTTTGCGGTCCTCCGGTGGGGCTCGGATCCCCCCTGGAGCCGGCTGGCTGGTCCTCGGGGGCTGGCGGGCAAGCTTGCCAGCCCCCTGCACCCCTCCCCCTCTTTCTTTTACTCCCCCGTAGCCAAAGGCGTTCTTGATGCCACGCTCAGCCGTGCAGCCCTTGGCCGGCCAGGCCTTTCCCCCAGAATCCTTAGGCTGCGTAGGAAGAGACCCTCGGCCGGCCGAGCCTCTGTCATGGCGGGGCTGGAAACCAAGGCGGCACCTGTTCTTCAGCTGTGCCCCTGCCGCCCCTCCCCCCCGCGGGCTGGGTTGGAAAAAGGTGCCGCCAAATTCAGGAGGGTTTCTGGTGACGAGAGGATCCCGGCCCGGGCTGGTCACGGGAAGGCCTCCTGCAGCGAAGGTCTGCAGCTTCACCCAGGCTGATCCTGAGGAGCGTGGCTCCTCCGCCGGGAGGGATGCAGGTTTGGCTCGGCCTTTCCAGCCTTTCCAGGGTCCCGGCCCCGTTCCTTTTCCTCCTGCTTGGGCACCAGAATGGATGCTCCTCCCGGGACCCTTTGATGTGCCCCCTTCGAGCCCCCTCCTCTGTGCAGGGCTCACCTCCCGCAGGTGGAGGGCTGGCGGCCCATGAGCCTCTCACGGCCAGGGTCTGTCTTCCGCCAAACTCCCTGGTCATGGGTCACTTCCCCACGCGGTCCCCCATCGCCAGCTTTTCATCCATGGCTCATTAGAGACGGCGCTGCAAAGCAGGCCCAAATAAGCAGCCCTTATTTTTCCCAAAGTTGTGCCTGAGCCCCAGGCATCAGAAGTGGGGAAACGGGCAAAACGCCCCCCCTTCTCCGCCAGAGGAATGGTGACTGCCAGCTTCTCCTTTACCTTCTGTGGCTCCCTTCGTCTGCAAGGCAGCATTCGGAGAAGCTGGCGGGGGGAGGGGGGTTTCCTGCTTTTCTCTTCCCTTTCTACCAGCTCCCCCCCCCACTGCCCCTCTGAAGGGGGCTCCTTTGATCCTTGTCCTTCAGCTGCGTGGCACCGTTGCCATTTCTGAGTTGCGCTCACCTTTCCCTGGGCAACCAATGGATCCAGGCTGCAAGGCTGTGGGCCAACCGGGTTTGTCCCAAGTCAGCCTTGCTCTGCATGCCCCACATTGGCTGGGGAGGCAGGCAGGCAACGGTGCATCGGTGGGTCATTTCCGTGCCCCCCCCCGGGGGGCTGGAGTGCCTTCTGCTTCCTTTCCACCTCTGAGACAAAAGGTGGAGGGGTGTTCCCTGCCCCCTTTTCACCTGGTTGGGAGTGAAGGTCTTCCCTTAGGCCTCTTGAGCCGCAGGAAGCCATGGAGGAGACGAGATGGAGGCAGGGAAATGCTTCCTAGGACAACTGACAAAAGGCCGTTATCGCTCCCAAGTTGGGAGGTCTGGCAGGGTGTCTCTTCCGCCTGACATTTGGTAGCCATAACCACAGTTGGACTTTTTAAAAATTCTTTGCCTGGGAATTTCTTGATTGGGGGCTCTTGGAAACCGAACGCCTGACCGGACCTGATCCCTTCGGGCAAGCCCTTGGGGGAGGAAAGGCCAGCAAGACACTGGGATTTACTCAGGAAGGCCGGTTTGGGTGTCGTTTTTTGGGAGCTGGAAAGCCATAATTCACCGTAGATTGCCCCATTGCGCTTGGCTCCTCCTGGGGGAGCTTTGTAAATTCCCAGAGCTTAGCTAGAGTTTCTGTCCCAAAGCCGCGGCATTGTTGTTCCCTCTCAAAAGATGAGTTAGGTTTCCTCCCCCCCCCTCCACCCCCCCCATCTCCTGCAGACAGAAACTCTAGACTCATCTCAGAACAATTGAAGTTCGATCCAAGTTTCCTTTCCCTGGGCCATCGGAGGCGGCTGGTGCGTGGAGATGAATGGACGGGGGTTTGGGTGGTGCCGCAGAGACACGCCCCAGCGAGCTGGACTCCTTCTGCTTTGAATGGTTTTGGTGCAAGGTCCAAGAGGCCTGGCCAGGTCCCTCAACAACGTCGATCAAAGGCTTGGGAAAGAGGGGGCCTGCCTCACCGGGGAGGGTGTTTTCTTTCTGCCGTGAAGAGCTGAACAAAGCATGAGTTCATCATTAGTCAACAAGATACGGGGCAGGACCATCAAAGCAAACTACGGGAGAGGCCAATGTTGGTTCACGCCAAGCAAACGTTTGGAGCAAACAGCTGTCTTACCGCTGATCATCGCTGCCCTTCTCAGCAGGCGCCTCCTGCCTCCTTGCCAGAGCCTCCTGGCCAGCCAGCCACCTCCTGGCCCTGCACCTTTCCCAGGGCATCTTGGACACCCGGAGCCCCCCGCCTCTCTGCCTGGCTCCTGGACCTCTTTTCAGATCCTCTAGCCAAACGGGGCAGTGATCTCCATCTCAGTGGCAACCCTGAACGGGGCCTCCTTGCAAGGCTAGGAAGCTGCTCCCAGCCATGGAAGCCCAGAAGCCAGCGGAGGAGGTCAGGGAAGCAGGCTTCTTGGCGCCAAAAGAAGCCCTCCCGTGCCCAGAGGGCCTCCCCCCCCCTCAAGTTCCACCCGAACACAGATACGGGTCCTCCCCTGGGGGGCAGCTCCTTTCCGTTTTCCACCTGGGACCTGAAACGTCTTGCTCCAGCCTCCCACCCTCCTTGGCTACAACCCAGGTCTGCATGGAGGGTGGGCAGAGCCGCCTCCTGGACGGAGTGGTAGCTGGTCTGGCAGGAGGAGCTTAGCCGGGCACCAGAGCTGCACACCAACTGCCAGCTGGTTCAGGGAGCAGATTTCCATGTCGGCCCGAGAGGGCCCCCCCTGTTTGCACAGCAAATGGGCCCCTCCTAGAGGCTTGCATGAGCCTGGGGTGCTCCAGATGTCCGATACCTGCAAGACCTCCTTTCCTCCCTTTTAATGTCACCATTCGGCCATAAACCACATCTCCAAAGCAACTCACCACAAATTTAAGACAGAGTTTTTAACCAGTTACAAAGAAAGCAATTCAAATCAAACTGGATCAAAGAATATGAATGAATGAGGGTGGAGAACAAATAGGATTTTGATACCCTTAACACACACACCCCCGAAATTGCATACGTTTATTGGGCTGTTATTTGGTAGTTCTGAAGTCAGAGAAACCTCGCTCTGTGCGAATCGAACCAATGTAAAATCTGTTTCCATCAGGCCTTCTGTAACAGGGTGCAAAGGGTGTCAGTAGAGCCAAGCACTACTGGCCTGTCTTTGAGTAAAACCTCGGCCTTACCTGAGAAGAACCGAGACCGGCCTGCCCCCCACCCATGTCTCCCTCGTGGCTAGTGCCAATCTAATCTCCCCACTGCTTCTGACCCACCCAAAGCAGGGCTGGTGGAGGGATTAAAGTGGCACCCTCTGCCCGGAGCCCTGGCAAGGGTAGGCTCCTCCTCCTCCTTCTTCCTCCTTTCAGGTGGGGAAGCTGGTTCAAGAAGCAGCCGGCAGAAGCAACCTGAAGCGGGTGACGCTGGAACTTGGGGGGAAGAGCCCCAACATTATTTTTGCGGACGCAGATTGTAAGTTGGCCTCTTTGCAGTGCACTCCTCAGAACAACCCTCCCTCTCTTTCTAGAAGACAGAAAACTAAGAAATGATATTTAAAATAAAGAGAAAAGGCCAAAGTGCAGGAAAAAAAAGAGAAAGAAAAGGTGGTTTTTGATTTTCTTTTATAGTGGTTATCAATGTAGACTAACCTCTAATTCTATGAACGCAGCGTGACTTACATTATTTTTTAATATTTTTTCTAATCACCCAAACCATCTCTCAAAAGAAAGTCCAGGCTGGACCCCAGCAGGCAAAGGAGGCAAAGGGCTGGAGCTCCTGCCTTTGCATCGGAACCCAGGGCCCGTTCGGCCTTGCCTCAGATTTTATCCAGCCCGGCTTGGGCAAGCAAAGCCAGGAATGAGTCCATTGTGGGCAGAGCCACATGCAGCAGAGACACACCCCCCTCAAGCCACGGGATGCGCTGGGCTTTTAAGCCCCTGGTCCAGCAGCCCCCTCCCCCGAGGGCCAGACACTGCTGGGTGAAGCCTTAGGGGTCTCTCTCTGGCCTTGCAGTGGAGCAGGCGGTGGAGCAGGCCCACCAAGGGGTCTTCTTCAACCAAGGCCAGTGCTGCACGGCCGGCTCCCGCATCTACGTGGAGGAGCCCATCTATGAGGAGTTCGTCCGGAGGAGCGTGGAACGGGCCAAGAGGAGAGTTGTGGGCAGCCCCTTTGACCCCACCACCGAGCAAGGGCCACAGGTGGGTGGGCTGCTCGTGCCTGGGGCCAGCGGCTGGGAGAGACCCTCCATGGCAGGGCGGGGGGAGCTGGACCAGAAGGCGGGGCAGGAGTGCCAAAGAGGGTCCCCTCTCCCTCTTCTCTCCAGATCGACCAGAAGCAGTACAACAAGATCCTGGAGCTGATCCAGAGCGGCGTGGCAGAAGGGGCCAGGCTGGAGTGCGGGGGCCAAGGATTGGGGCGCAAGGGTTTCTTCATTGAACCCACCGTTTTCTCCAACGTGACTGATGACATGCGAATCGCCAAGGAAGAGGTACCCAACTGCCCCCCCCTCCCCCAGGCTCCCCTCTCCCCTCCCCTGCTGTGATTTCAACTCCTTCTGTTGGGCTCACCCAGACCCCCAAGTCCACCTGAGCTGATCGGCCATAGGGCCCTACTTGGCTGTTGATCCAACATCTATCTCCATGGCTTCCTGGAAGAGCCACCAATAAGTCCATCCCAGGGACAGCCAGTCTCTTTTGAACTGGCCGGAGGCGCTTCTCCCGCCCTTCCCTGGTCCGAGGAGGTGTCACTGGGTGCTTCTCGGCCTTGCAGCTGGGGTCTCTTCGGGGGGGTGGGGGGGGTGGGTTGTGTGTCGCTTTCTCAAGGGGAACATTTCTGGGGCACACCCTTTTTTGCCGTTCCCATTGTTCCTCTGTTTTCCATTGCCCCAGGCTGAAAGCTTCGTGAATTTCTTTTGTGCAATTAATTGTGCGTCTACAAAGCCATCCTTTCCCATGTGCTTCTGAAGCCTCACACAGGGCTAGCACACAAATCCTTGTTCCCATCAATGCCTTTGCCCTCCCTCTGTCTCTCCCTCTCCCCCCAGATCTTTGGGCCTGTGCAAGAAATCCTGAGGTTCAAAACCCTGGAGGAAGTGATCGAGAGGGCCAACAACTCCGACTTCGGGCTGGTGGCTGCTGTCTTCACCAGGGATATCAACAAGGCGCTGACCGTCTCCTCCGCCATGCAGGCAGGAACTGTCTGGTGAGGCTGGGAGCACAGCTGGGCAGTGGTCCTGGGTGGGGGCAGAGGTGGGGGCTGCCCTCATGCCCCTCTCCCTCTTTTCATCCAGGGTCAACTGCTACAACGCCTTAAATGCCCAGAGTCCCTTCGGGGGTTACAAGATGTCCGGCAACGGAAGAGAAATGTAAGCAGGTCATTCTGGAGGGGGGGGGGGGAATCTAGAGGGTCCCAGCCCCCCCCCATCAAGGGGAAGTTGAGGGTGGGGTGGGAGAACAGCTCCCCCTGCTGGATAACACTGGGGGGGGGGGGAGCCCACCAGGATTCCCTTTTTGCCTGGAACTGCCCAGCTGGACAAGAGTGCCTGGCTCCGGTCTTCCTCCTTGGGGGAGTGAGTCCCAGCTGTCCACATCCTTCTTGACCCTCCTCCGGCCGATGTAGGGACTGGCCCTGCCCACGGCCCAGGCTCCTCCGAGGGCTGGTTGGGGGCACCAGGCCCGGCCTTGATGCCTCCTCTTCCTTCTGCGGCCAGGGGAGAGTATGGCCTGCGAGAATACTCCGAAGTGAAGACGGTGACCATCCGGATTCCTCAGAAGAACTCCTAAGAGGAGGAGGGGGCTCCCCAGCACCAGACGCGCCTCTGCCGTTCTCCAGAGGGACCACTGAGCACTCAGGAATTGTTAAAAAGTGACACTGATGTTTGTTTGGTTTAAGATAACATGGCAGCCGCCTTCCTGATTCAACCTGGGGCTCTTCCCACTGCTGACACTGCCCTCCTTTGACCTTTGGAAAGACGCTTGCGCTGGACGACGGCCCCCTCCCCAGCTGCGGGAGGAGCCCCTGGCGGGGAAAGCCCCTTGGTTCTCTGGGCCACACAGCCAGGCAGGCCTGGGTCACCTGGTGGGCAGCCATCCCGCTGCCCGTGCCATTGCCTTGGGAGGCTCTGCCAGCTCTCCTCGGGTGGAAGGAACAGGTGGCTTGGCCGGCTGGGGCTCCTGAAGGGCTTTGGAGAGGCGGCAGCCATTCCCCCATTCCCTCTCTTTTCCCTGGGGGTCACCAAGAGGCAGCACTTTCCGCTGCTTCAGGAAGGGGCTTCTGGGAGCCTCCATTTACTCCCCTTGCCTGGCTGCAGAAGGCACTTTGGGGGGGGGGGAGGCAGATCCTTTCCTCCCCTGCTCAGGTGCCTCCGAGTCGCTTGGGGAGCTGACTCCCAAAGTCCCGATCATCCAGGCGGTTCTTCCCTCACTCTCAGCTCCCCAGACGATTTTGCCCCAGGTGCCAACCTGGCCCCCTTTGAAGTGGCTCCCCTGGGTGACCAAACAGCCGTCCCTTCCCCTACTGGCAGAGGTTTTGAGGAGAACAAACGGCCCCACAAACCTCGGCCTACCGACAGGCGGCTGGAATTAAGCCGGGAAGCTGTAGGTCGGCAGGTGGAGCCAAGTTACGCCAGCAGGAACCCCCATCCCCATTGAAATGATCTCAGGCAGCAACTTTTGTTCCAAAAGAAGGGGCCCTCAACTCACTTGGGGGCCCCTGGACACCCCGCCGTTCCTGGCTGTGGAGCTGGGGGCTCCTGGGAACCGCACGGCCAGCCTCAGCACAGCACTTGGCCAGATCTGGCCGGGCTTCCCCAGGAGCTGGGCCAAAGCCCAGGCTGCCTCCCAGGGCTTCGGGAGCCCAGAGGCTGAAGGGGCTGCTGCGCTGAGCCGGGGCTCTCGGGCCACCTTTGGCCTGTTGGGAGGACCGCTGCATCCTGTGGATGGGTCTCCCAAATGAGCCTGGGCCAGAAACCCTCGGCCCCTTCGGAGACAGGCCGCGCCCAAGACTGGCTCCAGGCAGCACAGGGGCCGCAGAGTAGCAGGCATCTTCTAGACAAGCCTCATTGCGCCCCGTGGGTGTGCGTGCAGGTGCCCCCCGTTTCCACCTGCCTGGCACAGGAGAAGCTCCCTCCGAGTGCCAGGGCTGCCTCGGTCCTCCCTCCCCTTCCAGCGTTCTCTGCCAGGGCCTGGTCGCAGCTCTTCTTCTCTGCCAGTGGTGAAGCACAAGCAAGATACAAATATTATCCCTGAGCTGTGCAACATGAATGTCACATCCTGTAGTGTTATTGCAGAAGGCTGTGCTTTTTTTTTTTTAAACCAAAAATGTTCTAAGAAATTAGTTGTCTTGTTATAGCCAATATTCATGGTGAAAAGAAGTTTCCTTTTTCTCTTGTGTACCTTCCGAAAGACCTGTGCTAGCAATAAGCATTTATACTATATACTCTACATTATATGTGTGGTGTCAGTGTGTGCAATTCCAAATAAACAATTATTGTTAGGTAACCATCAGCCTGGGGAGTCTCTTGAGTTCACCTAAAATCTGGTACACAATTTTAGCCGTGGCCACCCGAAGAAAACCCTCATTTTCCTTCAAGCCTCCCATTCAAGGGTGGCCCCCTTTGTTCCTCAGTGGGACCCTCCAGAGGCCTAGCCGAGCCAGGCGAGGCCTTCTCCTCAGTAGCAGTATTTTCCTTTCCGAATGGAAGTGGGGGGAGAACAGGTTTTGGAGGGAATATTATTGCAGCTGCATCACTTTCTTTTTGAAAAAAGAAAGCTCCAGAATTGTGATCCAGGTCAGAGGAGACGCGTCCTCACCCACTGGGGCCATAAAGTTCAGCTATCAGCGAAAGGGAATCATCGGCCTCTGTAGCAAATTGGGGCTTCTCCGCAAGACTCTTGGACGAAGTTTGGAGGAGGGGGGGGCTTTATTTCCTCTCGGGATGAGTCACCTACGGTCCCCCCCCATGTTTGAGGGCCCACGAGGACCAGGAGGGCGAAGCCTGGGGCTGGGCCAGCTCCAAGGCAGCCAGCAGCTGGGCTCACCGGTGGGGCGACCTGCCCCTCCTGCCCAGGCTTTGCCTCCAGGGCCCCACCGTCATGGGGGTGTTCGTGCACAGCGGCCAAGGGGGGGCTGCCGCCAGGGATTCAACCTGGGGGGAGGATTGTCGGGCAGCACCCGGGGAGCCAAGGCTAAAGGCCCTGCGGGGGAGGGCCCTGTGCCTGCCTGGCCTCGGATAAGCGCCTGGTGCCTTCAGAGGACGCTGCCCGTTCGATCCGGCTCTAGGCGGCTGCTCCTCAGCGGAGATGAATGGGGAAAGGAAACATTATCCAAACATCATCGTCCACTTCAAAGGCACCACTGCAATCTGTCCATTTGCCAAACAAAAACTGTAAAAGGACCTGAGATCAGGAAGAACAACCCATGCGGCCGCTCCCAGGCTCTCCTACCAGTCCTGCCGCATTTGATGTGTTAATGGCCTGTACGCCTGCCAGCACCACAAACATTGTGCAACGGGACCCGGCCCTCCCTCCCGGGATGCCTGCCTCCCGGCCAGCTGGGAAGAGGTGTCGTCACAGGCTTTCCTTGGGGAAGCCATGGCGGGCCTGAAAAGCAGCCGAGGGTCCTTAGCGGTCGATGGGGGTGAACCAAGGAAGAGCGGAGGGCTCTGGAGGCACCTGGCCCTGCAAACTTTCGGGCCTTCCAGTCCAGGGCTCACCTGAGCCAAGAGGCTTTCATTGCCTTCTGGCGATCTTAGTGACCTGTCCGTGTCTCTGCACCTGGAAGACATTCCAACATGGATCCCTTTCTGAGGTGCAGCAGGGGGGCTAACCTGATGACCCAGGTGCTTGAAAGGCCCCTTGCTCCGGCCACTGGGCTAAAGGAACCCTCTGCTGCAACCTACCTCCAAATCCCTCCGTCCCCCCCCCACCTGCCCCGATTCAAAGGCTCCGCATTGGCACATTTGAAAGAGCCGCCAGAGGATCCAGACCGCCTTCAGCAGCTGCCTTGAAGGAAACCTGGACAGGCACACGGACACAGCCAGCAAGCCCCGTCTTTTCCTTTCACAGCAACTATTGGGACAGAAACGGTTTCAAAATCCCAAGGGCCCAATCCAGCCCCTCCTCTCCCCTCTGGACTGAAAGTCAGGGGGGGCAGGAGTGGAGGGGGGGGGCATTCAGAAGAAGGGACCGGAAGGCAGCAGAGAGGGAGCCATCCTGCCGCTCCAGCCCAACCAATTCAGACTCCAGCCGATTAAACATCAGGAGCCTGAGCCCATCGACTCTCCTGGGAAGCAGCAGCGCTCTCTCTTCAGGATGGGCTCTTTGCTCCAGAACCTTCCGCTGACCCTCAGGAAGCAGAAGGGCCAGGCAAGGTGCCCCTCCCTCCTTGGCTGCCCATCTCTGCGGAGATCACGGGGCCTCCCAGGGGAGCGCTCGCTCAGCGAGAGGTGGCCCCTGGGGAGCCCCTCCCGCGCCGGGCATCGGCTCAACCTGGGAGACGGGAAGGATTGCGGGCTCCTGCTAGATCCTCAGGTTCCTTAGGCTTGCTGGATTTCCGAGTATTCCATTCAAAAAGTCCACATTCCCCCCCCACCCCACCCCCCGCCCCGTAACTCCCTTCTGGGTTCAGTAACGGTTACAAGAGGACGAACGTGCTCCTGGCAAGCGAGTGTCTTTTTTAAGGCTACAGCAGGGCCCTCCGAAGACAGCACCATAAATCTTCTTGACTGGTCTGGCATGGGAGAGCAAGGAGTTCAAAGCGGATGGTGGGGAGTCCAGCAGGAACAACATTCACAGGCTGCCAGGATCAAGTCCGCTGATCTGAGGTCTTGGGAACGCCGGGGCTAAAGAAGGGGGCCTTGGAAGGTCAGCCTTGGCCCCAGTCGCTCCACGCCTGAGTGGCTGGAAAGCTCCGCGGACAAGGACCACGCAGACTTTGGGGCGGTTCTTCTTGCAAGGCTGCCTTTCCAAGGTGGTCTGCAGGAAAAGGTCCCAGCCAACCTGGGCACCAGGAGCTCCGTCCACTGGCCGCCTTCAGGGCAGGCAGTGAGGTCTGTGGGGCTGGGCTTCCTGTCCCTGCATCAGCTGGAAGGATGGATGGCCGTTCCTCGTGAGCAGTTGTGACCTTTGCAGGAGAAGCAGTGCTGGCGCTCTCAGAATCGCCTCTCTTTAAGCTCTGGGCTCCCCCCATGGCAATGGGCAGCAGGCCAGCCTGGAATCCCCAACCGCTCCCAAGCCCAAAAGGAATATATCCACGACACCCCACCAGGCCTGGCCCAGAGGAGGAGAAAGGAAGGCCGTGGGTCAAGGGAGGGGGGAGACGGGGGGGGGGGCTTGCGCTGAACACCCAGCAAGGCAGCCACCACTGCCTTCCAGTTGCCTTGAAGCGGAGACCTGGGGGTGCAGGGAGGAAATGGGAAGAGAAGGATGCCCACAGGATCAGGGGCAGCCCAGGCACCGGGCTTCCTTCCAGGAAGCAAGGGGAGGATGGCCCCTCCTCTGTCGAAAACGAGGCCAATGCCCTGGGATCTGGGAATGGCAGCCCGGAGATGGGAGGAGCGTTTCCAAAGTCTTTGGGGCATGTGGCTGGGGGGGGAGGGGCGTCTCACTGACCTGCCATTTCTGCCACAAAGCGACGTTGAGAGGGCAGCTCTGCTCCCCAAATGGTTGCCATTGCCAAACATGGGGGAGGGGAAGAGCGATGGCTTTCTCCGGTTGGGAAGCTCTTTCGGTTGGGCTCCTTTCCAAAGGCCTCCGAGGGCTGCAGGAAGCGGGGAGAGGGGTTGCAGGCTCCCTTCAAGCTCTGCGGGGCAGAAGACGACAAGGGCCGACTACAAGCCCGGAGGGAGCAGCCCCTTGCAAAGCCAGCGGGGACTCCGAAAGGGGGAACTGGGTGGCCATTCGCCCAGGTTGGAGAAGCAACTGTTGCCCCACAACCTGCCTCGGTTTCCTTCTTGTTACACTCAAGGGGGTTCCATCCTCAGCTCACCGGGCGCGTAGGAGCCTCACGAGGGCCAAAGGCAGCCACGCTTGGCAGAAAAAAACAGGAGCTGCTGGTTTGGGGGTGGGCAGCTCAGCACCCAGGCAAGGCCCCATTCACGAGGGGATTCCAAGCAAGGCACGGGCCGATGGTGCTGCCAGGGGAAGATGCCAGGCTGCAGAGCGGCTGCCTCTGGCACACCTGGGGTATGGGCCAGAAGGATCTCCCCAAAGAGCAGGTAGGGAAATCCCCCAGGCCCAGGAGGTGGGGGGGGACTGGGGGGCAGTCAAGGGCGAGAGGCCCGGGCATGGCCAGGCTCTCCTCCAGTCACCCTCCCCTCCCCTCCCCCAGGCCTCAATGCCAGCCGGGAGCAGTTGGTGGTTCCCAATTTGGCAGCGCATCCATCCTGGAAGCCCCCCTCCCCCCCCCGAGATTTGGCACCTCCGTGGCATCTCTCTCCATGGCTCAGTGCCCAAAGGGCTCCTTATTTTACCCGCCTCCCAGCCCTGTCCATCAGCACCATTTGCTGCCTTGACCAGTTGCCAAGACCAGAAGGGCAAACCTACCCCAGGGAGGGAGGGACCCCACCCCAGGACCCCCCACCCCAGTAGCTTGTTCCTATCCAAAGGGGCTCCTGGGAGCAAAGAGGTTCACCTCCAAAGACTCCCAAACCAGAGGTGGAAAGACCAGCGGGAGGTGACTGGGAACGATCCTCTTTGGTGAGAAGCGAGAGCAGGAGAAGCGGAAGATCTCGGAGGCTTCTAACAATGGAACCCACGTTAAACACTTCAAGTTCCTTTGAGGAATTCTTGATAAGAAAAGCCAACAAGCGCCCATTTCTCCTCTTACTTTACAGCAAGTCGGCCCCTTGAGGAAAGGATACCGCATGAGTTCACCAGTTAATTATTCAATCGGCAGAAGCTGACCAAGCCAGGACGAGTGTACAGAGAAACAGAAACGTCCCTTCTTCCTTTTCAGGGAGGTGGGCAGCGAAGCCTCTCACTCCGTTTCGTCTTCAGGAGGCGGAGCGTTTTTTCCCCACATCACGGAAAGACTAGCGCGCTTGGCCATCATCAGACATGCGCCTCCCTGCCCTTTCTTCTTCCACTGGAGATCCCCCCGCCCAGCAGGGGGGCAGCACCCAGGTGGGGGTGGGAGAGAAGCCAAGCGGGTGGAGGTACTAACTCTGCAGTCCAAGCGCAGCCGCATCTTGTGGGCTCCCGGCTTTTCTCCCGGCCCGCATCAGGCCCGAGGAAAAAGCTTCCTCGCCATGGGGGTCCCTTTGGCTCCTCTGCCTGGGCTTCCTTTTACCGGCAGGTGTTCCTGGAGGTGGGCCCTGGGCACCTTTCTCCTGCCCTGAGAGCATCCTGCCTCCGCCACCATTTTTGCAGAGAATTGATAAATGATGTGTCAGCCTCCAAGGTTAAAGGGCACCAAACTTCAAATAACTACAACATCTGATAACAAAGAGGGTTTTTTCCCATCCTTTACAGTCCAAACACTGGGAACAGAGCCCTCTGGCCCCCTCATCCCTCTTGCTCAATTGTAAAATCTGGAGAAATAGTTTGCAGGTGTCAGGATTAAAAAAATATTCATGGATTAGGGAAGCAAAGCAGAAGTTCCCATTTGCAGGCTTTGTCCAGAGATTGTGGATAGCGGAAATACGTTTTGGATGGAGATGGAGTTAAGCGGATCCCGAGATGAGTCCTGTCCTGCCCACCTTCCTTGACAGCCAGGAGCCGCCCTGGCCGCCCTCCAGGCAGCTGGTTTCCTGCCCTTTTGGCCAGGAGGGTCTGCAAGGACAAGAGCCTTACCAGGAGAGGGGTCCTAAAGGAGAGGACTGCCCCCCAGGATCCCTGAATGCCCCCGGCTGGATCCCCAGGAAGGGCTGCATTTTTCCAAGCCCCCCACTGTAGCATGGCTGAACTGCTCCACTTTCACACACAGAGAGACACACGCAGACACACACACACACACACACGACTTCATCTGCTGCAGGCGCTCAGGGGCAGGAGTGGAGCTCTTTGGCCTGCTTGGGCGTGGATGCCCGACTGCAGCTGGCACAGGAAGGGGCACTGAGGAGGAGGAGAACCTGGTGGTTGCTCAGACATCAGGGCCAGGAGGAGCTGCCCACCATGCTGGCTCCTTTTTCTCAATGGCAAATTAAACCCAACAGCCTTTACTCCTCCATGTTCTTGGTTGGCTGTGGTGTTTGCACACAAGGCTGAGGACATGACAGGTGAGTTGGCACCTTCTCTTTCTCAGAATTGTGTCTTTCTGAGTCTGGGGATAGATCCTGCATGAAACAAACAAAAGGGTAAAAAGTTACGATATTTATGTAGTTATTTACCAAGCACATCTAAAATATCTTTACAATCCCCAAGGCATGTCACAACTTTTGAGCACCCCTAATGTTTGGAAATTGAAAGCTGAAAAATTTGGCATGTCTCTCCACCAGTTGATGGGCTCAACCCTTCCGAGCTGTCTGGCTGGGGGCTCCCCCATCTCCCCCCCCCCGTCTGTCTGAGCATCACTTCTTTGCTGTTGCCCTTTCCCTGGGAAGGACCCCCACTAACTGCCACTCAGCAGATTGGGAAGGGCTGCAGGGCTGGCATAATTCTAAACAAAGGAACAGATGCACAAACCGGCACTTTTAAAGAAAATATCTATCACTGCCGTTCTGTCACTTGATTTTCTTCCTTCTTAGCAAAGCATACAGTTTTAAGCTTCAAACCATTTCAATCTCTTTGTCCTGTTGTGGTGCTTTGTTCTGTTTACATACAAGTGAGATCATTTTTATTTTGATATAAATAATAATCTTTCCAGCACTTTCATGCCAGTCCATCTGCCTGCAAAATGCACACACAACTATTGTGCAGTTTTGTATCGGCAGAGTCAACTGGGGGCCTGAATTGGCTTTGTGGCGTGTTTGGAAACAGCACTTAGTGCCAAAATGTGGCGATGCGGGAACACGCCTGGAGGGGAGGGTTGATCACATTATCGGCACATGGCTGGGAAGCAGCATGGAGAATGTGGGGGTGGGCCCACAATGCTCTGGGCCCGGCTGCCTCCAGCACTTCGAATCCAGTTGCGTGCTGGGCCATTGGCCCAACACACCCAAGCCAACGCCAGCCGAACCCCGGCAGGTGGCCCACCGAGCAGGAGGGGAGCCGGTCCATGGAGCTTCCAACCACTGACCCAAGGCAGCGTCCCCCCAGGGTGGGCTCCAGGATGAATCGGTGGGAGCAACAGGTGCCCATTTGCCAAGCTGGGACAGTCTCACGAAGGCCTCTCTCCCCCGGCTGCCTCTAATGGGTTTGGGGCTCTTTTCCTTGGGCAGCAGGCAGAGCTCCCTCCCAGACAGGCCTTTCCTGAGGGCCCGACGTGTCTTGAGGGGCCACCAAGGCCATTTTCTCTGCTGGTCGCTGCGGCTGGTGCTACTTGCCAAGCTGGGTTCTCTGTCCTGGGGCAGAAGGCTGGAGAAAGCCTCCCCTCAGCTGTCCCCTTCTCTCCCCTTCCCCCTTCCAGCTTCCTCCTGGCCCTGGCTTGGGAGCTTCCTAAAATAATTTGCATCTGCTGAAACAACACATCTGTAACAACTATGGAGGGACAGCAGGCAGCCACAGCCTCTGCTTTGATTTTGACAGAAAACACTTGGAGGGGTGTTGCTCTCCCCCCCCCCCGCCTTTTCCCAGTGAAGGGCCGGCTCCGGCAAGAGAGGGATGGGTGAAGCCAGAGGTGTGAACCTCCACACACAGCCGAGGGGAGGAGAGCTGGGTCCCTTTGCAACCCCAACAAGGTCCCAAGATGGGTGGCCCCCACCTCTGGGACACCCCATCCATCAAGATGGGCAGACAAGAGGAGAAGGGCTTTGGCCATCACCCTCAAGGCGTTGAAGGATGAAGCCCGATCGGGTAGCCAGTTGCTCCGCTGCCATGGGGGGAAGGGGCCAGGAGCCAGCCAGCAAAGGCTGCGGCACTTCTGCCCGCTCCTCTGGGACCAGAGGCAGGTTCCCTTCCCCACGGGCCTTTTCTGTGGCTGAACGAGGGGCAGCTCTGGCCGGGCACACATGGGAACCTCTCCTGCCTTTGCACATGCAAAGCTGGACACCGCCCCCCCGACCTCCCCAAGTCACTTTCCTTTCCAAGGGCGGATAGTCCCAGAACCTGAAAGACCCTCCATCTCTCCTTTTTTTCTTTTAAACAATAAAGAGCAGCAGACTTTTAGAAGTTCACTTGCTTCCCTCCTGGACTGAGATCTTCCTGGCATCCCTGTCAGTTTGCTTCAGAGACGGAGAAAAGGCTGTGGCTATTTGGTCAATTTCCCCACCCCCCCAATCATTACACAGACCATGCATATTTACTGAAACCCAAAAGGTGAAATATGCCTGCAGCTGTAAGCATCTCTGGCATCGCACAGCTTGCATCCAGGGACATCAAAAGAAATAAAGCGGTCCTTGTTGTAATCCAGCTCCCCGCATAGCTTCTGGCAGCCAGTATCAGCTCTGCTGCTAATCCGCATCCAGGAGGGAAAATTGTGGATACACAAATATTTCCAAACAGCATATAGGATTTTACACTGTCCAACTCCATTATTGTCAAATGGACATCTTCCCCCTGCTTTTTTCATTCATTTACAATAATCTTTAATTCCAATTGAGTTAATTAAATTGATTGCTTGTCAAAGATGTCCTCCACGCAAATTTTAGCATTTAATGCTTTCTGCCTGGAACTTGCTTCCAAATTCCGATAAACCGCCACCCTCCTGGGCTGCCAACTTTATGGTACCCCTCCTATGTCTGGGATACCCTTGGAGTAGCTCCCCCATCGCCACCTGGATGTCTAAATCAAAAGGCATCACTTCTGGTCCTTTTATTTGCCTTCATGCTTTTCCTTTTCCCCAAGATCTTCTTCAGATGCTAGCTTGTAAATTCTGACCATGTGTGGGGGCCTGTTTTTGCCCCCGAGGCTCTGTGGAAGCTGGAAATGGGCCTGTTTCCGGCCTCCCCGAGTCTCTGTGCGAGCCCGGCATTCACCTGCATCCAATACGGGCCGCGTGGGGACTCCGGGGAGGGGAGGGGACTGGGGGGTTCTCCAAACTGCGCAGCAGCATCTTCGCGAGGGGGCTCTCCCGGACCCCTGCGGACCAGCCCTGCCGGGCTATGGCTTCAGACTTGCCTGAACATCTAAGTGGAGGCAAACTTCTGGGGAATGGCCGGCAGGAGCCGAGGGGCAGCTGTTGCTTCCTCCCTCCCCCCGTCCCAAAACACAGACCCTCCCCGCTTGAGGAAGGACTGCAAGATCGGCAGCAGAGCCTCTTGGCAAACTCCCTCTGGCCTCAATGCAGCTGCTTCTTTGCTGCCATCTGCCGGCCAGGCAGGAAACAGAATCAGAATAGAGCTGGGAGGGACCTTAGAGGTCTTCTAGTCCAGACCTCTGCTCAGGAAAGAGATCCTACACTGTTTTGGACAAATGGCTGTCCACTCTTCTTAAAAACCTCCAGGGATGAAACAGCCACAACGCCTGAAGCCGGTCTATGGTTCGTTGTCCTCACGGCCAGGAAATTCCTCCTTCGTTCCAGGTTGCTTCTCTCCTTGATTGGATTCCATCTGTTGCTTTTTGGTCTGCCTTCAGGGGCTTTGCAGAATAAGTTGACCCCCAACTCTTCTGTGGGGCAGCCCCTCAAATCCTGGAATACTACTTCTATATCCCGCTAGTCCTTCTTTTCTCTAGACTGGCCAAACCCAAATCCTGCGACCATTCTTCATGTTTTAGTCTCCAGGCTCTTAATCATCTCAGTTGCTTCTCTTTGTACTTTTACCAGTCTCAACATCTTTTTTGTAATGTGCTGACCAAAACTGGATGCAGGATTTCAGATGTGGTCTTACTAAGGATTTATAAAGTGGTACTATGCCTGCTTGTACAACCCAAGGTTTGCATTAACTTTCTGGATTGCTGCCGTGCACTGTTGACTCACGTTTAAGCGATCGTCCAGGAGGACTCCAAGGTCCCCCTCACACTTACTGTTTTTGAGCCAGGTTTCCCCTAATCTGTTCCTGGGCCTTTGGCTTTTCCTGCCCAGGTGTAAAACCTTGCTTTTCTCCACATTAAATTTCATGTTGTTGGATGGGGCCCATTGTTCAAGTCTGTCAAGATGTTTTTGGATCCTGAGCTTGTCTTTTGAGGGGTTGGCTGTTCCTGCCAGCTTGGTGTCATCTGCAAATTGGATGAGTTCCCCTCCTCTAAGTCATTGATGAAGATATTGAAGAGTCCTGGGCCCAAGACGGAACCTTGTGGTACCCCCACGGCTGGTTTGCCCAATTCCTGTTCATCTGGCAAGCCTTGTGAAGAGCTGGCTATGCTGATTGGGGAGGCCGGCAGCCCAAGAATGGCCACCAAACGGTTTCTGGCACCGTGGGGAGATGTGAGCGAGGGGAGGAGACCCCTCCCTCTTCTCCCAATGTTCTTGCTCTGCCACCTGGAGGTTCCTAGGAGTGCCTGGCCCCAGTGGAGCCTCCCCAGTTCTGCAAAGCTTCACTCCCAGCTAATGTGACAAAAGCAGACGCATGTGCACATTCCCTGGGAATAGTGCTACTTTAACCAGTTGTTGAATGCTGGCCTCTTTAACCTGGTTAATTTAAAGCTCTTCCTTCTTCCCTCCTTATCACAAGGGTTGACAGCTGCTGCTCTGGAAGTGCCCGGCTTTTAGTAAGTCCATCCAATTTTCTTTTCAAGAGCCCTTCAATGTTTACAGCATGGAAACACCTCTGTGGTGCAGAGCCAGCTGGGGGCTGGGCTGCTGCAGAGGAAGCCAAGCGAGGGGTTCAAAGCAGCCCCCCTCAGGCACTGCAGAGGGAGCGGCATCTATCGGGAGCAGCACCCAATGTGTGATGGAATTCTCTCAGGGCTCAGTCCAGCTGACACCCCCTCCACACACACACCCCAATCCCACCCGCGAAGCTCACGGTCCTTCCACTCAGCACTTTGCAGGGATGAACTTTAGGGCAGCCATATCATCCTTGCTCTTTCCTGTCGAAGCACCGCCTCTGAACACTACACGGCAGGGCCCCACCTTGGCATCTTCTCGGTTTTGTGGCCAACTCCCAGAATTCCCCAGCTACTAGAGAATCCTGGGAACCTGAGGCTTGACTAGGTACAGCTTTTCCCATTTTGAGTTGTATGATGCCAGAGTTGCATAGCTGCCCCTCACTTTTCCCAGTAAACACAGGTCTGTCTGTGTGTGTGTGTGTGAGAGAGAGAGAGAGAGAAAGGGAGGGAGGGAGGGAGAGAGAGAGATGGGGGGGCCAGTATGGGACAGAGTACCAAAAACTCCTGGTAAAAATTTGAGCACTTCATAGGGCAAGCAGGGTTACCATTTTGGAAGCAAAACTGAATTATATGATCCGAGTGAAAATGGGAATTGAGCATAATGAAAAAAGCCAAATTCAATAAACTTCAGAGGTGGTTTTATCCATGGATAATTAACTCTGATGTCTTTCTAAAATGAGAATAATTGAAAACAGGGATTTAAAGTTGATTCATGGAAGCTTCCCCAAGATATTTATTATTGCAAGCCCAGAAGATCTGTCTGGGTTTTGTCACTTGGGATGACTAAACTTGGTATCCAGATGTTTATTTAAGTTGCTCCCACATAGCTCTGAAGTCAGTTAACAGAAGGTTATCAGGGAACAGCCCCCGCAAATCGTTGACTAATATTCTCATTTCTTTTGCAACTTTGATGTTTTCTTTCATTAAAATTCCTGGCCCTTTGCCACTAGGGGAAAAATCTGCTTGGTTTGCAAAAAAGCAGCCTGAATACATGACATATGATTGTGCCTTCAGTCTGAGGACAGCCAAGATTTTTTATCACCAACCCTTGCAAAAATTGATGTGGTGACAATTGGAGAATTAGAATGGAAAAAGAATAGAATAGAAAATAAGATTTTTCACAATTTTATTAGGAATAAACTCCAGCACTTGAATTTAGGTGAAATGACTCCTTTATATAGAAAAGGCAAAACAAAATAATCCAAAGACGCATTTATCAACAATCTGCTATAAAACAAAGGTAGGTGGTAGCTACCACCTTGGACAAACCGATCTTCCCCAGAGAAATCGATGCAGAGCTAAGGAAGGCCTCTGGAGCAGTGTTTTGTAAACCTGGCAATGTTAAAATGTGTGGATTGGGGAATTCTGGGAGTTGAACTCCATACATCTTAAAGTCAAGTTTGAAAAACATTATACAGGAACAAAGGGAACAGCACAACTGGAACAAAATACCTGCCTGTGTGTGGTTGTATGTGTGGGGGAGAGAGCAGCCATTGTTGTGGTAAGTTGAATCTGTTCACTGGGTTTATTGGAAAACCCCAAGAAGACTGAATGGAAGAACCCCCTGCCATACCTGGGGCACCAGTACAGCCAAGCCAGTCAGTGGGAAGGAAGAAAAAGTAACCAGAAAGGGAGAGGCAGAATTAACTGTTGCAAGAAAGAAGCAAAATTCAAGAAAAGGACTGTAATTCTTCCATTCTTCAGGCTGATAACAAACCACTTATTTTAAATGCCAACCAGTGGCTCTAGAGCTCCCAATTTAAGCAACGAAGGGCAGGGGCAGAGGAGCCCCCTCCCCCCAATCGGAAACCCTCACTAAGGCTACACTTTTGTCTGGGAGACAGTCACGTGGGCTGAACTATGTTGCACTTAAGAGTTTATGAGGGTCACCCGAGCAAACAAGGCCTCTTTAAGTGCCCCCGTCACTCACTGAAATGTTAGTAGGGCAAAAGTTGGATCTGAAACCCAGCTCCTCTTTCGGGAAAGCAGAACCAGCAAAATGCCCACCCAGCCCAGGGGGCCTCCCCCTTAGCCAAGGGCAGCTTCCCCCAAGGTTACGAAAGCAACAGAAACCTCTCTGGAATGAACACCTGGACAGCTGCGGCCCATTCATGTCGGACTCTCCCACAGGACCTCTTAAACCAGCCTCCCCACCAGGCTTGTGGGATTTCGGCATCTATAATAGAAGCCACCTAGAGCAGCGGTCACCAACCGGTGGGCCGGGGACCACTGGTGGTCCACAAGAAAATTTTGGTGGGCCGCAGAGAAATGTCCCCCCAAAGCAATTAATCCAGGCTGTGCGGGAACACAGGGCTGCACCGTCCACATGGCCCACCCACCCGCTGGCCCCCACCCTTCAGCCGAGCGCAAACCCTACCTTCCGTAGAGCTATGCAAGCTGGAACTGGAAGGTAAGACCAACTGCGGGGGAGGGAAATCCACCCTGGGCTGGCTTGCTGACATTGGTGGGGAAGTCGGTCCCATATTCCAGAGCTGCCATAGTCACAGGACTGGCCCTCATCCCGGAGTAGCTCCTCCAGTCCATGGCAGCTGGGTGGAGGAGCAGCTGCTCTGGGATGACCAAAGGGCCAGCCCTGTGACTACGGCAGCTCTGGAATATGGGACCGACTTTCCCACCAATGTTAGCAAGCCACCGTCAGCCAACATTCATATGAGTGGTCCGTGGGATTTAAAATTATGAGTTTGGTGGTCCCTGAGGTCCAAAAGGTTGGCGACCTCTGACCTAGAGGACTTAGGGCTTCGAGGTCCCAAATCTTCCCTCAGGGCCAGCCATTTGGGGAGGACAGGCGGGACACAGTGTTCCTTTCACCGAGCAGTAGAGAGAACCCCCCTAATGCAGGATATCTTTTTCCTCCTGGAGATAACAAGAAGATCCACATAGTGCACAAAGGTCCCAAATTTTAATGTAAATTAAAAAGAATATAGAAACAATTCTAATAAAAACATATTGCAGCCTTGCACTGTGTTTGTTTTGGAGCAACCCTCAATCGAGAAGACTCTAAGGCAGCTACAAAATTTCTGCTGCTCCTCTATAGCTTATCTTCAATCCCAGCACCTGGAAAGCTGTTTGGTCAGGTGTTGCTCTCCTCTCCCGATGCTTGTGATGAGCGACTGTCAGGCTCCCGAGCTGTGCTGAGCCCAAACCACAGCCAAGCTGCCCATCACTGGGCAACTTTAGGCAATAGTGATGCTGCCCCCAGGCAAAGCACACTCCCGAGGGGCTCTAAGCATGGAGAACCTCTTCAGCAGGGCCCGTCTCTCGCCTGCCAGGCAGTTCTCTTCGGAATTAATCTTCAGCTGAGCTGTCCTCCTCTTCATCCCTGACTTCTCTGTAGCCGGTCATCACCTGCCCTTCTGGCTCATAGTGAACCATCTTAATCCCAAGCCTTTCAGCTAGCTTTTGGGCAGCCACCTTAGCTTGCATCTCCTACAACAAGAAAGAAAACCTTGCATCAGACAAATGAATTAGTGTCAAACAAAAAGCTAAATTAAATTACTGCAAAGCAAGCACACTTAAAGTATGCAGCTCACTAGAGTCCTTTCAGGAAAACATTGCAGAGGGGGGGAAGGAAGATTCAAAATAAACGGCAAGATTTTTTTTTTTGCCAGATAACAAAGAGTCATGGAAAGCATTTGGATATCAAAAGAGCATCAGAATGAGAGTGAGCTAGAAAGCAGCAATGACAAAGGAAGCTTATTTGGATGGAGAAGTGGAGAGAGAAACTCCCCAAGCTCAGGACTGAGACTTTTGTTCAAGCACACATCATAAAACAGGTACATCGCAGAGTAAATAAAGCCAGGCGTTTCATCAAAGCCTTTACAGAGTCATGTTTAAAGTGAAGGCGTCCAGAGGAAGAAGTTTAAATGTTCCAATCGCTTGAAGCATTTGGGGGAAAGGCGGCAGCGATGCTGGGAACGGACTTGAGGTGCACTTGTCTCTCCTGTATTTAACTAACCAAACGGCGCAATTATTTTATAGGGTCCGGTCACTCACCGGACCCCACGCCCCGCCCGCCTTTCCCCCAGTTCTGCCGGGCACTCAAAGCGCCCGAGAGACAGAAGCCACTGCGGGGGGAGAGACCCGGGGTGAGTTGGAGCCTCGCTTCCCAGCCGCGCCCCCGTCCCACACCGGGGCCCGCTCCTCCTCCGCACCTGCCGGGCCTCCTCCTGACGGAGCTGGATGGCCACCGACTCGGCCAGGGGCAGCAATCGCGCGGGCGCGTGGCGCAGAGGGGGCAGCCGGGCGGCCGACGCGTCCTCCGGGCGCCGCTTCTCCCTCCGGGGGGCTCCGCCGGGCCGCCTGCGGGAGGGAGCTGCTTAGCGGGGGCCGAGAAAGAGCCCGCGGGACCCGACCCGACTCCACCATACTCACGCGTCGGCCCCGCACCGGCCTCCCTCCTTCGCCGCCAAAGAGAGGCCGGCCAGCGCCAGCGCCGGGGGAGCCGCCTCCGGGCCACCGCCGCTCCGCCGCCGCCGCTGCTCGCGCTCCGCCACCGCCGCCCGCAGCCTGGCCGCGCACTCGCGCACGCGCTCACCGCCGTCGGGCAACCGGGAGACCACCGCCCTGAAAGGCACGAGGCAGAAGCTGAGTCCGCGCGCAGCGGGCCGCCCCCCGCCCAGCCGCCCGCCCGCTCCTCCGCCCCTCACCGGTCGCCCAGCAGCCTTTCCTGCCGCAGAAGCATCTCCCGCAGCTCCGGCAGGCTCCGCCCGTTCAGCGGGTTAGGCTCGGGCTTCGACATGCTGGCAACAAAGGACCATCGACGGCGGCCGCAGCGCTCTTCCGCCGCCTGCTGGGCGCCGCCATCTTTCAGGAAGCCGATTACGGCGGCCGGGCGGGCCAAAAGACTCGGGAGTTGCGGCGCCTCTAGAAGAGGAAGCAGCGGGCTTACTTCGAGCATGCGCAGAGAGGGGGCTAATTGCGAGCTGTCCCGGGCGGGACGCCCCCTGCTGGGCCAGCCGTGCAATTGCCTCCTCGGCTTCTGCGCCTCGAGGTCCCCGCGCGCGGGCGAGCTCCGGGGCTGGACCTGCGGCCGCCCGCCGAGGGGTCCGGATTCGGATCGGCAGCTTGCAGAAGCGGCGCCCCCACGAGGGCGCTCCCGGGTGGAGAGGAGATCTGGCCGCGGCGGGCGGGAGCCTCTCTGGGCGGGCCCGGTGGTTGCTTCGGCTTGGCCAGGTGCCCAGCACCGTTCAGGCGCAACTCTGTTTTTCTTGTTTCGGGCAGCCTGAAAATTCCCGTTTCTAACTCCGATTTGAATGTAACTCGTCACAGGTTATGACCAATTAGACAATTGTTGGTATATAGCATTTATTTCACCTTTCTATGCATACGATGCACTTAAAAATAATGTGATCTTACTAAAAGTAGTGGAACAACATAGAGAACAACAACTTTATTCAAGGGTCTCTGTGACGTCCTGGGACGTTCCGTTAAAAGACCTTAAGGGATAAATGCGTAGGAAATCTGGGCTTATAAAACTGCAGATCTGAACTGGATCTTTACAAGCAGCATGTACTGGCACGTTAGGCCTGGGCAGAGTTTCCTGGATCCATGGAAAGGCAGGTGTGGAAGGCTCCCCTGCGCAAAGCAGCGCCTGCAAATAGTGAGGTGATGAGCAGAGGGCCCTTAGCTCAGAAAGCTGGAGGGGCCAAACCTTTACACGCCCACACAGAGGAAGGCTTTCACTGGGTACTTGTGGCCTCGTCCATGCCATGTGGCAACCTCTTTCGGGCTGTAGCTGCCGCCAGAAGCCAAGTCACCACAGTGACTATTTTTCCAACAGAAGCATGAAAATCTGCCATCCTGGATGAAGTTTGGATCCCGGATCCATTTCTTTTCCCAGAATCCCTGGACAGAAGCCTCTTGCAAGGCGCAGCAGGGCTGCCTTCTCCCCTTTGTGGCCTCGCGGGCCTCAGAAGCGGCCCGCCTGCTTGCTCCCCTCCGCCCATCGAGCTAGCCGGCTGGGCATGGCCTCACTGGCAGGGGGCTGCCGGGCCCAGGGGGTGGTGCTTGGAAGAATATTCCAGGACTCGCATGAATGGACGGTAGGTCCTGGCTGGCTTCAGCACTTCCAGAGGCAGCTGGCTTCCGTTTGGGGGGCTGTTGGGACAGAAGGAACCTCACTGTAATTCACCGCACAAATATTAGGCAGGTGGACGGACTGGAGGTACAAACCCCTGAGCTCAGGAGGAGGGAGGCAGAGTCACGAGAAGGCTTACAGGCAGTTGCCAATCTCATCTCTCCGGCTTAAAGCCCTTGTAAATTAACTTTGGTTTATTAGGAAAATTAAAGACAAGGCAGCTCGTAAACAGCCTGTCAGGCCAGCCTTGTCGTGCACAGAAACCTTTCCACCTGCAGCGCCCCCTGGGTGGAACGTGCCAGTTGGCATAGTTGGCAGGCTGGAAGGGCAGGGCTGAGCCTGTGGCCAAGGCCTCGGCCCGCTGCTGGCGGGAGGCCCCCTGACAAAATGCAGCCTCTTGGGGATTCCAGCCTCACCCCCTGTGGAAGACCACCCCCCAGCTCCCTCCCGGAGACCCTCTGCAAAGGAGTCCCTGGATGGCTTGAGGCTGCTACCTGGCAGGGAGGTCACATTCCACCCCAACGTCTCTGGTGTCCACTTCAGGCCTGGATTGGGTCTCCCGCAGGTAATCCAAACGGTCCTGCAGTTCCTTGTTCTGAAAGACACACAACGCAGTCCTGTCTCCGCCTTGCCTGCCCTGCCAGCCGAGCCCTCTGTGCCCAGGAGGAGAGAAGGGCAGTGTCCTCCCAGGGGAGACGCAGAACGTCACACTTCTCATTTTTCTAAGGCTGCACTTCCCAGGGGTTCTTGCAAGGTGCAGGGAGGAGATGCTAACTGCCCAAGGGCCCCCCTGTTTCATTCTCCCACTGATCCTGTGAGGCGAGCTAGATTGGAAGCGGGCCAGCGAGGGGCCCAAGGGGTTTGACGACCCAGAACCTGAACCCAGCCTGGCGCTCGGGGGATCCGGCACCGTCTCCTGGCCAGCCTTCAGGAAGCCTAGGATGAGGGGGGGGGGTTGAAGTGTGATCGGAGGAAGGTCAGGGTTACGGATGAATGCAGACATCCTCTGCTGAGGGTCTTCAACAGCTGGATCTGAAGGTGGGCCCTGCCCAAGGAGGCCGATACGGCCCAGGAAAATCAAAGCCAGTCGTCGGAATTAAAACCACGACTGAAAGAGTTTAAGGCAGCTGAAACAGCCCCAGCCCCAGAGACTTCACGCAGGGAAAGCGAGGACCGAGTGTAGCCAGTAACGATCATGTTCTGTCAGTTAATCAAACACTTACCTCTCCCTCAAGAAAAGAGATTTTCTCTAAAAGTTGTAATATAAAGATTTCCTTTTCTTTCAACTTTCTCTTTTGTAGCTCTATCTATGGAAAAAGAAGAAAAAACAGTCACCCCAGAAAAGGCCACAGCATCGTTCACTTGACCCACCGCGGAGACGCTGCTGCGGTTGGAGCCTCTTCCCGGTCCGTTATCTTCCGACAGTGGAAGGAGGGGTCTTAAAACGTTTTCTGCAGAATACAGTTGGGTAATTTTCAAATTGCGATTGGGGCATAGGTAAGTATTTAGCACCAGGAAACAGAATTTGCTTTAGGAATGATTTCCTTTTTTTAATTTCGTGCCTTTTTTCCTGCCTTTCCAACAAAAGGGGCCAAGAGGATCATAAAACTAAAGTCACGAGATAAATCCTACCGGCCCTGAGCGGAGGCAGCTGCTGGAGGCCAGGAGAAGGACTCCCTCGGACCCCGGAAGAGGGAAAGGGTCACAGCCCTCGGAGGGAGGGGCTGATGCTTGAGAGCCCCTCCTGCCTGGGGAGGGGGCCAAGCAGACTCTCCCCCCTGCCCCCAGCCCTTGGAGGGGGCTTCTGTTGAGCCCTTCATGGTTTCAGAAGTGGAGGACTTGATCCCCACCAGACAGGAGTTCCCCCACCCCTGCCCTGCTGAACTAAGGGGGCCTGTGAAGCAGGTCACCCAGCACCCCCAGCCTGGCATCCCTCTTGACTTCCACTGGGGGTGGGGCGGGGCAGGCAATCCATTTAGGACATTAAGGCCTCCCGTATTGTCCGACCTCCTCAGCGAGGCTGGGGTGTGCCTCCTGGCCCCAGGTAGGGTTCACTTGGAGTTTGGGACGTGTTCATGCTTCGGCTTTCACTCCCAGCTTTTGCACAAGAAACTCTGCACACCCACGTTCTTTAGAAGAAAGTGCAGGTGGCAGTGACAGTACCTTGGGGCTCGTCTCTCAGTAACCAGCGCACAAGAGCCTAGATTTATTGGGCACCCAGACAAACGGGCGGCTATTGGTAAAAGCTGAAATTCCTTGTCAGCAATTGGGCAGACAAATTGGCCTCCTAAGGAAAGGCAGACAAAGCGAGCCAAACGGGGCAGGATGCGTTTCCCTGGAGCTCTTGCCACACACCGTCCTGGCAGAGGCCTCCCTGGCCATAAGTGACACATCTACCCCACTGTCAGCGCCAGGAAGCTGGTAGGAGAGGAACCAGACCAGCAGGGAGTTGAGAGCAGGGTGTTCTGGTGGAAAATGAAGGAAGGGCTGAGTGCGTGCGTGACTGTGCGACGGAGAGGGCCAGCCAGGGGCACCAGCAACAATTCTGGCTCCACCAGCCTGAAAGGAAATGCTTGTGCAGCGAGGATTCAGGGACACCCAAGAGGACAGCAGCTCCTAAGGATACACTGAAGTACACCAAACCCTTAAAAATGACCAGCTGACAATTATTTTGTCTCAATTAGAGTTATGACAGCATGGAATAATAACTACCTTTTCTTGTTTGTTCTGTAGTCAGCAAAGTCGCTCTTTGTTGTTGTTTTTAATAAACATATTACCCCCCCAGCAAAGAATGTTTTCAAAGTGACATAATTGCAAGAGGAAACAATTTATTAAAACTTCAATGATAAGTTTTAAGCAACAGAACACGTAAAAAAAAAAAACCTAGTTCCCTGAAATGTAGAGTTGCCAAAAGAGCAGCCGAAGAAAAGTGTCGGAAGCCAGGCACACAGCCCTCCTGTCTCTGGAAGCCGGCCTGAAAAGCTCCCCCGGGGTGGGGGTGGGCTCCTCTCCCCCCAGCCTGAGGTCTGCAAGAAGCTGCTCCAGATACAAGGCACTGGCCTTTGGGGGCCTGGGGGAGGCTTTGGGGCCCAACCACCACCAATTTAGAGTGAAACAGCAGAATCCGTAGGTTTTTCTTTAAAAACAAAGTATTTATTAAAGCGCACCTCCTCATCAACAAAATTGCACTGCGTAAATACTGTGGCGCAAGGCAGCCTATGATAAAAGGGTGCACTGACCAAGTCTCTGGCCTTTAAGGGATCGCTCTGGGTCCCAGTTCTGCCCCCTGGGAATCTTCCACCATCAGTGCAACCAGGGAGCGGGGTGGGGGGTGTTAGAGATGGGACAAATTGACAGATGTTCCCAGCACATCTGCAACCTTCTCTGTCCTCATGGACCCTCCGGGTGACGTTCTGCCTCTCCCCTCTGTCTTGATGGCAGCTTCCCCTTCCTTGGGATTCTTCCCACCGGTCGAAGCGTTTCCCTTGGGCAGCCCTGGGTCCTCGCTTGTTCTCCCCGGCCTTTGCCCCTCCACCTGCCGCCACATCAACTGCAGAGGCCAGGCAGGAATCGGAAGGAGCCATTCTGGCTTTCCAGGCAGAGGACCTCAGTGTCCTGTCAAGGAGTAAGTACCAGACCGCTGGGCCTTCTGACTCGGTGTTACTACACCATTAGCAGCAACTCTCCAGAATCGCATGCAAAGAAAAGCCCCTTTCAGCTTTTGCTACCACCCATTTAAAGTTAATGGAGGGTGTCCTCCAGGTTCATCCATCCAGAGGGGGTGGAGAAGGACTGATAAGGAGAGCCAGGGAACAGTTTAGACCGCTAAACGTTTATTAAGTCACCTATTAATGCAAACATCCCCAGCACAAAAGGAACCATTTTACTTCTGGAGCCAACTGTGCTTTTCTCTCTGCGCAGGTGCTCTGCCTCATCCAAGCGGGATGGGATTCCACCGGGGAACCTTAGGAGAATCTCAGGGCACCAAGGATCCCGCTGGAGGTGGGGGCAGCACAGCTGAACTCTGCCTCACGCTTTCTGAAAACGTGACTGTCATTGCAAAGAGTTGGTCTTAGGTGATGAACTATTTCAAGCCGTCTTTACGGCTTTTCCTTCAGCCTCGACTAAAGTCTTAGTTCAGGTTTCTCAATGGGAATGACCCAAAAATATCACAAGTGCTTGAAGAGTCGTCTCTGGTGCAATATGCCTCTGTGTGTTCATTCCCCGTCACGCTTTGCCTTTGGACATCCAAAATAAGCAAAGACGACCCCTCTTCCCACTCCATCCGAAAGGATTCCTCCTCTGGGTGGCCTTCTTCTCACTGAGCGTTCCAGGACCCTTGTAAAGGGAAGCCCTCGGGGAATAGGGCTCACCATGTTTATGGCCAAGGGTCTCTTCTTTCGGAGCTCGGTTTCTGAGATGGGCCGCCCATCAGAACTGCCAGCGTAGCGCACTGGACCTTTCCAGGTGAGCTACAATATCACAATCCGGTTTGGTTTCTTGGCACCAGCGTCACTTTTTTCCTCCATGGTGTGTAATGGATCCTGCCCCTTTTTGTGCTGGGTAACCCCCATCTATCACCGTCCGATGAATCTGAGGCTAAACGTGGAGAACAGCTCATGGGCCATAACCTAGAGACAGCGTGATGCAGCGGGTTAGGGGAAGGTCGCTCTCAAAGTGGATTCTGCCAACAGTTTCTCAAATAAGGGGCTTCCTTTCACACCTTGCTTCCAGGTACATCCTGCCCTCCCACCCCTTAACCAGCCTGAGGGGGAAAAAGTCTGCTACCAGAACAAGGAGCTGAATGTTCCTCCCTATAGTTAGTCAACACGAACTTTGTTTTCATTCTTTCAATCTTGCTAAGCGCCCATTTCATATCACAAAGGTTCACAGAATACATCAACTTCTATGTAGATGTTTTATTTTACTTCAGCCTATTCCAATGGAATAGGCTGGAACTTCTGGGCACTTGAGAAAACAATTCCTAAGAAATATTAAAGAGAAAATTTTTTGTTTACATGCTGCTGGGAATCCTATAAAATGTTGGTTCTGATAGCTGGTTCCTCCTCTGGCAGGCCCTAAAACGGTCAAACTGCTGCCTCTCCCACTGCAGAGCTTTCCTGAATTTTTGGAGAAAGCCACGATTCCAGGCTATATCCCAGAAGATATACTCAACCCTGATCTGGATGTGCGCATTCAAGACAACTCTTCTAGAATTTCTTCTGGAGGCTTTCATGAGATGTGAGAACTTCACCACAGAGCAGGAGAAGCCGTTTACTCGGATGTTACTCTGTTCTTGGAGTTTTCCCCTTAGGAGCTCTACTCGTCAGCCGGACTCTTTGTACGGATGCATTACAGGTTTTCCACCCGGTGCGCAACTCACCTCCTCAACCATGTGCTTGACTTTCTTCTGCTGACACAGAACCATGTCGTCCAGGTGCTGGATTCGTTCTCGGAGACTGTCAGTAATTTCCTCCAGCTTGAGGGACCTGACCAAGGAAATAGGCCCATTAAACAGAACACACCCCACAATTACAGCCTTTGGGATGTCCCTTCCCCACAAGCTCAGTATGTTTTTGCCTCACAGGGTTGTTGACAAGGGGATCAGACAAGCGGGGAGGGGCTGAAAGTGAGCTGGACTCGAAGGGCCTCTCCTTGTCCCGCTTCCCGTAAAAACCGGTCCCCAGGGGTTCTTCAAGGGCTTTCAAAAGTTCTGGCCTGAAATAGTCTTTTCTCTGCTGAGGTTTCTCAATGAACCTGCAATTTCTGCTCCTTGTTTTCCAGAAAAGAGCCTGCTCGAGCAGACCTTCCAGGATGGGAGCAGGACGCCCAGCCATGTCCCTCTTCCAACTGAGTAGCCTCCCCAAGAGAACCAGAAGACCCAAAAGGTCCTTACCTTGGTTGGCTGGACTGGTCGTAGAGAGCCGCTCTTTGTAGCTGCATTTCATACTCTATTAATTGCTTTTGCAACTGATGGCGCTCCTGAGGGGAGAAACACAGAGGGGAACGAAGGCATTTTGCTTTAATCAATGACTCCCCCCAGTAGCCATAATGCCAGCCAAGTAAGTGAGAGCACTGACTTTTCAAAGCAACATTCAGTGCTGTGACTAAAGTTACCAGTCTGGAGACTGCCACAGAGTACCGCAGTTCCCTGTCACAGATATTATTGGAGTCTGTGAATGTTGTGACTGTCAGTTAATAGATTCCAAGTCCCCCCACCCTCCCAAATCACCTTAAAATTGCCTGTGAATCTTCTGGAGGAAGAATCTACCCAGGCAAATAGCGAGGACTGCTCTCTAACAGCCATTCAAACCATGGCTTGATGAACTCCCCATCTCCCTGGAGCTGCATCCTGGTCCTCCAGTAAAAAACGACCCCCACCGAACACAATCTCAACAGGACAATCCTGCTCCAGCCGATCTCTCCCACAGACCCCTCCCTGGTCAAATAAATGAAAGGAGCAGCACCGAAAGGGGCTTTGAGAGGTCCGAAGGCCTCAGCCAAGAAAGAGGAAAAGGCCCAGGACAAAGTGCATGTTTACGTTCTGAAAAGAGAGAGAGAGAGAGAGAGAGAATCTTCTACAACCAGTTCTGCAGCCCTGCCTTTCTGGTGGCCTGGATTATCTGGGTAGCAGGACTTGTTTTCCTAGGCAAATTGTGAGCTCCTAAGAGTTAACGAGTCCGATGACGCATCATTCTGGTTTCTGAAAACTCATCCTTGCTCTACAGCATCGCTGAAGTGGCACAATCTTTCGCCCACCTACATTGTCCATTCCTGCCACAGTTGGTAGACTTGGCAGCTACTTGGAGGCTGGCCCCTCCCCTTCCAGGAATACCCCACGGAAAGGAAGGGAGACCAGCCTATGGGGGAGGGGTATTTCCCCCTCTCTGCCTTCGGGATCTTTTGTCTGCAGACCAAATCCATTTGATTAAGGAAGAGACACAATAACCCCTCTAGAATATGGAGGAAAATGATAAAACTGATGACTTCCTTATACCGGTCTACGAGAGAAAGCGCCCTTACATATTGTGTCACGGTGTGGTATGCTGGCTTGACAACCGCGGACAAAAAAGCATTTCAGAGGGTGATGAGCACAGCACAAAAAACCATGGGCTGTCCCCTGACCCCACTGGATGAAACCGCCAGGACCCACTGCCTCAGCAAAGTGAGGAAAATCCTCAGGAGTGATTCGCACCCTGGTCAGCACCTCTTTCCTCTCCTTCTATTGGGCAGGAGGTATAGAAGCAGAGCCAGCCGATCGAATAGGCTGAAAAATAGCTTTTATCCGTGGGCTGTACGACTTCTGAATGCAACATCAATACCACAATTAGGTTTAATGTGATAGACTTGCAGGGCCAGCGCCAAGGAGGCTCATTTCAATTTCATTGTACACATGTTCTTCATTGACAATAAACGTTTGATTGATTGCTTGCTTGATTAAAAAGGGCTGTCCCTGGCCTTCATGGTACATAGGTGAAATACTGTGTGCAAAAATTCGGAGGATTTTAATCTTTATTTTGCAAAGTGCAAAGAGTAAATAACCTCCAACACAGTGATCGCTAACCAGTGGGCCTGGGACCACTGGTGGTCTGCCAGAACATTTTGGTGGTCCGCAGAGAAATGTTCCCCCCAAAGCAATTAATCCAGGCTGCGTGGGAACGCAAGGCTTGCATGGTGAACAACATGAGGTAGTGAGGGGAGGGGGCAGTGGGGAGGAACTTGCCCCGCTCGCCCCACTCGTCTGGCCTGGCCACCGGGCTGCTTCTTCCGCTTCTTTCTTCTGCTTTTGGTTGCACGCAAGGAAAGCAGCCAAAGTCTTTCTTTCTCTCCCCCAAACTCCGCCAGAAATGAGTCTTTGGGACCCGGCAAGGCCTCCTGCTCCAAGAGGCTGCACCGGCAAAGACTCATTTCTGGTGGAGTTTGGGGGAGAGAAAGAAAGACTTCTGCTGCTTTCCTTGCATGAAGCCAAAGTCTCTCTCTCTCTCCCCCTATGAACAGAGCTGGAAACGGTATCCTGCAATCCCAAATAAAGAATGATTGATTGGTAGGAAGACGGGATGGGGAATTTTCCTGCAGACTTTTTTCCTGCAGCCACTGTCAGTCAAAATTCACATTAATGGTCTGCGGGATTTAAGTATGAGTTTGGTGGTCCCTGAGGTCCAAAAGGTTGGCGAACCCTGCTCCAACACACCTGTACCCTTCTAGTTAGAAAAAAAGATTTAAGTGATGTTCTTACATTTTCCATGCGCTGAATGAGTCGATCCAGCTCTCCAATCCGTTGATCTTTTTCCTGCAAACTTGTCTCTGTAAGTCTCATCTTCTTATTTGCATCCTCAATGGCCATAAGTAAACGATTCGTTTCCAACTTCCAAGAGAAAAACACGTCAGATCCCATTCCCCCGCCTGGCGATTCCAAGGCTGCCGGCTGCCTGGCTTCTTGCTGCTGCCCTCCTTCCCCAAATCCTAAGAACGGCTCGCAGCAGCAACAAGCAGCAATCCATTCCTGGTCTCCCACAAACCTGTTTCCGCGTTCCTCCTGGCAAGACCCAAAACTGCAATTTATTCCCAGTCATTTTACAGCTGTTAAAATCTCCAGGAAAAGGACGAGCATTCATACAGAACTGTAGGAAAGACATCCCCTCTTACCGCCCAGTTCCCCATATGTTTATTTGAAAACTAGGAGTTTTTTCATAGGTGAAAAACCTGAGCTTTTCTTCTTGGCTAAAGTCAGCTTAGCTCAAAGCTGAGTTTAATAAGATTAATTCCAGATAATATGCGCAAAGCCGCCACATCCACACATTCCTAAATTTGTTTAGGGATCCTTACTCCTCACCCATTAATTGTTTCTAAAACTTTGGAAAGTCATATTTTAAGAGAGGAGATTCTACATTAAGTAAAGCGTTTTCTGTATATGGTAAATCGCTCTTCTGTACAACTGAAAATTGTATAAAAGCACAGATGTCCTTTACACACTTCAACAAGCCATGCCCAGAAGAGCCCCATTCCAACTGGTAATTTAGCAAACTGAATTTCTACTGTTAAGTTGAAAACTCCTGTCCGCAGACTGCAAACAACCCCAGAAACTGACTCTCCACCCTGACTTGCACTAAGAGTGGCAGCCCTTCCGAAGGGAATGTCAGAGCGTCCCACGTACAAGGAGAGTTTCTCTCTCAAGTTTATGCTTCCGTTCTTCCTCTTGGAGCTTTTCCTCATACTGACTGTATAGTTTCCTGGTCATCTCTCTCATGACTTCTGCATTTGCTTCTTGTGAGCTTTCCACCTATTTAAAAAAAAATAAATAGAAAGATGCGGGAGGAGACAAATGCAAGAGAGGAATCGATGCTTCCCATGGAAAATCAGCTTTGCCTGTGGCAGCCAAATGGATCGGAGTGAAAGGCAGGCAAGGTCTGAAAGGCTTCGGCCCCTTTTTGTTTACACACTGGGTGCATTTCAAGTGGTAATAGCAGCACCTTTTGTTTGGGATGTGGCTTCAGCTCCTCTCGCCTGCCTGGAGTGGGGAGGGGTGGGGGGGGGAAGGAAATGGGGCAGACGGCTTCAAGCAAAGCCTGCTAGTTGCAAGTCAGGAACAGCGCAGCTCAGCCCCTCCTATGGGAAAACTCCCACCTTGGGCACCTGGGGCAAGCTGAATGCAGAGGCCTGAAATCCCTGACCACCTAAATGGCGCCGGAAGCAGGAATGTGGGCAAGTTTGGAGCTTAGGTCTCTCGCCTGATCATGCCTCTTTGCCTCTGGGCCAAAACGTTTCCAGCCAGTCAATGGTTCTGGACGGGTCTCCTGGGAACCGCCGTCCAGGGCAAGTATTCCCGCCACTCACCTTGAGACGGAGCAATTCATTTTCCACCTTAGCAGTTTCCAGTTCCTTCTGCTTTTCCTTCAGCTTTTCCATGGATTGTTCGTGAGTTTGTTTCAGGTTATGTATCTGGTCACGTATAACTGTATTCTCCAAAGTAACATCAACTAAGGTTTTCTGAAAATGTGTCCAATAAAACATAAAATTCATTCACAACTGCTTGACAAAAATTAGGATTCATCTTTTTTTTTTTTTTTCCAAATACACTTTTGGGCAAGAATTGAAAAGAACTAACTTACATTTCTGGGTTTCTTAAGAAAGGAAATGTGCAAAATGCATGTTATGTTGGAAGAAGGTAGCAAATCATCTTCCAGCTTAAATCTATCCAGGAATTACTGACTTATTAATATTAACTGACTAACTCCAGGGGATTCTGAGTGGTGAATGACCCAGGAAACATCATTAAGCCTTGAAACGGGATTGTGTGACCGGAGGGAAGGAAAGTAACGGAGTACATCACATTTGCTGGGAGCTGGCTGGTATGCAAACCGAATAAATAAATAAACACCCACCTTGTACATTTTCTGTTTATTATGTTTGTGTCCTGCCATACTAAAACATACTCTCAAATTTATGGCCAATTGTGGACTTCCGGTGGCGCTTCCGTTGACGATGATCAGAGACCACGATCATGCGTGGCTCAGGTCCATGTTTCCCTTGCTGGAAGGGTCCCTATGGGACCGGTATCATCCTGACCCACCTCGGAGGCGTGGGCAAAGAGGGGGAAATCGCCAGCTGGGTTGAGGGGAGCTGCATCTCCCCTCCCTGGCCAGGTATTACTCCCCTGGAAGACAGGGAGAAACGGCAGCCTAAAATGGCTGCCCTGAAGACGGAAAGCTGCCGGGATTTAAGTTTTGTGCTGGAGCGGGGAAGTGGTAAGCGACATGCAACCAGATAAAAGAACTTTTTTTTTTTTTTTTGTAATAACCCCGAGAAGTAGAAAGAAAGTGTCCTCACACAAGAGTAACACAGAGGCAAACAGAAAAAAAAGAGGAAAATACAAGGTAAACAAAATTGGTTCATAAAAAGCTACAATGAAACTAGAGACTAAACTTTGAATGATATAAATTGGCATTAATTAGGCATTGGATTAAATGCTGGACTTGCCTGGAATTGGTCAATATTAAGAAAATTAATTGTGGAAATGGTTGGAAATTGTTTAATATAACTAAAAGAGAAAAGAAACGAACTTTAAAAAGTGAAAAGTGATACAGAATGCCATCTAATGGTCAAATACTCTTTTTCCTACAAAATTATATGGAAAATTACTGGACCTATAACTGTTATAAAAAAAAGACAAATAAAATAATAAGAATCCTGGAAATTTTGGAAAAAGGGGGAGTAATTTTACCAAGAGGATATACAAATACAATTTTCTGGGACTGTTGGGGGTGTTGATTGTGACAAAAAGATAGAAGGATTAACAAAAGAAATAAAGATAAAAGGAGACTTTTGGCAAGGATTGTAACAAAAGACTTGAATATTAATAATTTATTATAAAAATGGAAGAAATAAGCAAAGACTTTAAGTTGGAATTGCAAATTGTTAGAGGAATGCTGAAGGAAAGAAGGGAACTACTGGAAATATTGGAAAAGAAAATAATGGTGATGGTTGAAGAACGAAGAAATTCCAGTGAGGCGGAGTCAAAGGAAGAAGAAAGGCTCAGACAGACACGGAGAACAAGAGACATTGTCAAAAGACACTAAAAGAATTAAAACTATGATATTGATGACTGACTTAATAAATAAAAGAGAAAACGATCCCAGGATTAAACAAAAGAAGAAATTATACAAGAAGAAACTTCAAAAAAGAGAACAGGAAAGCGGGGAGAGAAGATGGGTGAAATGTTAGAAGGAAAGAAGGAAGACCAGGGAAATTTAGAAAGGGGAAAGTTGGCTAAAATTAAAATAAATAATAAAGCTGAAAAATTTAGAGATAAAGGTTAGGGATTCTATAAGGGGGATACCACATGGAACATATATTGGTGTTTAATTTAAAACTTGTAGGGAAATATCTTAGGAATGTATAATTATGTATATATATGAATATTAACTGTATATAAAATGTGTTGTTATGAACCCTTTTCTTTTTTGGAGGATCAAAACAAGGGAAAGGAAATGAATTTTAAAAAGATATGATTATCAATGATTATAAGTAAAGTGAAGATAAAATGAGAGATATTAAGAAGTTATTTTAGTGATTTATTGGAGGGGATAATGGATATTAGAATTGTAGAATGAGAATATTCTATTATGATTAAAGTAGGGGATTGGGAAATACCATGTGGATCCTAAATTTATTGGTTTTGTCTATATTTTAACTCTTCTTAAATTGTTTATTACATATCGGCTGTGTAATGTAAAATAAAATAGGTGGTAAGCTGAAAATGGAAATAATAGGGGATAAAGATTTGAAAACTTATGTATGGATGAAATGATATTGATACTGAATTAATGAACTGAAATATGAAATGCAAATTTATTTAAAGATGAGTGAAATGGATAATGATATGAGTTAATATTATATAAGATTAATGGAAATGAAAATATGACTATGTACAAGTGTTATAACCTGGAAACATGTTGCTCACGTGAAAAAATGTATAAAATTTAAAAAAAAAATTACGGCCAATTCTGCCACGTTTAAATACAGCACATTGATCTTGCTAATTTCCAAGTGTTAGAAAATAAAACCTGTGAGCTAATTAAATTAATAAATCAACACCATGTCTTTGGATTAGTACTGTGACTAAAGCCCAGGAATCTTCAGCGCAATAAGCAAAGCCACTTCTTATAGAGCAACGAAGCCAACTTTCAGCATGCTGAATTTCAGATTCAAACCAGTCCCTCTACCGACGGGGCTGCGGATCAGGCCCTGCCCTCCAAAGGCTGACCCAGCGGGGGGGAGGAGCTTTATCAGCAACTTACCTGCAGCTCAATGGATGCTGAGGTGAGCGAACTGCTCATTTCGCGGAAACTCTCCAGGGCTGCCGCGTGCACCTGGATGTGGCTTTCTAGGGATGCCTGCTCAGCGTGTGACACCTGCAGAAGTAATGCCGGGCTTGAGTTTCAGGAACCGCCCAGGGCCAATAGGGAGGCTTGCTTTGGAATCGACACCCCCATCCAATGACTTTTATTGGAAGCCCATAAAAGAAAAGGCAAGCTCGATACATTTGCCAGAGCGACAAACTGCTGGTGGGGAAGTAAGGCTGGAGCCTGTTTTGGCAAAAAAAGTCATGCCATCCTCCTCCTGGCCAACTGCTGAACCCATAGATGCTCACTAACGCCCTGAAGACCTGCTGCTGCTGCTGACCATCCATGGCAGTCCACCAACATGCGGCAGAGACAAGAAGCAGCTCCATGTAGCCAAATAAAATATTCCCTTTCAAGAGACACTGAAGAAAAGATTCAAATCCTAACCGCCAGGTGGACTTCGGGAAAAAGTCCAACAAAAAATATGTGAGCTTACACCAGTTCTCGAGCTCCATATTGGAGATTTGGAACAGAAGTGTCTCCTTGGCATTTCAAAGAAAAGTAATGCGGCTTGAAGGTAAGCGAAGCAGAAATCTGCAAGCCGGGCCAGGCTGTGCCAGGCTACCGAAGAAGGGGTCCCCCCACCCTGAACATGCAAAAGCCATCGGAGTGTAAAGGAGGGTGCAACAAAGGCGACCCGTACTTTCCATAAACACATATTAATAAATTGCTCCGTAAAACCCATGTGCGGATCTAGGCCCGCGCAGGAGAGTCTCTTGAGAAAGGGATATGAGAAAGACCGCCTTCGCAGGGATGAGCCGGCTGCAGCGGCGGAGGCTTCCAACCACGCTCAGAAAGCACCAGTTTGGTAAGAAATGAAGGCCCCAACATGGACAAAGCAGCGCCAAAAGCGGAGAGGAAGAAGTTCGCTGCTCAGCCGCCACCGTACTTACTGTCAGCTCACTTGAGAGCTCGTGGATTTTGCGTTTCATTTCATCGTATTCGCCATACATTTTGTTTCTTACTCTTTCCAATGTTAATCTCACCTGGAACAGAAAGGTTACAATACATAAAATTGTTCTCCATGCTTGGTAAATAGTCATTTTCAGAGTCTAAAGAGTCAAATGTTTATAAAAGTAACGAAACCAAACAATTTAAGAAAATCCTGGCTGTTCCTTTCTCGTACTCGGGATCTGAGGCAGGTATCATGTCAGACTTAAAATGTGGTTCCTCAGCTAAGCCCGGGAGCCCCATCCCGCCCCCCGCCCCCATTCACAGAGCCAGGTAGCACCTCCACTCTTGTCCCACTGCCTTAGAGAGGAGGGAAGCTTGTACCTGAGTAAGGGATGCTCCCCACCTGCCTTGCCCCTCTTGGGGCTTTGGGCCTCCGTTCTGTTCCGGAGTCTGAGGGGGGCAGACCAGAAGGATGCCCGGGGCCCCCGTCCACGTGTGGATGGAGGATGCTTGCTTCGAGAGGGGCTTGCCCTGCATCCAGCCCCTGAAGAGCCTCGGGGGGGGGGGAGATGGGGCAGAATGCACCCCTGCTGCCCTCTGAGGTTTGCCAACAGACAGGCCTGGGCCAAACCTAATGGGACTCTCCCCATATTCCTCTCTCCTTTGTGACCCTCCTGCAGACGACTCACAAGTGATGTGGCCAGAGCTACGGGGCCACCGGGTCAGTGAAACATACACCAGGAATCCAAATTTAAAGAGGTGCAAATTATATTCCAGACAATAAGTTGACTTCATTTCACAATTTTGTTCAGATAGAAACCAGAACTGAGTGCACCGACTAATGGAGTGAATGGTCCTGATCCAGCCATGGGAAGGAAAGAAGCCACCAGAAAAGTGCTGGATTGAGAAGGAGATAAACTTTTGCTTCGGGGACAGAAGGATGGGAAAAGGAGCAGCTGCCAATCAAAATCTTTCCTTTCCTGCAAGAACACTGTATAAAAATGGGACTCACATCTCGTATATATCTCATTTCTTCTTTCAGTTGGTGAGCTGACCATCCATAAACCACCATTTCTTTGTTGTGGTTGTCATCAGACCGGTGCACCACACCGTACACAACACCGTGCTTTAAGTCCCCAGCAGACAATCCCCCAGGCGCTTGGTAGAGTTGCTGTCGGAGTATATTCAAAAGTTATAAATGTAAAGAAAAGGGAAAGTAACACGCTATTGTGTGACTTTTTCTAACCTACCTTTAATTTCATAATGCTCTTCAAGATAAAAGGATGAAACTTTTTAAACATAATTTAAACAATTATTACCAGAATGTGCTCTTTCCTAAAACTGCTCCGAACATCAAAGGGTGGCCCAGCACTAACATCCCCTGAGGCCAAACGGAGCCTGGGCCAGCAAGGCCGGTCCTCAGCGCAGGGCAGAATTCTCTAAGGCATTGCTGGGGGGCAGCCGGACGGAAGGGCTGCTCTCTGCCCGCCTCCCTGGGCAACGCCTGGCGACCCTCTGGGGCTGGCCTAGACAGGCCTTCAGCCGGACCTTCCTACGTTCCTGTCTGAGTACCTTCCACGTTTCCAGAGGGAACCACAGCATCGGTTAGTGGTAGCTGTCACTTGAGCCAAGCTATGAACTCTTTGATCAGGCACAGAAGACACAAAAACAGTTCTAGATAATTAATTCAGCGGCTACCTTTAAAACTAATTTGTCTTCCTCAAGAAGGGAAAATCTATACTTATTTTATTAAAATGATCTTATTGCAAGCATGCATACAGAGGAGGGGGGCCCTGCAATTTAAAATTCCTTTCCGATTCTGCTTCTCTGCCCTCCCAGAAACTCCTGTGGGAGTTGCCCTTAGTGCCCAGAGAGCATTTGAGATCCAGTTTTAATTGTCTAAAACATCAACATAAGCTACTCTGTCACAATACATAGGCATAGTCACCTTGTTGCCTGATGGCATTCAGAATTATCAGAATTATCATGCAAAGTACATTGTTTTGTTTAGTCAAAAGGTGGGGAGGAAGGCGTGTCCTGGGTGGAGTGCCAGATGCAAAAATGATTTTTCATTTCCTGGATAGTTTTATTTGGTTTCATATCTGACACTTGACTATAATCTTGTTCATAGGTGACAGCTCCTCTCCAGCACTAAGGAATGGAATGACTGGATCAGAAGTGGGTGCTCTTCTGAAGAATAGGTACAGAACGGGGAGTTCTGGCACTGCTCAAAGTATTACATTCTTCCCACTCAAGATAGCCTCTCGTAGTTCAGCAATGAGTTATGCTTACACAAATCTAATTAAATCTGGAGACTCTAATTATCTGCAATCCAACACACAATGACCTAAGAGGAGCCCTTCTTGAACACAATGGGGTGTATTTCTGAGCAGTATCCATAGGATTCCTCTCTAATCCCAACATCCCTTCTTGGCCAGGTGAGCAGCTGAAGGCCTCAGAGAGGTTGGCCAGAAGGGGCCTGGGCTTTGCCATTCCTGCCCCAGCGTTTGCTCCTCCCTTGCTCTGAGCCGCCCCCTTGGCTTTCCTTTCTCACTACAGGACAGCCACCCCCATTTTTCCCTGTGTGAAGGCAGATTAGCACATCAGGATCCGGAGAGCAGCCTCCAGGGTAATCTAACCAGATTTTCAGAAACCTTTGGCCCCTTTGGCTGTGCAATGCCCAGGTCATTTCCAGCAGGAAGAGGAGGGTGGGGGTTCTTTGTTGGCCCAGCAAGCTCTGACTTGTATGGCCGAGGTGGCTCCTCTGGCTGGATCTGCAGAGCAGCCCCTCCACCCCCATCTAGTTCGCATCACTCCTCCAGCCAGGCCACAAGGGAGGAGTAACGGCTGCTCAGGGCCCAGGAATTAGAGAAGCTGCTTTGCTGGCCAGTTTAGTGTTGTCCCTGGAGCCCCACCCCGGCCAGCCAGCATTGTCCCTCAGAGGGCGGATTGCAGCTGTGTTGCAAAAGTCTGACTGGCACCAATCTCAGAGCGCAGGGATGGTCTGGTGACCTCACAAAGCCGTGGGTGTGGTGATAATAAAGCTGTTAGAACTCTGACTTTGGCCTGGCGCAGCGATGTGTGCCTTGAAAGCTCCTCTTTGCACTAGCGGGGTGCCTGTGCTCCCCCCCCCCCGCAGGAGTCTAGGAGCCCTTTCTCTCAGACTCTTTCTCCAATGTAAGCCTATTATTATGGGCATTTTCTCCCAACAGTACAAACAGCAATTAAGTCAGGAAACCCATGCAAGGGGAAGAAATAAATAATGTCCAGCCAGAAGGAGATTTCCACAAAAGGTCCAAACATCCACCCCCACCCCCCTCTCAGCCAACCCATCTCCCTGTGGTGATAACCCCCAAGGGTCCCTCAAGTTGGGAAGGGAGGAAGGAACTCTGAAATCATCTCCTAATCAGGTCGTAATCTACATTATGAACATTTTCAAAAGTAAGATCCGGCAACAACTTTTCCTTCAAAACCAAACCATCTGCCTTAAATTAAACAACAACAAAAAAAGCACTGAACATCTTTGGCTGGATTTCTCCCCGAAGGATAAAGGAAATTTCCATGCCACCCAAAGAAGTGAGAGTGTTTCTGTGGCAGGATTTGCCCACTTGGAGAAATGCAGGTCCACAAATTGGGGGGGCACAAATCAAAGGGTATCCTGTGAATTCCTGCACTTCACCATCTCACCTTTGGGGTCTTCTCAGCAGCATTTGTCCCTCCCCTAGGAGGCCAGTTTTCTTCCGGGGGCAGAGTTAAGCGCAGCCGACAGATGTTTGCCTGGAGGACAGCAAAGATTGATTGATTGATTGATTGATTTTGTCGAGCATGTGATAACCGATAGAATTGGAGACATGATTAAGAGCACATGAAATGGGTACAAATAACGGGGGAGGCTGGTGCGCTGATGCAGGCCCCCTACAGACCCCTTAGGAATGGGGCGAGGTCAACAGTAGACAGTCTAAGATTAAAGTTTGGGGGGTCTGGGGAAGAGACCACCGAGTCAGGTAGTGCATTCCAGGGACTGACCACTCTGTCTGGCTCCGCTTACAATCCTCCTCTCTCTTTTCTCCCTTCGCTTTGGGGCAGGCAAGCAGCCAAGGGGAAGGAAGGGCAGCTCCACTCAGAAATGACCACATGCTGTCCAAGGGCAGGGCCTGTCTCTGCCCAGGCATTTTCTTCAAAACTCACCTCGTTTAGCTTCAATTTCCTAGGGAACGCTCTTATGGAATAAGTAGCATGGGAAGTTTTATAAATAAAAAGAGGAGGAAGCCGAGAATACATTCGGGGCACCGGGCAGGTTCACAATGTTTACAGGCGACATAAATAACGCACTAAAACCACCGGTTCTTTTTCCACTCGCTGGTTTTGGTGCACTAAAAGGGAACTTCCGAGCGACGCTTTGATAGGGGAAAGGTGGCAACAAGCGCCGCCATCGCAGGGCAGCCCCACAGACGGAGACAGGCCTCCCCGGAGCCGGCACAGCGGGCGCGTCCTGCCCCGCACCGCCAGCCTTGCACTGACTCGGGCAAGGGCAGCCAGCCGAGGCCTCCCTTGCCGGATCCTCCTCCCCAAGCCGCCACCGACTTTCGGCGCGGCCCGTCCTGCTCTGCCTCCACCGCCAGGCTCCGGGGAGCCGCTGCCGGGCCCGCGCCGCCGGAAGACGGCGGGGCTTTTCTGCCCTCTGGCCGCCCCCGGAGCCTCCCCTCCGTCTTCACCGGAGCGCAGCCGGGCCAAGGCCAGCAACCGGTCCGGGGGCCCCTCGGGGAAAGGCAGGCGTGGGCCCACCGGGCAGGCAGGAGCCGCGGCTGCGGAGGCGCCTCTTTGCCCGTCGCCAAGTTTGGCTGGGGCGGCCGGCCTGGAAGAGTTTCCTCCGCGAGGGCCCCGGCCGCTTCTCCGGGCGAGGAGGCCGCCCGCTCACCTTCCGCTTGCTCTGCGGCTGCCTCGGCTTGGTGTGGGTCACCGTCAGCCCCGACCTGTAGCGCAGCATCTCGGCCGCTCCCCGCAGCCTCCGCCGCGGCCGGGCGCGGCGCCTCCTCGGACCAAGTGAGCCGCTCCGCCGCCCCGCGAGGCAGACGAAGGGCGCTCGCCCCGCCCCGCCCCGCCCCGCGCCGACCAGGCTCGCTGCCTTCGCGGCTCCAAGGGAAGCGGCGGCGGCGGCGGCGGAGCCTCTTAGACGCCTCCGAGGAGGCCGCCTCCCCTCAGCCTGTCCGGGCCCAACTCGGGGCCGCTGTGGCCGGGCGGCCTCCGCCTCTTCTCCGGCCGAAGAGCGAGGCTGGCCGAGCCCTCCGGCGGTGGGCGCAGAGACGCGGCTTCGGCCCCGGGTCGGCCAGCGAGACCGCCGTCGTCAGGCTGCGGAGGGCGGCCCCAGGCTGAGGCCCGGCCCGGCCTTGCTTTGCCTGTTCTCCCAGGGGGTCGGTCGGGTGGGAGAGTCAGCTGGCCGTTTGCCTCAGCTCGGCCCTGCCGGCGCCAGAAGAGCCCGGAAGGCGAAAGCTCCTCCAGGGACCTGCGGTGGGTCCGAAGGGCCGGCTGCTCGGGGGGAGGGACGGGCCCCGGGCCCCCCTGGCCTGTTTCGAAGCCGAACTTTGGGCTCCGAGGGGAAAGCGCCGCCCTAATTTCAAGGGCAACGTTGAGTTTCTGTTTCAGCAACGCCGCCGGCGGCTGTTCGTTCCCGAAGGGCCCTTCCCTCCCACCTCAACCCCCGAGGCTGACGGGGAAGCCACCCCAAGGGCCCCCCTGACTAGCACTGGGGACGCTGCCCGGTTTGGGCCCTGAAACCTCTCCACACAAAACAAGCAAGCCCGGAGAACCCCCAAGCCTCACTCCACCCTAAATAGAGATTTTTATGCTCTCCGCATGAGGTAAATCTTCTTCCAGGCTGAGAAGACGCTCGAGGAGATGACAAGAGAGGCCTCTGTGGTGCCCTTTTCTTAGTCAACATTTCCTCAAACAAGCGGGCTCATTGCACATGGCAGCTGAGGGGGGAAACCTGCTGGCCTCCTTCAGCAAAAGGCAATACAGGTATAACAAGGTTGCTGCATCAGGGTTAGAAATTCACCCTTACAATGTCAGTTGAGCAATTAAGCCAGAATGACACAAACGTGACACACCCAAGGACACAGTCCCCGGTGAAGAGCAGCCTTCAGTGGCTGCCAGTCCCAGGGGCTTTATTCTCTCCTGCCTGTCCACCCAAAGGCTTTCCTGTTGAGGAACCGGAAGAAATGGCAAAAGCCGGCAGGCAGCGCTTGCCCCCTGCATCCCAGGGCCCGGGAGCCGTGACCAGCAGCAAGGTCTTGCATGGCATGACGCATCGGCCCCTGAATCAGCACCTCTCCTCCGGAGTCGGCTCCTCCCTGGCTTTCGTTTGTTCTGGTGTCGTGGTTCGGGACCTTGGCGGCTCCACGTGGCTTCTCTGCACACCCAACAAGGGCACTCTTGAGCCCTCAGGAATGCGCAGACAATCCCAACAGTCAAACACAACCCCCTTTGGCAAACAAAAAGGAACCATAAAAGTTAACATCATGGTAAATGGTGTCGTTTACACAGCAGTCCTCATCCATTCCTCCTATAGGTACCCGGGTACTACGTGGGACGGGCCTGCCTTAGCCGCTCGGGGCCAAGGAGCCCAGAAGCAGAGAGGCAACTCCCTTCTCCCCAAAAAGGGACGGTATGGAGCTGGAGTCGGAGGGCCCCATCTTGGGAATGGTCAATTCTTCACGTTGCATCATCCTATCGGCCATTGGAATTGGGTAAGTTGGGAGACTTGGCAGCCGTTGTGTATTCTCTTTGTGTACTCCTAGTCTTACTTACAATATTTAACCTACTTAATAAGTACTTGGGCCCTGTCAAAGCCTATAATAATTTAGCCAATCTGACTTTAATTGCAGCTCTGCCTTCAATCATACATGTAGCCCTGACACTAATTAGGGCTGCATAAAGGCCTCACCATGGATCTGATATTGCAAGTATTTGTTTTGCTTGTAGAGTAATATCCTGATTTTTCAATGATTATTCAACGGTTGGAGAGAGTCTGACCTTTTAATTCTTGCTTCACCCACCAAGATACAGTTGTATAAATGAAGGAGTTAATAGAAGAGAATCTCCATAGCTCCAGATTGGTGCCCTTTGTGCTCTCCTGGCTTGATGGTTTGCTTGCAGACATTTCGTTAATGAACTAGGGAACATACAAATCCCACCTTCCTTTGCACTGATGAAGTTACCTAGTCGGGTAACGAAACGTCTGCAAGCAAAGAGCCAAGCTCAGAGACCATCACAGATGGTCCACAGACGCGATTAAATATTGAAGTACCTAGGGGGGAAAAGATTTTTCTTAACCCTCCAGCTGAGACTTCTGTTCAAGAGCCCCTATTTAGACTGCCCTCCTACCCTCCTGCTCCTGCTAGGGGGTTTCTGCCACGGCCCATTTCCTTTCCGGACCCCCTGCTGGGCGGCCTCTGCTCTCAGGGCTGATGTCCTGTTTTGTCTTGCTTGGAACCTACTGACAGCTGATTACGTGGCACCAACTGTTCGCCTTGGGCACCTGTATGCACACCATCACTTTAGAACCTTATGAATGGACGTCCTTCAAAACTATGGAAGTAGGCCAGCGTGGAGAATGTGTTTAGGTTGAGGTCAAGTGACTCAGGAACTCACTAACAGGAAGCAAATTATTTTAGGAGGAGGAATAATTTTGTAATTTAAGTTCTGTAGCATGATGCATAGCCCATCTTTTAATGAGATCCCACATCAATGCTTTGGAAATGTGCAGAATGTTGATCTGAGCCAGGGTTCCTGATCGGTTTTAGTTTGATCGCCTGCCCATCTCATACAGCGCTAGAGAAGCCTCCGGCTAAGACCTGCTGGGGGTGGGGGGGCAACTGGAGGGACTTCCGTTCGCCTCTCTGCTGGAGCAGACAACTTGAAATACAGTGTGTTGAGTGAGGATGGGGGATGTAGAGAGGAAGCTCTTTGGCTACTGAGCTGGGCACAAACAGTTTTTCTCTTCTCCTCCGGAGGGAAGGGACTCACGGCCCCGATTCCCCCCTCCCCTTCCTGAGATCAACAGCAACATTCCTGGGACATCACACAAGCCGTAACCTGATGGGAAACTTACCAACAAATGGAAACAGGAAACATCTGAGGATTATATGCCTTTTTTTTCAACACCTCAAGCTAATCGGTGGAAATAACAGGGTATTTTTGGACCCTTGTGCATTAATGTTGCACAACAGACTTGCACATGACAACACCAAGGCAGAAAGATTTACCATTTATTTCAAAATAACTAGAGTTTTATGATTTAGCATGTCTGGAGGTAGCTGCAAAAATTCCTTGGTTTTTTCTCCAAATTCTTTACAGTCTCAGTCTCAGTTTATACTGGACGTTTTTCCAGTAAAAGCCCTTGAAATTAAAAGTAAATTTGTTTCCCAACAGATTTTTGTCTTCAGCTTGCTCAGACACGATCCAAGAAGAGAGTGGTAAAGAATAGTATTAAAATAAAAGTGGCATTTTAGTATCAGAAGAAAAAATACAAGAGTTTGAACTGATTGTCAACACAGCACATTTCCAGGTCATTTCTTCCTTGTTTTTAAAAACTATTGACAGATAAAGAAAATGCATCTCATTCAGATTAGCTGCAAACTTCCTGAGAATAAATCTGTTGAAAATCAAGTACATCTCAGGGCAAATATTTCCCCATTACCTATCAGTGGATACGAATGCTTTACAATACGTTTTGACACATATTTTCAGATCATGACATCAAGGAGTCAACCAGCTCCTTATCTCTCTTGGCAGGACACAAGCTCTAAAGCAGGCATGTCAAACGGGCAGCCTACAGGCTGGATGCGTCACCCCAGCTCTGCAAAGGGGAAAAACATCACCATACGTGATGTGACGGAAACGTGATGCTGCATGTTTGGCACCCGTGCTCTAAAGTTACCTGAACAATTTGGACAAATTACTTCACGATCTCATTCATGAAGAACTGGAGCAAAAAAAGCACTATCTGGTTTCAGGATCTGTCCTGCTTTATCTGCTATGATCAGAAACCGTCTGTCAAGAAGTTCCAATCTTTCAGGTTATCTTCTGTGATCTTTTGTGGCTCCCACTAATAGAATGCTATGAAATTGGAGCCCTTCCCTGTGGGAGCAGAAGGTGCTCGGTCGCTCCACCTGCCACCTCCTCTTCCACAAGGGTTCTCCTTCCCCACCTGAGATGGCGGGACTGAACCAGCAAGCAGGCTGGCCAGGGGCTCCACTTGGGTCTTCTGCCAAGGAAAAAGCCGCTTCTTCTTGGCTCAGCAAGCTAGCAGAACTTTGCTTTTTTCAAGTCTCACGGCAACAGAAAGAGCCACGTGGCCACCAGAGACAGCAGCAGTCAACTGCCACCAAAATCAGCAGCCCTCCTTCCGTGAACGGGTCAGCTGGACACGAGGACGTCCTGCCTCTGCACTTGAGGCACACGCCCGCGCAGACATGCTCACAAAGCCCAGATCCAAATCCTGGGCTTCCCTCTTCCCGTTCCCTTCCTCAGTCTATGGTCTCTGCTCCTACTATGCGGCCCGTGGGATTTGTGGGTGGGAGGGAAGCCCGATGACATGACGTGTCCCATGGAGTGAATTGGCTCTAAGGCCCAAAGGATGTTGTGGAGCCAAAGCAGACCCTCCTTAAGGTTCCACTCGCAAACCCACAGAGTCCAGATGGCAAAGCTTTTCGGGAGCCTTATTTTCCCTCTCTCAAGGGACGGTGCAGCTTCCAGCATTTGTTTATGCTGGAATTTAACATCCTCAATGTGGACTCGGAAAAAAGACATCGGAGGCTAACCGGTTTCGAACTGAACTCTTTGACAAAGTTGTAGAAGAGAACAGTTGCCCAGGGCTGCTAATACTATTATTTCCTCATTAAAGGTTGTCCTAACAGAGCAAAGATTTGGTGGAAAGATAAAAACGCAGATCATAATAGAAACGTTTGCAAACACTCGTAAGTTCTCCCAGGGCATTCAAATGCCCCTTACAGGCAGCTACCATTAAAACTGGAGGACAAGAAAACAGAAATGCTTTTTCTGATGTGCTTCTCAGCCCTTTATAACCCACCAGAGGAGCAGTTATTGCCATCCGGGAAGAGCCAAGCAACTGTTCCCGCTCCAAACCCAAAGGCAGCCGTGGCTCCAGCAGGCCAGGCCAGCCCCGCTTCTCCTCTGCACCCGGGGCTGCTCCAGGTCGGAGCAAAAGTGTCTTTCCGGAAGGGTGGCAAGATCAGGAGCCAGCCGTCTCCCATCGACTGGATCCCTGGAAGCCAGAGCAAGGAAGCCGAGGCGGGGAACAGGGAACAGTTTTTCTGAGCGGAAATGGCTCCTGGTGTCCTGTTTTTTCCACCTTCCCAAGGCCACGCTGCTTTCCTTCAGCTCGTAAACACGTTTGTTTGCTGAACAAATGGAGTTTACTGCAACAGGGTTTTAAGGCTTATGCACTGTTGATGTGCGCTACAGAAGCATGGAACTACACAAAAACGTTGCAAGAGTTGCAAACAATCATGATTCAAAAATATGTACATTATTCTCACCTCCCGCTCTGTATATTCCTTCCTCTGACCTAGTAACAAACACTCTCCCTCCCCTCCTCTGAAACGGCTTCCAAGGGGAAGACCTCCAGTTGGGGGCAGTCTGGGGCCAGCCAGGTGCTCAGAGCTAGAAGCCTCCCTGAAGGTGTGAACTGGAAGGCCTTTCTGTTCACAAGAGTTTCTTTCTGAAATACACCTGAACACTTAGGCACATTTAAGAAAAAGGAGCCACGGTCACCTGACGCTACGATTCCTGCAGCCGGTGGCGCCTGGATTCCGCGGAGCCTTGACTGCCGGCCATTAAGGCTGGTTGGCATCCTTCCTGGCTTGGCCGTCGCTGTGCTTGAAGGGCTTCAACCCCAAGGGGGCATCGAGAAGGCTCTCCCCATCAGTGCTGAAGTCATCGTCCTCATAGTCCAAGTCGCTCAGCAGCTTACTGGAACTCTTCTGGCGTCTGCGGAAGGAAAGGTTCCCCCCCGACTGAGACGCGGCCGGCGACCTTCTGGGCCACGCGGGGAGTTTGGTCTAATTGGCAAAGCGGCTGCGGCCAAAGGGTGTGGTGTCTTTCAAGGCCCCGCAGAGCACACCTGCTGTGGGGCAGGTGTCTTTTCTCCTAGGGAAGAAGACGGTCCTGGCAGCCCAGCCCCATTTCTGGGCACTCAAGTGCAAACTGGCCCGCGTGTTGGGAGAATCCAGGCCGAGGGGCTCAGGGGGAGGCCGGCTGCCCAGGCAACACACTCCTTTTCAGGAGAGGAAGGCGAAGAAGAAGGGAGCAAGGGTCAGGTGGCAGCTCTCGAGGCTGCCCAGGGCTGGCCGGGCCTCCTTTCCCACCTGAGGTCCTGCCGGATGGTGGCCAGTTGTCCTTGCAGCTGGTCGTTGAGGTCCACTTGGTCTTCCAGCTCCCTCTGAAGCTTCTTCTTGGTGTTCTCCAGCCTGTCTATTTCTTCCTCTGCTTCCTCCACCTGCCGCTTCATGGCCTTCAGGCGCAGGCTGAGCTGTGGAGCGAGGAGAGGGCCCTCCTGGGATCAGGCAGAGGCTCCTTGGGGCCCCTAAGAAGCGATGCGTCCCCCGGGGCCCTTCCCTGCTTACCTGGTCCTTCTGGTCAGTCAGGGAGAGGTGCTCATCGTCCACCTGCATCAGGAGCTCCTTCACAGTCCTCTCCAGTCGGCGGTTGGTCAACTGGAGGTGAGCTCGGTCCCTAGGAAGGGGCACCAGGTGAAGACCCCTCTGGGCCCCCAGGGGCTTCCCGGCCCTCCCCCCCAAAATGGCCGCTAGCTCTCTTTGGACATGGGGGCCTCAGCACGGGGGGAAAGGAGGTTGCAGCCAAGCTGGCTGGGCTGGCTGGGAAGGGAAGGGGGAGGGGCTCAGGGTTCCATACCGCCCCGCTCACCCAGCCCCCTCCTGGCTGGGCTTTGGGGAGAGATGCTGTGACTGAACAGGGGCTGATGGGGGCAGCCACAGGCCCTCCAGGTGGCCTTTCTCACTTCCACCCGTCTCCCTCCTGAGCACTGCTGGTCATTTTTCTCAATTTAACTTGATCTCATTTAAGGGGCCCATTCCTAAAGCTCTGTTTGGCTAATGAAGCTATTTCCTGGAAGGGGGGCGGGGCGGGGGGCAAGGAAACCCCCGCATCAGCCTCCCGCCTGTGGGCAGGAATCCCGGAGTCGCCCACGGAGCAAAGCGGCAGGGCTGGATTCCAAGCCCGGGGGGTGTCATTGGGAGGGGCCTCCTCGTACCTCTCCTCACTCTCCAGCTGCTCCTCCAGCTCCAGGAGGCGGGCTTCCATCTGGGCCACAAGGCCTTCCTTGCTGGGCTTGTGAGCGGCTTCCAGGTGCAGGATCTGGCCTCTCAGCTCTTTGTTCTGGAGGAGGAATCGCCCCCGTCCGTCAGCAGAGGCACCTGGCCCCCCAGGAGGTCGGAAAACTGGCCAGCCCCACGCAGGGACCCTTGCCCCAAGCTGTGAGATGGGGTCGGAGGGCAGAGGAGCCGCCTTTCCAGTTCAGCCCGGAGGAGGAGCGGCTGCCCCAGAAGGGAGGGGAAGCCGGCTCCCTCCATGGGCAGATTCGTCCTCGGGAAGGCCTGGAGGAGGAAGGGGTGGGTGCTGGGGTGCAGGCAGCCCGCCTGGGCACAAACCCCAGGGAAACCCTCAGCGTGCTGGACTCTGGGACAGGGGACTCGGGACAAGGCTGGCCCTGGACACGGAGGGTGCTGGGCGAGGCTCGGGGCTGGGGCTGGAAGGGTGTTGCGGTCTCAGGGCAGAGCAAAGGAAAGATCAGGCTGCCTTCTGACCTGCCTTTCCAGGGTGGTCTTGTCGCCCTCCAGCTCTTGCCTGGCTGTCCTTTCCTGGAGGAGTTTGCTCCTCATTTGCTCCATCTGCAAGGGAAGAGGAAGAGAGGAGGGAGAGGGCAGAAACAGCCACCGTAAGCGAATAGTAAATCGAACCAGGGAAGAAACACGGCCACCTGCAGTCCAGGCTGAGGACCCAGGCGGTAAAATGGCACTTGGGAAGGCAAGAGAGGCAGCCTAGGCCAGGCTGCACCTGTGGCAACACCTGCAGTTACGTGAGATGGGACAAGCCTTGGGCTCCCTTCCCTGCAGCAGCCCATCCAGGCCCTGAGGGAAGCTGGGCCGGGCCGCCCTCCTTGTTCCTGGCGGGTTGGCAGCTTATTCAGCAGCGACAGTGACCAATAACAGAGCTATTATTCCACTGTGATGCGTCTTCAGGAAGCCCTGCATCCAAGCCCGGACCCAGGACAAGCCAGGCTTTGTCCCGTGTGTAGGAAATTGGGAGTGCCGGAGCCTCGGAAAGGCAGGCGTGTTTTGCCTAATGGAGGCAATTGGCTGGTTAGTCAGCTGAGGTTTATGGCGTTTCCAGCCTCCAAAGGAAGCCTCTGCCAGCCCTTGCCAGGAAGAGAAGGTCCCAGCGGGTCGCACACAGGCTGCGGGGGGGAGAGAGAGAAAGGGGCCATCTTAAGCCACAAGGGCCACTGCGGGGGCCGGACCACCTCCAGGAACCCACCTGGGCTGGCTGCTGGGGTGTGTGTGTGTGCGCGCACGAAGGCCCTGACTGTGAGGAGGGCCAAGCCTGCTTCCCAGTGCTGCTCCTGAGGCGGCCGCTGGAGGCAGATCGGGCCCGGCTGGGGCTTCCTGCTCCTTCCTTCCCCAGTCTTGCACCCGCCCCCTTAGCGAAGCCAAGGCCTACCTGCTCTCTGTCCCTGCCAATCCTCCCAGACAGGATATCGGAATTGTTCCGTTCTTCTTCCAGCTCCAGCTGCAGCTGGGATATCTTGTCCTGAGGAGAAAAACAATGTCCCCCTGCAACATCCGTGGCACGTACAGCGCAAGGAGGACCCCCTGAAGTGGGACCCGGCCGAAGGGAAGGGAGGAGAGAAGAGGAGCAGCGGCTCAGCCCGGCAGCCCCAAAGGCAGCTCGGAGCCCCCGGGAAGAGGCGCTCTCCACCTGAAACAGCCCAAGCAGCCGTCTCAGCACCCCCACTAGAGTCCCCTTCACCTAAAGGGCCGTGTGAAACCACACCTTCCACAGGTGAGCACATGGGCTCCTTTGTGTGCCAGCTGCAGACGGAGAGGGGGAGGCCTCGGTTGGCTCAGAGCCCCCCAAGCTTCATCTGCAAGCACACCGGGGGCAGCTTAGTGGCTTTTACTTCAAGGATCTTGCAAGACGAGGACCTGCCTTGCAGCCCCCAGCCACGTCGGCTGGCCGTCTGACGTGGGATCCAGGGGGGGCCCCAGAGACCAAGGAATGCTGCCCCAGGCAGGGAAATAAGCTACTCAGAAGAAGAGGCGCCTGCCTCAGAGGCCCTTCAGGATTTCGCAGGTGAAACGCTGAGTGGACGGACATCTTTGCACAGCAAAAGACGATTAATTTCTCCGCCTCCCCAAACACGGTTCATTTCTACCTCCAGTATCTTGGCCTGTCTTGCCCGATCTTCTTTCCAGTGGCTTTTAGTTTCCAGTTCATATTCCAAGTTCTTCACCGTGTCTTCCAGAAGCCGAGTCTTTGTGAGGATTTCTTTTTGGGCTTTTTTGTGACCCTGTAATTCTTCCTCCATAAAACGTACCTGAAAGTCAAAGGAATGTGTCCCATAAACCTCTCACCTGTATGCTCTGTAGACACCTGCTTGGCAGATGGATCTAGAGGCAAGGAGACATTTCTGCATTTTGCAGGCCCAGATCCTACGTTTCTTCCATCTCAGCTAGCCTCAAGGCTGTGAAGGTGCACAGGTGCCACAGGAAGCCAACACTTAATTCTGTATGCAGACTGGCTCGCTAGCCCCGACCTTAACTTTAACCCCAACCCATTTCCTGAAAGAGAAGCAAGCGATCAACGGAAACATCTCATGCCCACAGCGCAAAAGACTTTGAGGGTTCTGCAATCCTTCCCCATAGAAACACCAGGGAGACAGTCCCTTTTGCTGGCTGGGCCTGTCCAGATCCCATTCCAGATCTGCTCCAGAAAGGGTGCAACAGCTGGCAGACTGTGCAGCACATTCACTCAGTCTTCACGTGCCCCGAGATGCGGTGCTGGTTCCCAGCTTGGCTGGTTTAAAGAACGGGTTGACCCATCTAGGACAGTCCTGGGGATCGAGGGCTCTTAGCCGGGATGGCAGCATGGCTGCCTCCACAGGGCAACAGCTGGCAGACTGGGGTCTTCTGTGGGCTGTTGGTGGCCATCCTGAGGACAGACGCCTGGGCCACAAGGCCCAGAGGCCTCCTCCAGCCGGTCAGCCCATTCCTCAGAGCGCAAGTTCATTTGGGAGCACTGAACTTTGGGAGAGCACGTGTGTGCAATCTTCTTCCGGCCACAAGGGGGCAGCCATGCACCGCGAGGCTGCCGGAATCAGGATAAAGGGGCCTGAACATGGTCCTTGGCCCCTCACCCAGCTGGTGGCCAGAGGGAAGGCAGAGCCTCCTAAGAAATGGCCCCACTTTATTTGCTTTGCATAATCTGCTTCCTGATGTTTCCATTTTCAGCTGACATTTCTTAAGAGCCGCCTGTTTGCTTTAATAGCCGGCCCCTCCCTCCTCCTGGCTTGTTCCAGGCTTAGTCCCAGTGCCCGGAGAAGCTTCCTTTGCTTCTCCTGGCACTGGGAATGCAACCCAGACAGACTGTTCCCAAGCAGTGGCTGGGCTGACCTCCGGCAAGGACAGCTGGACCTTAGGCTCACAGCCCCTGGTGTGGCTTGTGCCGGTACCCTGAGCCAGGTATTGGGGCAGCCCCGACTTGGTCAAGGGTGTCCCCTCAGTGGGACAAGTGGGGCGAGGAATACTTGCTGATGTTGTAGCAACACAATTGGGAGTCAGCCTCACTTGGGTATTATTAGCTGTTTATCATCTGTTTGACCCACAACTAGTTTCTGCTGGGCTTGTTCCAGTCCCTTCTAGTTTGGGTGGAGTTTAATTGATGCTTTTGGTTCCTTGGTCCGATTGATGCTTTTGGCGGCAGGCAGGAAGGGAGGCTGTCGGTACCTGCGCTTGCATTCTGAGGATGGTCTGGGAGGCCCTTTCCAGCTCCAGGGTTTTGTCCCGCAGCTGCTGCTGCGAATCTCTCAACTGCTGCTGGTTCTTCTCCTTGTACTCCTCAAGCTGCTTCTGGAGTTTCTGGGTCGATTCCTGGGACACTTTAACGATTTCCGCCATCTACTCAAGAGAAAAGCACTGCTATGGGGGAGGATAAAAGCTTTCCAAGGAGGGAAGGGGGTCTCAACTGCCAAGTGGACTCCCACGCCTGCGGGGCAAAGGCGGGTGCCCCCAACCCCCTGGAAAACCCTCTTCCTGCGAGGTTGGGCTGCCAAGGTCTTAATGAAAAGGAACCATGGTATTTGGATCCTGCCCTGGTTCTTTCCCCTCAGGCTCTACGGACCTTGATGGGGAAGGACGTGGATCCAACAGAAAGCTTTTTTGCTGCGGAAATGCCGCACCTGGAGAGCCAGAGAGCTCACTCCGCCATTCGTCTTTTGTAAACACCTGTAAGGGATTCCTAGGCACTTCTGCAGAGACTCTGGTTGACCATTATTTGAAAAAGAGGAGAGGCTGCTTCCTTGAGATCTGGTCACCAGCTGTTTTTCTGTGCTGCCTCCTCTGAAATTTTGGTGGCTGGCAGTTGAGATGTAGGGATGCTAATCTCCCCCCAAAGCCCCAGACCCTCCGGCCAAATGGGCCATTTACCTCCTTCTGCAGCGTTTCAACAGTTCCGTCCAGCTGCTGCCGCTCTTTCTCCAGTTCGCGCTTCATCTTCTGTAGCTGATCTTTTTGGGAAGCTTCGTCTTCCAGGCAGCCCATCAGCTGCTGCTGCTCCTGGCTCAGCCGACTGATCTTCCGCTGCGGAGGGAGGGAGGGAGACGTGGCTGCGTGGGCCCCCGAGAACCCCAATGGCCAGGGGCAGAGCAGCCTCCCAGGCAGGGTCGAGGCTCAGTCCCGGGCTCTCCCCACTTAACCAGGGCACAGATCTGCCCTAGCTGTCTCCTCTCTCCGCTCTGTTCCAACTTTTGCCTTCAGCTGACAGCCCCTCTCAACACAGGGCGAGACCCCCTCAGGCCTCTCGAGGCCGTGAAATGCTACCTGCAGAGCCAGTGCAGCCTAGTGATGGAGGCCTTAGGCTAGAGACCATGAGTTCAAGTCCCAACTGGGTGACTTTGAGTCAGTCCCTCCTCCCCCTCAGCCCAGCCCATATCACAGGGGAAGAAGGGCTGCTGCTGTGGGGAAAATAGGAGCAGGAAGGGGTGCTGGAGAGATTCACGGCCGCCTTTGTAGAAATAACGAAGGAGGGAAATAAATGAGCCCAGATGTTCCACATGCATCATAAACCAAATTGCCCCAATCAGAAGAACTAAAAAAATCCACACATCTTTGAAATGAAAAGTGAGATCCAAATTCTGCAGCAGCCACCGGACGTTTGCTAGCAGGGGGAAGGCCAAAGCCCTGGGAAGCAGAATGCACTTGGGCTGCCCACCGTGGCTCCAACCGCCATGGGAGGAACCAGGAGGCAAAGGCCCAAGGAAGCGGGGAAAGAAGGGCAGGCAAGCCTCTTGGCCTCTGCTGCAGCCTACAGGAATTGAGAGGAAGAGGAGGACACTCCAGTATGCAGACCCAGCAACAATGGCCACCATCTAGAAAACTCCCCGGCATTAAAAGCTGTCGAGGTGACATGGTGCACAGCTGCTACTTCTTGTTCATACTCTCTGCTCCGTACAACTCTGGGACGCCGTTTTTATCACCCCCACCCTGCCCCTTTAAATGTTGCTTCTTTCTCACCTGGGCGTCCTCCAGCTGGGCTTCCAGGGACACCTTGGCCGAGGCCAGCTGGCGGGCTTCCTCCTTGACATGGCTCAAGGACTGCATCTCTCTCTGCCAGGATGAGAGATTGACTCATTGGCCTGCACATCTTAAGCAAATCTGGGCAGCTCACAATAACAATGAAACCAATACAGTGTCAAACAATCAAACAAAAACTCTGACTTGGCTCTGTTTGAACCTCAGCAGCTGCCGCCGCCTGCACCCACCGAACCGCACCTGTGTTTCGAGACGTCGAGCCCCCATGAAGCCCCAGCCATGGGCCCGATTTACAAAGGTTAAGAGCTGCGAAGCTGCCCAGAGGAGGCCCACCGACCCCAGGCCCTCCTCCAAGGCCCACAACGAATGCCAGGAGAAGGCGGCCCTGGAGGGTCCCTTTCAGGAATGGGCACTGGTGGGATTGGGACACTTGGCAGGTGCCTGACCTCTCTAGGAGGGAGGCGGCGGAGGAGGCAGCTCTGCCTTCTGCTGGTGACGCCTCCCAACAGGCAAAGGGACTTTTTCACTGGTTCCTGCAGTTTTCAGGTGACCCACCATCGTCGCTTGGCTAACAGTGATGCCATGAAGGCCAGGACAGCCAAGCCTCCATCCTGCCCTGCTCCCGGCTCGCCCTGAGACTCACCATGCAGCTTCTCAGCCTTTCCTCGGCTTCCTCCTTGCCTCCCCTCAAGTCCTCCAGTTCCAGCTGCAGGTCTTGCTGCTGCTTCTCCTGCTGCCCCAGGGCCCTCCTCAGCCGGCCGTTTTCCTCGGCCATCCCAGCCAGTCGGCCTTCTTGGCTCCTTTGCGCCTTCTCAGCTTCAGCCTTTGCACTGGACAGGGCACCGATTTCCTAGGGAGACAAGCCATCGTCACTCGGATCAGAGGGGGGCAGTGCTGAGACCGGTTGAGCCTCCTCCTTCCTCGCCCTGGAAGGCCAGCAAGGCTGGGGAGGGAGCAGTCCAGGGAGCCCGGTCTGCATCCCTGCCTGGGCAGCCTGTGCCTGTCAGAGGAGCCTGGAAAGACCTTCTCTGACTGCGAAGAAAGAGGCCTCTCGCCTGGAAGGGGATGGCCGCTTAAAAGCCAGTGTGGGGTCTGGAGGAGGAGGAGAGGCAGAGAGGAGGGAACCGTCCCCTCTCTCAGCTGCCTGCTTCCAGTCACCCACAAGCCTTCGGAGAAGGTCTTGCCCTTCCGTTTGAGCAGGAAGGTTTAAATCTGGTCTGCAGGCACAAGAACGGAGCAATGAAGCTAAACAGAAGCAACACCTTTTCTGGCTAGCAATAAAGCGCTCGCTGAAAATGAGAGAAGGTAGACCTGGAATTCATGAGCAAGTAATAGGGCCTTTTTCACGTGTTAATTAAGGGCTGCAGTTCTCACTGCTAAAGCACAGCAGGGCAGTTTCCCCAACCCAGGAAGCAGCCCTGGCCAGAGGGCACCAATGTCCTGGGCACATTGAAAGGCGGAGCAGAATCCAGCCGTTTTATGCACTTGTTTTCATTGAACTTGCTCACGGCAGTGCAGTTCCCTGCGACTCTTCCAAGGGTTAAGCTGCGATTCGTGTTGTCAACACACAGCCCTGCATCACAGCCACCTAACTGGCTGGGTGAGATTCCTACAAACCAAGGCCAGGATCACCTGTTCCCAGAGCCAGATATGCACAGAGAATATCAGGAACCCAGAAGACGCAAACAAGGCGCTTTGAGAGCCAGTCCAACTGGCCTTGAACTTCAGGAGTTGTGCCTCAGAGTGATTCCTTGCAAGGCTGTGCAATGAGGACAAATGGTCCTCTCAGCCTTGGCGGGGGGACGGACGGGGGACGGACAGGGACAACTAGCGCTCTTTTGTGACGACTGCTGCTGCTGCTCTAGAGTTGTGACATCTCCAACGTCAGGGAACGGGAGGTCTGGCTGAATCCCAAGAGGTCGAAATTTGGGGAAGCTTAGGAGTGAAT